>NC_031496.1:21976310-22044846 GCF_000237925.1 Schistosoma mansoni
CAATTGACTCATGATTTCAACTGTGAAAATACTAAATTCTCCACAAAACCCCCTCTGATTTATAATAAATTATCAGAAAGTCCTATAGAAAGTTAACTTTTCCTTACTAGATAGGTATTTACCGTATTAATATATGTTATGAGAAACATAGAAATTTTGTAATGTAAAGTAAGAAAACTAAATTTCTTCTCTAAAACTCTTATAGATTTAATCTTGAAATGATTAGATTGTGAATTATGTATAAAACACTCTGTATTTTATATTCTCAATATTGATAATTTAGGTTTAAACTTTTTCATTTAAGTTCAACATAAATAAATCCTTACTCTTATACATGAGTATAGTGTAAGCAAATTGAATTTTCATTATTGTCCTTAAATTCTATAAAATTAAGACTGTAAACTGCATATACATTGAATTCTAATTGTTTAGAGAAATACGCCTTCAAGGTGCGACTTAAATTGATAAGACGATTGAGAACTGAACAGAATTCCCCCGGTAGATAACGTTAATCAAACCCAATCATCAAGATAAATTCTTCTAGAGATCACTGAACTAAAACAAACTGTATTTCCAAGTTTGGGTTTTCAATACTTATTCAGTTGATTCTAGTTTCTGTAATATATCAATTAGCTTCTAATTATTCTATTTCTCAGAAGCTATTTAACTATCTGGGACATTATTATCAATTATGATAGACATTTATCTGGAATTTAGGTTGATATTGTCTAGAAGGACGATGAGGCTTTTATGATTAGGTCACAATTCAACAAATGAACTTTCACCAAAAACTCTTATAGATTTATGGTAAGCAAAGATGGATAATGGCTAGCAGTAAAATCCAGGACGCGCGTTACGTCCTCTTCGGGACTCTTCAGCTGGATGTACCTGCATTTCAGAGTTGATATTCATTCTGAGACTCGAACCTAGTAGCTTTCGCTTCAAACGCCATCTCGTTATCCACTCGGCCATTGATTTTTTGAAATAACATACATAATGATTAGATTGTGGATTATGTGCAAAACACTCTGTATTTTATATTCTCAATATTGATAATTTAGGTTAAAAATTTTTTATTGAATTTATGTTCAACATAAATAAATCCTTACTCTTATACATGAGTATAGTGTAAGCAAATTGAATTTTCATTATTGTATTGTTTTTTCTTTGCCTTTCGTTCTTAAACCACTGGATCACTTAGTGTATGTATTTGTGTATATGAGAAAGAAAGAGATAAATAGAGAAACAAATGATAGTCTACATTACACCAGCAGATATTCTTTAAAGAAATTGTGCATTAGTACGCCTAATAAGTAGTAGTAGTAGTAGAAGTAGTAGTAGGCAAATCGTGTATTCACTTACTTATCAAAATCATAATCAATCAATACCAATTATTGTATTTCATTTGTTGTTGACCTAAAAATTCCAGATAATCCATAAATGATCATAATAATAAAAAATTAAAAGTAGATAAATCAATATTGAATGGCAAATGTAAAAAAATAGTTAATCTTTTGTTAACATGATTGTACACTTTGTATGTATATTTATGTATAGTGTGTGCATGTATGCATGTGTTGTATAGTTATTTATTAATGTATGCATTGTTCTCATAGTAATAAATATAATCACTATTTTTGTTAAACATTTATACCATTGATCAGTAAGTTTTGTGGTATATTATTAAACAACTTCTTACACAGACTACTAATGGATAACAAGTAAGTAATATAGAGAATAATGAGAAGGAAGTCAATTAAATGAGTAGACAATATAACATTGTAAGCAATCGAAATATCACGTCTATATATTGCCCATAAAAACTACATTTCCTTTGTTAACTGTTCATTTTCTCAGAAGGGGTTTTGTGGAGATTGGTTGAAGTTAGACATTAACACCATTGGATGCCGACTCAGTGGTCTATCGGTTAGGTGCTTTGGCGTGAGACCGGTAGGTTCTGGGTTCGAATCTCACGAGTGCGAGATCGTGGATGCGCACTGCTAAGGAGCCCCACAATAGGACGAAACGGCCATCCAATATTTCCAAGTTTTCCATGGTGGTCTAGCTTCAAATGACCCATGATTTCAACTATTCATTTTCTGTTGAGAAGTTTAAGTAATAATAATAATACATTTCCCATGTTATAACTAGATAACAAGAGCGAAACATCAGTACGCATTCTTTTATAATAAAAGTATAGCCACTTCTGTTAAGTAAACCAATATGAATTGTGGTAGGATTGAAGTTCAAAATTAATGATTTCATTATTAAGAAGAAATGGTTTTGAGAATAAGATGCTTTATAGTTCATTTTTAATGATTGTTTGAATCTTCCTGTTGTTGTTGTTGCTAAGGATCAGAAATGATCGGCCACCATTTTAGTATGTAAATCCTGTGCAGATTACCTGGATATTGCCACTAGGCATAATTGAATAGTACGTCTCGTTCCATCGAGGACTCTTTAGCCAGTTATCCTGAATAAAAACAAACTCACGTCATGAATTTTACTGCTAGTCAATATCCAACTCTTCTTAAAATACTCCATAGTTTGGGAAGTAAATTTGATTTTAATTCATCATGTATTTGTTATTTGAGTTCTCTCATTGACGTTTAGGACTGTAATTGATCAGTCGCTTGCTGGTGTAGGTACATCCCATGCAAATTGACCCAATATTTCCTTAAGTTATAAGGATTATAAACAGATGGATCGTAACTAGCAATGTAATCTAAACCAATACAAGACGAATTAAACTTCAGGCAATTGAATGAATTAGTGGCTATCTGGACTCAGGAGCTTAGTAGATAACACGATGATATTTGAGGCGAACGGTACTGGATTTGACTCCCGGAGTAAACATCAACTCTGGGATTTGGGTATACCCAAATGACCAGTCTTAAATATTACAAAACGCGCGTCCTTCATTCAACTGCTAGCCACCATTCATTTATACTTATTTATGTGATTTAGTTTTTTCTCTTTAGTTGAATACAATGTGGTAGAGAAGATTTGTAGTTCAGGTGGATGATTTTGATGGAGTTTTGTTCTCTGAGCTCAACGACCAAACTATCCAGCTGAGAGAACAAAACTCCATCAAAATTGAATGCAATATGTTTTATTACTTGAGCAGATGTCATCAAATGACTCAATATTGGAACATATATCTATTTATCTATGAGATGCATTATGTAATATTATGATAAAACGGCAACTACCTCAATACATAATGATCATATTATAATTGCTCGATTTTCATCGATTAGTCGGTGTTATTATTATTATTCCAACCGTTTACAAACATTTACATACAAGAACTATAGTGTTCTACTCATTGAAATAAATTGCTGTATTTCGCCAGTATATGTATCAATAGGACTCAACATACACAAAGGAAAAAGCAACATTCTCAAATAAAACACGGAGAACACCAACCTAATCACACTTGATGGAGAAACTCTGGAAGAGGTGGAAACATTCACTTACCTCGGAAGCATCGTTGATAAACAAGGAGGATCGGGTGTAGATGTAAAGGCGAGGATTGGCAAAGCAAAGGCAGCATTTCTACAATTGAAGAACATATAGGACTCAAAACAACTGTCAAATAACTTCAAAGTGAGAATCTTCAATACGAACGTCAAGACAGTCCTACTGTATGGAGCTGAAACGTGGAGAACTAGTACCAAGTCCATCGTCAAGAAGGTACAAGTATTTATAAACAGTTGTTTACGTGAAATACTTAACATTCAATGGCCGGATACTATCAGCAACAGCGTTTTATGGGAGAGGACAAACCAGCTTCCATCTGAAGAGGAAATTAGGAAAAGACGTTGGAAGTGGATCGGACATACATTGAGGAAATCACCAAACTACATCACGAGGCAAGCGGTAACTTGGAATGGTGATGGGAAGCAGAAAAGGGGAAGGTTAAAGAACACATTACGTCGGGAAATGGAAGCTGATATGAAAAGGGTGAATAACAACTGGAAAGAACTGTAAAGGACTGCCCAGGACAGTGTTGGATGGAGAATGCTGGTGTGCGGCCTATGCTCCTCCACCAGGGGTAACAGGCGTAAGTGACCGTAAGTAAGTGAGTAATAATGTAATGTATGATGAAAAACTTTCTATACATTTAACTTAGATTGAATTTATGGTTTAACCCTTAATTACTGATATATTCAAGAATTAATAAAAATTCATAAAATAGGCAATTGTATATATTTATAAACAGGATGTATATATTTATAAATATAACAAATAGACTAGTTAAATCAGGAATATAACTTAGATTAGAAAGTTGGAATATCTAATTTGATTTAGACTTAATTCTATATTGTTATAATATTTAGTTGAAATTATGAAATATTATACTAGTAGTTGGACAGACTTTTATTGAATTATACTTATTAACATACCACTAGTTAAGACAATATAAATTGAAATATCAGAATAAGTTTCAATGTTAAATGTGAACAAATTACCTATCATAATAAACAAAGGTGGATGGTGATTAGAAGTGGAATCCAGGACGCGCATTCCTCCCTGTTTGGAACTCTTCATCTGGGTGTATCTGTATCATAAACAATACCAAGTGAATTTTAACTTCAGTTCATTTTACAAGTAAGTGGTTGTCAGGACTCAGTAGCTGAGTAGATAATGCGATGGAGTTTAAATCGAAAAGTTCTGAGTTCAAGTCCCAGAGTGAACAACTACTCTGACAGGCAGGTACATGCAGGGGCATCCTGGATTTCACTACTAGCCACTATCCATCTTTGTTCATAATCCCTGTGACTTAAGGCAATATCGAGACAAACCGCACAGTATGCACATATGCTGATAAGAGACTGATAAATTGCAGTTTTAAACATTACTGGAAGATTCAAACAAACAGTACAGAATGAATTTAAATTAACTAACATACAGTTTTACGTTTAAATTGTTTGTTATTTATCATGGTGTCTGTAGACAACTCTTTTTCGAATATAATAGTAGTAATTCCATTGTTCATGCATTTTATCTACCAAATGAGCTTGATTTCAGTTCTTTCCTTATCGGTCTTCTGCCAAAATACATTCTATGTCTGACCATCGTCATATACTACTTATATGGATATAAGTAGACCACACTACAGTAGTAGTAGTCAAACGCTTTTATACTTTGACAGTACTTAGTTGAGAGTTAGTTCTTTCTGTGATTTGTTAAAAATCCTAGTGCTTTCTAGAGAGGGTTTTAATAATCAATTATAAGAATTTACGAAATTATGTATCTATTTAATTAACTGTAATTCTCATATATTAACGATGCAGATTTTCATTATCTTTTGTGAATAAACACAAGAACCATATGTAAATATGAAAAATTTCGTTTCATATATAAATTCAGTCTCACATGTATTGAGGTGCTACTGATGTCGACAGGTATAAGTAGAATTTATCACCAATCCAAAATGAAATACCTGACGGTAAAAGGTTAAGAAAATCAGAGAGAAGAGGACGAAAACACAGAGTGATTGGTATGGAAAGGAAGGAACAATCAACGTATTGGCATTTTGCAAATCAAGTATTTATTGTATGGTTCTCAGATTTTACTAAGATGTTCTGTAATGCATTAAAATACATTCGATTGTCCCCACTGTTGTTCATGTTGACTACAGTATGTTTTATATCAAAGTTTCTGAGTTTGAATTGTTTCAACCTACACAGAAAACTTGGTGATAAGAATATTTTTGATGTATATATTCCTTAACTCCCTTAACATGTTTATAATATCAATGTATTAGATTGAATTATTACTACCACGAATTCCGTATTCCTTTCAATAAGTCATACAGGAAACTCTCCGTTTTATCAAACTTAGTTTTATCATTAAAAAAATTCTGATTTCTTAGATAAATTTCAATTATCATTACTTAGTTATATTTAAATTAATAAATTAAAATTGTTTTAAATGATGTGTTCTGTTATCAGAAGGGATCTTTTGTGGAGTTTTCGAATCATGATTTAAACTATAAAATTACTAAAAATCTCCACAAAAAACCCTTCTGATAATAATCATATGCTCACTAGTGACTGGCTTCAAGAGATATTTCCTGGACTTCTAGTGAGAAGCAGTAACCAGTGGAGTCCAACCAAGTCTGTTGGAAGATATCAACTCATTGAAGACAATGGTGGATGTGTCACTTGATTTCGTGGATTGGTTGAAGTTAGACATTAACACCGTGGGATGCCTGCTCAGTAGTCTAGTGGTTAGGCGCTCGCGCGCGAGACTGATAGGTCTTGGGTTCGAATCTCGCTAGGTGGGATAATGGATGCGCACTGCTGAGGAGTCCCACAATAGGACGAAACGGTCGTCCAGTGCTTCCAGGTTTCCACAGTGATCTAGCTTCAATTGATTCATGATTTTAACTATTATATTCTCTGTTGTTTTTTTCTTTCATTAACTTGTAGTGGTGTTACAGAGATGTAAATCAATTATTAATTATTCATATAAAATAACCTGACTTATATTTTTAGGTCATTATTTAAAATACAATAAAGTACTTAAAATTACAAAAAAAAAGAAACGGGGGGTAACTAATGAGTTCATATGACTAATGAAAATGTAAATAAAACATAATTTCATAATGAGTTTATTTCAGTATAGAATATCTTCATGAAGTAACTTGGTACTATTCATCAAATTGTAAAAGGAAATAGTTAACTGGTAGAAGAGAAAAATATTCCTTTTTATTTAATTTTGTCAATGAAAGTTTGCAAAGATAATTCTTTTTCTTTAATCCTTTAAACTAAAGAAATCGAATGATTCAAGGGCTTCCAACGAGCTACTGAATTCGGTGTTTAAAATGGTTTAATTTTTGGAATACAATTGTCTAATTATATGTGACTTTTATTATCCGGTTATCGATATTTAAGTTTGCATTTGTTTAATGAATGAAAAATATTTCCTGGATCTCATGTCAAACAACAATTTATAAGTATCTCAAAAAGAGTCAGTTGAGATCTGTTGGACATTTGGTGCCACTCACTATAAATCTGTGTGGTTTTTAGAACAGAATATTAAATTATTTGTGTTCTTTTGCTTTATTCCAAGTAATAATGAAGTCGTATTGTAGTGAACGAGAACGCAAGCGGGGACAACCAAATGTATGTCCACGACATACAGTAATACTTCATTTGCGAAATGTTCATTAGTTGTCTCAGAGTTAGTTATTCTTTCGTTTCCATGCCAATCAGTTTCTGTTCTCATTCTCTTTTCTTTCATCTTCTTAACCTTCTGCTTATTGGCGTTTCACTTTTTATTGATGACATATACTACTTATATCTGTCGACGTCAGTAGCACACAACACGCTATGAATGTAGTAAAAAAGTTATTAACCAAGAAGGCCATTAAAAATACTTTAATCAATAAATTTATGTACGAATGTGCTAAACTTATAGTTTTCTCAATGTGTATGAGTTGGGTGTTAATAAAGGTACGTGATGTACTGTTAAGGGAGTTTAATGGGTTATAAGATCAATAGACCGAAATTTGGAACACTAATCTTAATTCAACATAATCTACTTAGGGAAATGTCACTTTAATTTAATCATTTCAACGTTGTTTACTGATATGTGACCAGTATGTCTTTTCATAGCTTAGTTATTCTTAAATGAGTCCTAGTAAAAAAAACAGTTGTTAACCTTATTTCTAAAAATAACGAGTATTTGGGTCACATACATTAGTTGATATCAGTCTGGATGTATCTGTAATGAACCAATGCCAATCATACGCCATAGTTATACAAAGATTTTTACTAATTTAACCACGTGATCTATATATTTAAGTGACATTGTTTAACTGGATAAACACCAGTGAAATTAACGGTAAATATGCGCTGACATATAAAGCAAAAGACCTGTTCAGAGAAAATATTTCTTTTCTGAACTATAGTACTATGATAATGTTATATTAAATTTAGCGTATACTGAAGAGAATATATTTTTACTGCTAAGTTTTATTCACTTGGTGTAGTTTTTTTGTAGTCCTAAATAGCAATGGAAAGAAACAAGTAAACAACATCAAGTGAATTTAACTTTACTCCATTGTACAAGCAAATGGTTATCAGGACTCAGTAGCTAAGTGGATAACACTACGATGTTCGAGGAGAACGATACTGGGTTCGAGTCCCAGAGTGAACAACAACTCTGAGATGCAGGTAAATCCAGCTGACAAGTCTCAAATAGGACGAGACGTGCATCCTGAATTGCACTGTTAGCCACTATCCAATTTTGCTTGCTGAAATTTGGCAATAAACTTTACAAACAATCAATTAATTCATTTTAATATTACTTATCTATTTTTCTGTGTCAAATGTTAAATAGTATCTATCTACTCAACAGTAATAATAGTGATTCAAATATCTCAAAAGTATAAAATGATCGATCATCGTTACTGAAAAACAATCGACAAATCTTTTCATCCTTCATTATCTAACCTATAATTAACTGAATCGGGTCAATAGGTGCTAATTTATAACATAAATGATATGGTTAACTAATAAGTGATATTTCATATTGTAACTGAATTGATTTTGCATCAAACTGTAGGATAGCAGGTTCAGTACTACTTGCTTACTTACTTACTCATTTACTTACTAACTTATATACTTACTTACGCCTGTTACCCCTCGTGGAGGAGCATAGACTGCCCACTAGCACTCTCCATCAATAATCAAATGTCTGCTTATTTGGCCAGATAGATAACTAAATAGTTTTAGTTTAAAATTTCAAAACTTAGGTGATTTTTTTCTTCCAACAGATATCTTGTACAAAATATAATATAAATAGTCACGTAGATGATTTTATAAGTAGAATCATCTTTGTTTTATGCGGTACTGATTGGATTGAAATATATTCATCAAGCTATTGAGGTATTCATATGGACGGCCTTTTCGTTCAGTGCTTCTAGGTTTTCCATGGTGATTAAGCTTTAATTGACTCATGAATTCAACTATTAAATTGCTGCAATCTCCACAAAACCCCTTTCTGAAAATAAATTACTCTTTCGGAAATTTTTAAGGTTTAAGTTTTGTAAGGCTACTTTTGACCTTGAATATAGGTATTTTTCTACTTTTGATTGTTTTATATCACGTTCGGGATATTGTGAAGCATATTCAAATAATTAGTTGGTAATAATTTTATTTTTGCTTTACATTTCACTTGCCTATTGTAATCTAGCAGGAAAGTATTGTAACTTTCAAAGAGATGTTGAAGACCAGATATATTTTTTCTAATGGTTATAATTCCATTTAAATTGCGTCACTTGCAAATCTACTCATAGAATTGATTCAGACGGTTTTACCGGAAAATGTATAACATTCGGTTATGTGATCTGAATTTTTTGAATAAAAACAATTGTGACTGGTTTAAATCAATGTTGTTATATATAGCTTATTAATTTCATGCTAAACTATCCTTTTAATCTAAACTCATGACAGAAACACATTACAATGTCCTACATAAAAGTGACAATTCAGTGCTACCCAAACCAGATCAAGCTTCTTATGTTGTACCGATGAATAAATTAGAAAAATATTGATGATGAATAGTGATCTAACTAAGAAATTATACTGGTCTAAACTACTGATTTGACAAATTTCTCGATAAAATATTGATTGAATTTAAACTGAAGACTCTAACTTTTGATTATTGTCATAAGAACTGTAGACTATTTGAATTGTATGAATGAATGCCTGAATTGATATGAATAAGGTAACCTAATCACAATTCATAATGAAAGCAGAATTACTGAAGTAAAATCCTTATTGAACAATGAATAAAACAATTGGTTGGCTAATGACTTTTATTTTCTGGCCGAATGATAATATTATGAACAAAATCTTTAATAGAGAAATGAACATAAATAAGTGTTACTTAACTCATAAATGATTGTGTGACGTAGGTTTAGTTGTTTACGCACCAATCTTTGTTGTTGTGGTGTGGGCTACTTATATCCACATAAGTAGTATATAACGATTGTCGGACCGCACGTCCCATCGCTCCTCTCCGTCGACAGCACCTGGTACAGCCAACGCTGCCCCGCCAGAACACTCCACCCGACGTCACCTCTCTGCACCAGACTGCCCAAAATGCACCCCCATTCTAGGCCCGCAGCGGCGTCCACAGAACAGCACCCTTCCTCCTCCTGGTTGGCAGCGACACCAAATATAGTGAACAAGAACAAGGGTGGGGACAATCGACTATCTCATTGAAATCTGATAATCATACAGTAAACAGTTAGTTTGCAAAATAACAACCGATTGTCTCAAACTTGGCTGTTCCTTCTGCAAATATCAGTTCATCTTCTCTGGTTTCATTGTTCATGAATTTTCATACCGATTGAGCTTCGTTTCCGTTCTTTCCTTATCGATCTTCTGCCCGAATACATTCTATGTTTGACTATCACCATATACTACTTATGTGGATATAAGTAGCCCACACCACATCATGATTTTTATTTAACTAACAAAATTCTTTCCTAATTATATTTTCACAACTAATAAGAGGTTGTTAAGTCGACTAATTTGAAATAGTTTTCTTTATTAATAAAGATATCAGTTATATTAAGTTGTGAATAGTTTCTAAAGAAAATTGAAGTTTCTTTTTCAGTCAGAATGTTGAATACTTTTCCTCGTAATCTATATTATTTGATTCGTATGAATAATGGAAACTAATACATTTTTGTCGAGATTTCCCTCAGGTCTGAAGATATTTAACTAAACATTTGGTATATGTTTTATTGTACTCATAAGTAGTTGCAATTTAATTTTAAAATGTACTTAAAAATCACTTAGATCTGGCTTTAAAACTAGTTTATGCGCACATTCGTAATGTCAGTAGTCATTGCTGAAATTTTACATTATTCTATATATGGTATGGTTCATCTGGGAACATATTGTTATTTTTCTGAACAAAATCGTTTGTATCCAATACAATGTGTATTTTAAACGTTCCTTTTCAGTTTTTTCCCATCGACCAGTGGCTTCTGATGTAATTCAGAACTTCGATGAAAGATTCGGAGTCAAATTATCTGTCAGAGAGAATACAACACCAGTAAATCATCCATCTTAGGTACATCTGCTTAGTTAGTTAAGTAGAAACAATGAATTTCTTGTTTACTATCAAAACGATTAGAAAAGGGTAAAATTAAAATTCTGAAATATTCCATATATACCTATTATCATTTTGATAAGATATTAAGCTTTATTATTATATTGAGTGTATTAGTTAGATGTTTAGGCTTTTACGTCTCTAGTTACTAGGTATAAGAGAGACATTATCTATTAAATTTGAACATCATATTTTTGCATGGAAAGATAGTTTTCAGTCTCTCTTACCTACAGAACAATAATAATGAACAGCTTTGCTATTTATCATAAAGAAGTATAAATATTATCACAAAACAATCTGTTTGATAAATTTACGTAACAGAAATGAGATGAGGTTTATGAAAGCTAAGCGATGTATCAGCTGAATATATTTCAAACAGTTGGATCACATATTAACTTGTTATGGTATTTCTGTTTCTAGGTAAGCAAGTTAATAGGTGACGAGACCGTTTTAAATATACTTCATTAACATAATAGAGAATCTAGATGAATTTGAGGTGGATATTATTATCACTTTAGGAGTAATAGTGATGATAATGGTAATTATCATGTGTGTACTTATTACTACCGTATGTATTTACCTGGAACTGCAATAGGACGTACATTGTAAGAACAAATATAGGATTGCCTCACAAAATATCAAGATATATGCCAAGGAAGTTGAATTTGAATGGCCCCAAAGTACCTGACAGTACAACTGGAAATTATAATAGGTATGAAAGATTCACTTGCTACTGTTATTGTATTTCGAGCAATAAATGAACAGAATAAGGTTGGACTTTTAGGTTAAGC
This sequence comes from Schistosoma mansoni, assembly GCF_000237925.1. NCBI lineage: Eukaryota > Metazoa > Platyhelminthes > Trematoda > Strigeidida > Schistosomatidae > Schistosoma > Schistosoma mansoni. Next base: position 21,988,244 of record NC_031496.1, read on the forward strand.
AGAAGTAACCACTATTCATAATATCACCCTTAATTTGTATATGTAAAAAGAACCTGTGATTCTCCTTACACTGCGATGATGAAGGATTTCACTTCTATTTATTCTTCTCTTTTCCATTCGCTCATTTTCAAAATATGTTAAATCTTCATTATAAGGTTTTGTGAAGACTAGAATTTTCATTTTATTAAACCATGAATAAACTTATTTATTTATTTATTTATACAAATCGGTTTGTGTATAAAGAAGATCTGGAATAAACCAAATGAGCTGAATTCACTTCATCCCACAATGTTTCTTGTTTTGCTTAAGAAAAGTTGATCAAGGAAACTAATTGCATAGGATGTGTTGATGATTAACTTACCGTGTAAATGGTGTATGAAAATATTACTAGTCTATACCGCACATATGCACATATTTACATCTTTAAAGCTATAAACGTACACATGATTGATTAGTATAATTAGTACTATCATCAGTGTATTCAAACTTGTTGTTCTTAGTATGAATCCAAGATAACCGCAAATGATTTCATGTTTCAGCAGAAAACATAATAAATAGATTGAGTGAGCCATAACCATCTCACTAGAATACAACCAATGAGATTGATGACTGACTACTTTTGAGGAAAAGATTTTAGGTTGCTGTATTGGGAACTTATGCTGCTGGTTAAACGTGCATCATAAAACTTGAAAAATTGATTTTTGTTGTGGAACAGGCAAAAAGTGCTCCCTACATCCGAATAATGAAAACGGAAACAAATCAGCCATAGGGTTATCTATGAATTCCATTCACCTACCGATTGATATCATTTGTCAGAAGTTATTCTGATAATTAACACCAACCATTTTTAATTGATAGACAATGATGAAATCTGCCATACAGTTTTGCTTGTTGTAAATAAATTAGGAAGCGTAGGACTGATTGATGATGAGTTTTTGGAGTGTTTATGAAATGGATAATCTTATTAGGCTGAAAAACCTTTTTGTGAAAGAAACTGATAGACTGGTATACAGGTTTAACCGATAACTTCAAAACTAATTGTTATCTTCAAGTTATATCAATGGAAGAATGCTTGAATGTTACCACATTCTAGATGATCATTTTTCCAAACGCTCGCATTGGGTTAAATAATTTCATTGTTCTTTACATATTAAACCAGTTTCACGAATGATACAAAAAATTTGGTTTTAAATAAACCACAGGTAATTATCAACCTTAGTGATTCAAGCACTGATCAGTCACTAGATAATCTAAGATACATTATATTTTTATATATAGCTGAAATCATGAGTCAATTGAAGCTAGACCACCGTGGAAAACCTGGAAGCACTGGACGGCGGTGGTCTATTGGTCAAGTGTTCCGGCGCGAGACTAGTAGGTCCTGGGTTCGAATCTCGCGAGGCGGGATCGTGGATGCGCACTGCTGAAGAGTCCCACATTGTATTTTTGTCAAATGTCTGATGTTTATGTGTTAACCATGTAAAGTGATTATTAGACAGTCCTTGAAATGCTGTCAAGTAAATATCCATATAATTTGTTTAAAAAGCTTGCAGTTTTAATACTTTATTTTTTATTCATATGTTAAGCAGAGACGGTCATTAACTCCTTGTGTATGGCTTGAACGTGGTGGCTTTTTTAATATGCCTAAATATTATAAATCATTATCACCATTTGCTCAACGTCGTCATATTTGTTCAAGTTATTCAAGTTGTCCACTTACATGGCTTCCAACAAATGATGTTAAATCATTAACATTCAAACTTATAGGTACTGATGGTAAGTGAATTATTCATTATTTAAATGGTTAAATCATTTTACTCTTTACATTATAGTTTCATAAGATTATATATATATCAGAATTAATATTTTGATGTATTTGACTACTGTAAATATATGATGCTAAATATGATTCAATGATCACTTTGATAACATTAATAATTGTGTGGTGTGGTCTACTTATATCCATATAAGTAGTATATGAGAATGGTGAGACATAGAATGTATTTTGACAGAAGACCGATAAGGAAAGAACAAGAACGAAGCGCGATTGGTAGGAAAATGCATGAACTATGAAACCAGAGAAGATGGACTGATATTTGCAGAAGGAACAGTCAAGATTGAGACAATCGGTTGTTATTTTGTAAACTAACTGTTTACTGGATGGTTATCAGATTTTAGTGAGATATTCTGTAATTTATGTTTAAATACATTCGATTGTCCCCACCCGTGTTCTCGTTCACTACAATTGGACATGAAAGAGCTAACGTATTCAGTTTAATGGAGATAAATGAATGTCAACAGATTATTATAAATTATTAGTACAAATATGATCAGATCAGATCAATAACTGGATAACGGAACAATACCATTCAGAAAGAAAATAAGATAAGATATAGTTCTGACGAGAAAAAAGGTTATTATAACTAACTATGATCTTTCTTTAATTATCTTACATTATACAGAAAATATGATAGTTAACTGTTTACTACAATAAAGAAGCATGGACTTAAAGTACACAAAAATGCTGCTACGAAAAGAATTCTAATATGGAAATGAAATCTTTTAAGTTTTAGTTTAAAGATGAAATATATATAATCAAAAGGTAGTTAGTGAAAACACTAATGTATTATATTGCAAAATAGTTACAATATTTTTTTAGGAATTCAAGAAAGATAAAGAAAGTATCGATCATAGTTTCTTCTAGACCTTGAAATTTCATGTTGGAGATCATTGATGATCATTGATGATCTACACTGTTGAATAGTTTCAAAAATAGAATAAAACAGTTATATATTGTACTTTGATGTCTATTCGATAATAGAGGAATGATACTAAAATTTATGGATTTGATAACACCATGATATATGTGTCATCAATTAATCTTTTAAAAATAGAATTCAGCGATGCAAATATATGTCTATAAAAGGATAGAAAAGATTGCATCATAAAGTGACGAAGTTTGTTTTCATATGTATAGTTAGTTGGTGAATATATGTCTATAGAAAGATAAAAAAGATTCCATCAAAAAGTGATTCGAGATTTCAAATATCAAAAGTGGTTGCATAATAATCGGGAAGTGAGAGAAGAATGGTACTAACTTATTTACTTATGACTGTTACCCCCAATGAAGAATAGGCTGCCGACCACTATTCTCTAACACACTCTGTCCTGGGCCTTCTTTTCTAGTTCTATCCAATTTTTGTTAATTCTTCTCATGTCTGTCTCCATTTCTCGACGTAATGTGTTCTTTGTTCTTCCTCTTTTCCTTTGGCCTTCAGGATATCATGTGAGGGCTTGTCTTGTGACGCAGTTGACTGCTTTCCTCAATGTGTGTCCTATACACTTCGAGCGTTTTTTCCTGATTTCTTCCTCCGTTAGAATCTGGTTTGTTCTCTCCCACAGTAGGTTGTCGCTGATAGTGTCTGGCCAATGGATCCAAAGTATTTTGCGTAGACAACGGTTAATAAACACCTGTTTATTCTAGATGATGGCTTTCGTAGTTCTCCACGTTTCCGCCCCATACAGTAGAACTGTCTTCACATTTGTATTGAAAATTTTGAGTTTGTTTTGAGTTCCAGATGTTCTTCAGTTGTAAATATGCTGATCTTGCTTTTCTGATCCGCGTCTTCACATCTGCATCAGATCCACCGTGTTCATCAATGATGCTACCCAGATAAGTAAAGGTTTTCACATCCTCCAAAGCTTCTCCGTCAAGTGTAATTCGATTGGTGCATACCGTATTGTATCGGAGAATCTTGCTTTTCCCTTTGTTTATATTGAGACCTACTGCTGCTGAGACTGCTGCTACACTGGTCGTTTTCTCCTGTATTTTTTGTTGCGTGTGTGATATAAGAGTCAGGTCATCTGCGAAGTCTAAATCGTCCAGCTGCATCCTAGCTGTCCATTGTATCCCGTGCTTCCCACACCAGATGTTGACGTCTTCATAACCCAACCGATCATCAGGAGAAAGAGAAAGAGTGAGAGTAAGAAACCTTGCCTGACACCAGTCTTTACCTCGAACGAGTCTGTCAACTGTCCTCCATGCACGATTTTGCAGTTTAATCTATTATAGGAATTCCGTATGATATTAACTATCTTCTCAGGCAGGCACGCCGTAGTGTCGAAGAAGCCTCCATAGTGTTGTTCTGTCTACGCTATCAAATGCTTTCTCGTTGTCAATGAAGTTGATGTAGGGTGACGAATTCCATTCACTTGATTGTTCCACAGTGATCCGTAGAGCTGAGATTTGGTCTGTACACGATCGATCCTTACGGAGTCCAGCCTGTTGGTCTCGAAGTTGGGCGTCTACGGAGTCCTTCATTCTGTTTAACAATACCCTGTTGAAGGCTCTTCGTGGTATTGAGAGAAGAGTGATGTTACTATAGTTATCACAATTGCTGAGATCGTCTTTCTTTGGTATTTTGATCAGAAGTCCTTCCTTCCAGTCTATAGGTACTTGTTCTTCATCCCAAATCTTACTGAAAAAAATGTGGATTATCTCTGCAGTTGCTGCTACATCTGCTTTCAATGCATCTGCCGGGATGTTGTCTGGTCCTGCTGCTTTGCCGCTCTTGATTTGTCTGATGGCCATGCTGATCTCTTCAATTGTTGGTGGGCCAACATCGATTGGGAGGTCCGTGGGAGCTGCTTCGATGTCCGATGGGTTCAGTGGAGCTGGTCGATTCAAGAGTTCTTTGAAGTGTTCTCCCCACCCGTTTCGTTGTTCTTCAATCTTGGTGATTACCTTGTCTTCCTTTCTTTTCCCTGGCTGTTCTGGTTCACGGCAATTTCCAGCGAGTTTCTTTGTTGTATCATACAACTGTATCATGTTTCCTTCTCTTACAGCCTTTTCTGCTGTCATTGCTAAATCTTCCACATATTTAAGTTTGTTGGTTCTGATGCTCCTCCTCTCTTGCTTGTTTACTTCTGTGTATTCGGCTTGTGCCTTGGCTTTTTCTGCTCTTGTTCGGCTGGTATTGATTGCTGACTTCTTGTTCCTCCTTTCTTCAGTCTTATTCAGTGTATCAACAGTGATCCATTCCTTGTAGCGCAGAACCTCATAACGTGTTGAAGTGGTTGCCTCTTATATCCCTTTCCAGTTGCTCTTCATAGTAGTTCCCTCTCCATTGAGTAGATCATGAAAGGTTTGGGTAAAATTGTTGAGGGCTATCTTGAATTTGTTGAATTTGGCAGTATCCTGAAGAAAAGTCATATTAAACTTTTGTGATGTTATCCGCCCAGATGTCCAGTGCCTCTTGAGTTTTAGTTTCATCTTGGCTACCAGCAAATGATGATCTAATGCTATATCAGCTCCTCTCCTTGTTCTCACATCCTCCATCTTTCTCCTAAACATTTATTGATGCAGATATGGCCACTTTAGTTCTGCGTAGTGTGATCCGGTGAAGTCCATGTGGTTTTGTGTATGCGTTTGTGTGGGAATATAGTGCCACCTATGACCAGTTTATTGAAGGCACATAGGTTTGCAAATCTCTCACCATTTTTGTTCCTTTCTTCCAGTCCATGTGGTCACATTATATCTTCATATCCGGTGTTGTCCATTCCTACCTTGCATTTAGGTCTCCCATTAGAATGGTCAGGTCATCTATTGGGTATTTCTCAACGACTGTCTGCAGCCTATCGTAGAATTGATCTTTAACGTCTTCATTGTAGTCCTTGGTAGGCTCATAGCATATGGTGATGTTCCTTGTATAGCCCTCTTTCTTTGTTCTGAAGAGGGCTTTGATGATCCTTGGTCCATGAGACTTCCATCCTATAAGTGCATTTTGTGCTTGTTCGGACAGCATCAATACAACTCCTTGTATATTTGGGACATTTTTCTCTTCGTGACCGGAGTATAACAAGCTCCCCTAAAGATGGTCGTTGTTGTCCAACCTGCGTCTGTGTTTCACTGATTCCAAGCACCTTCAGTTTGCATCGCATCATTTCTGCAGTAATTTGAAAAACTCTCTCGGCCTCCTACACTGTACGAACATCCCGTGTACCTAGGCGAATGCTTGCTCTGGTTGTCAGAAGGGGCATCCGACTCATATCTTCCGATGGATCTTGGCTTTCACCATGAGGCGTTACAACTCTTCTAAATGAAGACCTTCTGACTTCCAGGATAGAGTTTAAATGGTTTGAATAATTTCTTCTGGTTAGCCTTTTTCTAAAGAGTTAGTTTTCTACGGGATGGGGTCGCTAACCTTATGCCCAACCCTCCTCCTTGATCTGGGTTCGGGACCCACAATAGCCCCCGGAGCGGCTACAGCTGGAGTTAGAGAAGAATGGTCGGATGAAATTAATATACAGATCAGAATTGTGAAAGTTATTTGAAGAATGCAGGACGATCACTATTCCATTACAGGAGCATCCAACCAATTCTGGACACGTCCTTCAAAAAAATCTGCACAATCAAAGGGACTTGATAGAAGAGGATTGAATAAAAAGCTTATTCACTACTAAGAGTTTGACGATTTACCAATTCAAGCCCCATTTTCGGGTGCAAAAACGATATTTCCAACCTCTTATCTTTCATTGGCCCTAACTCCCTTCTGTAGTGTGTTTTGACCTTGTTTGTTCTTATTTTTAAATTAAGAGTTTTGTAATTTTAAACCGTAATCAGTTATCATTATCCTTTAACAGATTTACATGCTTATTATCCAGTTATTATTATGACTTTTATGTTTTCCAATTTTCCTCATATCTGTCTAGTGGACAATTATCTTTCATAATTTCAACACGTAAATTATTTCCAATCTTATATTCTTCTCTAACCCCCTGATTATTACGCAACCTCATTTGGTAATTATAGTCTTGACTCATTTTATGATGCAATCTTTTCTCTCATTCTATTGACATATATTAACCAAACAACTATACATACGTACGTATAGGTTAGGTAAATGGATTCGTTGAAAAGAAAATTTCTTTCGCTGAATTGTCTTCATTTTCATTCAATGATACTATAGGTGATTCTAGAGACTAGTATTAAGGAGGTTTTATAATTTTCAAAACCGAAACATACAATTCAATATTATATTTTTGGTACAATATAGAATTCTCATAACAAAGTACTTCAACAAGTTTCCGTTTCTTACTTCTTCGTCCTTTCTGACGATAAATATTTAGTGATCGCCAGTTGGAAGTTAGCAGCCCAGTCAATTGACATCTGAATAATGTACATTCTTCTCGCTGCATATTGTCAGCAACCACGATATCTCTGATTAGGCCTTCTGCAACCTTTACAGCGAAAGGTTTTACACTTTTCAGAAACGCACCTGAATAGGTTGTGCTACTAATGGCCATAATGATGTATTAAAACAAACGAAATTAGATAACTTGTTGAAATATCTAGATGACAGGAACAGGTAGCCCAGATGTTTAAACAGGCCGCCAATGCAGTTAAGCTAGTTTTTATCAATTGATATAGTTTGTTTAGAATCCTGTTGTGTTTTTGTCTCATTTTCACTGAAGCTGTAAGAAATGTTCTTCGATTGTTCTAATCATGATTTCACCATGCTTCTTTCAATCAGTTTTCTACTTACAAAATAGTATAAATATAAGTTGGCGAGCTAACAGAAAACTCATAAGACTGTAGTTTTTGAGGTAATTCGATGATAAATTAAATTGCGGACCTTGATAAATATCGGGATATACAATATTACACAGTTACTCATATCGAATATACTCATACATAGTCAATATTAACTAAGAATGCTATCATATAGTTCTTCATAAAAGGCGCTCTAGGCTATTGTATTATATTTAAAAAGTTTTGAAACTTGATGTTATTCTCTAGCAATAATAATCAGAGGAGAGGAAAACGTACCAGTTAGTTGGAGGTCTTTCATGTGAATTGAATAATTTTCGCGATATTTTGCTGAAACTTAACCAACTTTGTTTCAAATTTCATGACGGCATTTGTATGTAACTTACCTATAACAAATAGGAGAGATACTTTGTTGAAGAATTCGATATACAACTGGATTTCACATCCAATTCTTGTAGCCTTAATAATGAGTTGACTAGTTATTAGGGAAAATAATTTAAATAAGCCATTTAATGTCTGACTTTGTCTTTTTTTGAAAACTTATTTTTTAGATATGCGTGATTACGAATTTCAAGCTCATTTTTGTAACAGAATCTATGAAGCACGGCATCGTTATTGCACTATGGAAGAAGGAGAAATCGCATTTGAGTTGAGGCAGATAGGGACATGGTTGATGGTAGATCGTATCAATTGTCGATGTCTAGGCATTGCTGATGTTGAACGTTATGGATATAGCAAAGGTGTTCAATTTGGAGACCGCGTTTTTCGTGGTAATTATATACACATGACATGTGCAACAAAGGTAAGTAGACTTTGGGACTTTTAAGTCAGTTGAAATATTTGAAAATGTTTTTTTATTTGTTCATCGAATATGAAATTGTTCGACAGATTTCTACTCATAAGTGTCAACTTATTCTGGAAGATGTGGCATTACATATGTTAAGCTAAAAGATCATAGAAGTAAGGAAGATCTAAGCTTTGTGTTAGCTGTTTAAGATAGAAAAATCTTAAAATTGATGATAGATGCTCACTGATTTATACGTAGGACTGAAGCATAACATACGTGATATCATAAATCTGAACAAATTAATTGGTTTTAACAGTTTTCAGTCGTGTTATGTAACTGGTGAGTTTAGTGAATGACTCAGGAGTAGTACAGTTGTGATTTTGACAGAGGATGACTGAAATATTACACAGAGAATTATATAAACAAACTGAAAAAAGATAGTTTGAAAAGGTTCTAGTAAGTTGATTCTTAGCAACTTAGCTTTAAAGTGTTGTATTTAGAGTCGATTAACTAGCGATTCCGAAGTTCGCAGTCAATTATATTTGGTGTATGTGCTCTGATTGTTTAGAGTTTCTAACTGTTAAAATCTTAGTATAAAACGTTTCTCTTGTAAATCACTTACAGTATTCTTGTTTGAAGTTTATTCCTGAGTTTTGTAAAGCCCTTAGAAGTCTATTCCAAAGAGATAGGATAATTCATGATTAGTTTTAGACATTACTGTTTCTTATCGATGAACTATATTTCATAGTCAGCTTGCAAGGACAAGGGATTAAGATGTTCTCGGAATCCAAACATTGTGAATAGTTTCTCTTTACCAGAATTCACGAGGAATCTGATATACTGTAATATAGGAATGTCCAATATATAAACTATTAATGATTATCTAAAGCGTCTTGCTCCAACAAACTGATCAAACACATCGGGAAATCTTTGTTACTATTTTTAAAACTATATTCTCTAATGTTGGGATTCATGGATATTTAGTAGGTATAATTTATCTAGTTCAAAATGTAGGTTTTTATTCCAGACATTGGGTAATATAATCGACAATACTAGTTAGTTCGGCACAATCAGAAGAACGTTATGAATAATAAGCAAAGATGGATAGTGGCTAGCAGTGGAATCCAGGACGCTCGTTTCTTTCTATTTGGGACTCGTCAGCTGGATGTACCTGCATCTCAGAGTTGATGTTCACTTTGGGACTCGAACCCAGTACTTTTCGCTTCAAACGCCATCGCGTTATCCACTCGGTCACTGAGTCCTGATAGCCACTTGCTTGTACAATAGGGTGAAGTTAAATTCAATTAGTATTGTTTGTTTGAATCTTCCCATTAATGTTTAGGACTGCAACTGGTCAGTCGTCAACAAACAATACTAAATGAGTTATGAATAATAGTTTTTTTTACTAGTAAATACTTTTCAGGATGATTCATCTAGAATCTTGTGAGAATTGATATTCTTCATAAAGTTTGAACTCTCATTTTCCACTCTTCATCAGTTTTTTACTTTTATTGACCTTTACGAAGTGTCACATTTATATCTTCAATTCATTGAATACAAACATGATATATTTAACTTATTTCTTTTTGAATATTTATCATATACCTTTTTTGTTATATTTTTCTTTTTTATAGCCTCAATGTAAAGTAGATGATTTTTGTTATATTGAAACACCAAGTACAGATGGTTATATTTATGGTGGTCGAGTACCATGTATTTGTCCAAAACAATATCATTGTCCAATTTATTTTATACGAGATAAACGTATTCCACAAATTAATGATGATGGACGTGTTATTAGTTATGGAATTAAATGTAAACGAAGAAATTATTGATTAATTACATTCTTCTTTGTTTCGAATATATATCCCTCCTAGTTACTTTTCTCTTTTGGCTCGTATTCTACTTCTTATTATTATTTCTGTTATATAAGAAATGATCTTTTTTTTTTTTTATTACAATCAACTTTTAAATACTTACTTTACATTTTACAATCTACTTTCTAATTTATATGTATAGCATACAGTGTTCAATGTTAGGATATTGAAGAAATAAGGGAAATGAAAAAACTGTTGTACACCACCAACAACAACGAAAGAATTAAAGTGTTATTTATTTTACTGCTGGGAAAATTTCTGGTTTTAAAAAAATTTAATAGTGAAATATCCGTAAAATTTGTGTTTAATAATTTCAGTTGACTTTTGATTTTATCAATCATAAAACACATTGTGAATTTTAATAGTTGAGATCATGAGTTAATTGAAGCTAGACCACTATGGAAATCCTGGAAGCACTAAACGGCCGTTTCGTTCTAGTATGGGACTCCTCAGAAGCGCGCATCCACGATCCTGCCTCGCGCGTGAGCGCTTAACCTCTAGACCACTGAATAGTCATCCAACCGTGTTAATGTCCAACTTCAACCAATCCACGAAATCGAGAGACACATCCACAACTGTCTTCAGTGAGTTACTATCTCACAACAGACCTGGTTGAACTCCACTGATCACTGCTTCTCACTAAAACTCCAGGAAATATCTCTTGAAGCCAGTCACTAATGGGAATATGATTATTATCAGAAGGGGTTTTTGTGGATATTATAGTAAATGGTTATTGTAAGTGGTTATAAAAATCTTTGTTTGTGACCAAACCTATGATAGGTATATTCATTTATAAGATAGTCCATGAATATATTGATAACGTTTTACAGAACAAATCAATATAGTAAAGAAGTCTAAGTTAGTGAGAGCTAAGATACTTTTAAATGCTTAAATAAAATTAGTCCTATGGTGATATAGAATTTCCTCTAAACGTCTAAACATATTGTGAAACAAAAACGAAACGGCCATCCAGTACTTCCAGGATTTCCATTCTGGTCTAGCTTCAATTGACTCATGATCTTAACTATTGAAATTACTATAATATCCACAAAACCCATTGTGATATTAAAAACTTGATTGTCTGTGAAGATCCTACATTCTTGAAAGAAATTTGGTATACACTAAAATATATGCCCTAATTAAATCAGTTAGTCAATTATGTATTCTCGCTATCTTTGTTAATTTGTTATAATTAGATATTTGATTTTCGCTAATCAAATGTAGTTACGGAATCCTAATGGATATACTCATTTCACTTCAATCAAAACGTTCATAAAACTATTGACCAAAACTTAAGACAACTGAAAAATAACCAAACATTTTTTAGGAATGAATTGATAATTCTGATTATGTTTGCTTCTGAAAAAGCTCAATGTTATTGAATTAAAAATTGATAACTATTAGAGATCGTTGAAATTTATTATACAAGGCGAACTAGAACTGGACCTTCGAGAGTAGTAATCAAAACCGTAATCCAAGTAATTCTTATTATGAATAACAGAGATGTAACAAACGAGTGATTTGCTCACTAAGCAAATAGTCACCACTGGCATATAAATCATTCAGAATGTTAAGTAATATATATATATAATCTGGGTTGCTTTGATATCTTTGAAAAATCGGGGTTTTTGTTTGCTTTTTTTGTAAATTTTGAGTGTAGTAGTACTTTGAATTCCCGAACATGTGTAGTTTCATCGCTCTCATATAAGGAATTTGATACGTGGCATTAAAAACGTTCTATCAACGTCAAAGAGGTTGTTGTATTTTATGGTAGCTGGAATCAACAGTTCTTTGCAACAATCAAAAGCAAAAGAACTGGTGACGACGCGATTATTAGGAAGTTTGGAGTCATGCTTATCTGAGAATTTTAAGAATAACTTAAATTCTAAGCAGAACGCTTCGAAACAATTAGGGGATTGCCTGGTATAAATCTATCAATGCTATGGAGTAAATAACATGATTAATCAAAACATTTACAATTTAATTATAATGTAATTAAAACTGTGTGATCAATTAGACTCTAAGATTACACATTCTAGTTAACCAGATTAATGAAAATGTTTTCATGATGCTTTTATTTCAAATATGATAGGAATTTCTATCTGCTAATAACTGTATCAAAGTTGAAATAGAGAAAAGTTATTTATATTTTGTCAACTGACCGTGTTTAATCCAATAAGCAGATAAATAGTGGGCAAAAACACTAATGCTATTATCATTTAGCTACTTAAACAAAAATAAGTAGTATGAATTGTTTAACATAAAAAGGTCTTGAACATTATCTAATTATTTTTTGATGTAAATTTATTCAGAATAATTAGTTAACAACATACCTTTATAAATATGTACCATGTAAATTGTAATATGTAGTAGAGTACAAATAAAAGGTTATGGGATTCATAGTTAAAAAAAATTATTTTTCAAGGAATATATATATAGACACTTAAATAAGAGTAACGTGTATGACGATCAACTGTTAATGTGAATTTCGAACCATGATCTCGTTCATAGATGTTAATCTTCAATTTCGTCAAGAATAATCCTAGTATTTGGTAATTTCTTGCCCATAATATTTCTTGAGAGATAAGTGGAAGGTGTAAGGGTTACAATTTAAAGATATGAAAAAGAAATGAATTTAAACATGATAGTCAAATATGTTGCTATTGTTGAAATAATAAAAACAAAACAACAACAGATCTTTAAGGTAGTTAATGATAAAATAAAGCTTCCGTTTTCGTTAACTTTTCAAACTCTTAGTTATAAATGATTTCATATTATCTGAAATTCAATGTATCGGATATGAATATCTAGAATAAAGATAATATATTGTAATTATATGAGTAATTGTAAACGTTTTCACTATGAGTGGTATACTTGGTATTAGTCCAACCAAAGAAAGGGAGAGAGTTGTTATATTTAAGACATTATATATATATGTCCTTTCTGAACATGTGTAACATAATAAATCTTGAAAATGTATATTTATATTATACTAAATTGATAGTTAGAAGATTGAGGTGAATATTATAACTGTATAAATATTGTATATGATATCATTGGGAATTTCCTTTATAATTTATTTGTTTTGAATGTTTTCTTTGGTACATATTCACCAACGGCATTTAATGTAATTTGTTGATCCCCGTAAGCTGGTCGATCTTCAGGTGTTATAAGAAAACGTAATCTCTATAAATAATAGAAAATTAATAGTGTGGGTAAGAAGTTATTGAAACATATTTCATTTGAAAGAGTAAGGGTTTTGTTTTTTAATATCAAGTAAAAATTACTATTGTGTTAAAGTCACAGTCTGTACTGTCGATCAATTATAAAAATGTACAGAGCCATGTTATATCATCAGTTTAACTTGAATGTTTCCCTGTTAAAATGCTTGAGGAGTAGAATTCGCTAAAGTGTTGTTGAAACCTGTCAAACATTATTTGTAGAAAGATACTTCATGGTCTATAACTTACTGTGATAACAACATTTAAATCAAGAATCAATAATAGTTAGACAACCACTGAAGATCTTAAAGCATGAGGCTGCTGTTTCGTCCCAGTATGGGACTCCTCAGAAGTGTGCAGCTTTGATGAGTTCATCATCCCAGTAAAATTCAAAAGTTTTCAAAGACCTATACTGACAGTTATCATGTAATTACTAGTGGCTAGCCTGGAGAGTCGAGTTCAACTATATCAGTTGTGAGGAAGTTACCCATCAACGACAAGATGGTCGTGCACTATCACGGACTGACTAAAGTTAGGTGTATACAGCTTGATATTCCGGTCCAGCGGTTTAAAGGTTAGGCACTCACACGCGAGACCAAAGGTGCTTGGTTCAATTCCCGGTTGCGGAGTCGCGTATATACATTGCGGAGGGGTACCATACAGGTACGGAAAGGCTTTCCAGTGCTTCTAGATTTCCAATGGTTGTCTAACTTTAATTGGCTCATTTTTTTAGTGAAATTCAACAGTATCCTTATTACATTATTGACTTTTGATTATTTTAGTTCAGTTCTTTCAGAAATTTATAATAATGCATTCTTATCATATTATCTAGACTTAACAGATTAACATAAACAAGTACTTCTCAACAGAAATATTGGCAATGTCACATCTAACTGGTAATGTTGACGTCAGTCTAAGAAAAATGACTAGTAAGTGATATGAAGTCAATAGTAAAAATTCCAAGTCAGCTATTCAGTTAACTTAATTCATTTATTTTCCTATGAGGTAAAAAAAATTATTTAAATTTAATCAAATTGTGAACAATGCTTAAAAATTCAAAATGTGTTACTTACTTCAACAAAAGTTCCTTTAGCCTTTAGTAATTTATATATCATTAAGATTGGAATGAATATTGGAGATGAGAACACTATAGCCCATGACAGTACAATAACCCAGGTTGTAGGTTCATAGACAACGCCCAAAACAGAAACAGGTTGTGTTTCATAAGAAACTATATTTGCTATAAAAATACCCTTGATAAGAAAAAGAATAAATTTAAGTATGTGAAACAATCAATTAATTGGTGATTCATATTGTGCAAAAACATGGGAAAAAACAAGATCCTAAAATAAAATACAGGGAACACCGACCCAATCACATTTGATAGAGAAGCTCTGAAAGATGTGCAATCTTTCACGTATTTGGACAGAAACATAAATAAACAAGAAGGATCTGATGCAGATGTAAAGGTGAGGATTGGCAAAGTACGTTACTCCTACAGTTGAACATCTGGAAGTCATAGCAACTATCAACCAATATGATGGTGAGAATGTTCTATACGAACGTCAAGACAGTCCTAATGTAAAGAGATGAAACTTGAAGAACTACTATAACCATCATCAAAAAGGTACTAGTATTTATAAACAGTTGTCTACGTTAAATATTCAATGTTCGTTGATCGGATACTATCAGCAACAGCCTACTGAGGGAGAAGAAAAAACAGCTTCCATCTGAAGCGGGAATTAGGAAAAGACGTTGGAAGTAGATTGGACGTACATTGAGGAAATCATCAAACTTCATTACGAGGCAAGTGCTGACTTGGAATGCTGAAGGTAAACGGAAAAGAGGAAGACCAAGGAACACACTATACCGGGAATTGAAAGCAGGCATCATAAGGATGAGTAGCCACTGGAATGAACTGTAAAGGATTGCCCAGGACAGAGTTGGATGAAGAATGCTGTTGGGTGGCCTATGCTCCTCCATGAGGGGTAACAGGCGTTCATAGTGTTGTGAAAAAATTGAAGTCCCTTCATTAAAAGTACAATCCTTCAACGAACCCAAATCCCTTCTCAATACGTAGGAATAGGGTTGAGGAAATTCAATAAGAAATACGACAAATTTTCATGACTCAAACTATGGAAACATTAAGTCGTTTTCGATTAGTTAGTTGTTCATCGTAAACCAAAAACGAATGATTCCGTTATATTGGTCAAAATTAACTTCATGTTATATAAAAGTTCATCACTGTAAAACTGTATATGAGACTAGTGAATGAACTGCTTGTTTGAATATAATTGTTTTCCTTCTTACGGTGAAAAAATGCTCAGTAATAGCTAATCAACTGTAAATTTATTCAAATATTGAAATCTTAGGATAACTGACGGTAAAACCAGTTAAATACGAAATCACTTAAGCAAAGGTTTTCGCCTTCTGGTTAAGTAATTTGATCCTTTAATTCATCAGCTCCACAATAATCTTCGATCCGTAAGTTTGAACATTGTCAATAAGATTAGTATTACGATTATAACTTCTTAGGTCATAGGATCTTATAACACTTATTTGATGAACACTAGTTCTGGTGTCTTTTAGTCATTTCATGCAAAAAATGAAAACTTCATCTAATTTTTTGTTGTTGCATGGATAGTTGTGAATGCAACAAAAAGCTTTTGAAATTTACATCAATGAAGTAACAATATTCTTGGATTTTAAAGATCTAGCAGTCTAGAATTTAGAATAAGTATGGATTAACAGTCTTTTAGATATTGTACATAGGATAATGTGTTTTGATACATAATTCTACTTTTAACTTAACTGTACACGAACCATAGATGAGGTTTATATTCCCACTTCCACGATAAATATCTTACTTCTGCATGAGATCAGCAACAAATCGGAAAGCTTTAATTATGACATTGTATGGAACAGGTAAGAATCAGTTTCACAAAATGGCATGTACGAGTCAACAATTAACAAAAGATCTAGGCAAATGTATTTACATAAATCATAACAAACCACATACTTGCTTAAGGTATATATGTTTAATGATTAAGCAAATAAAAAATTATTATCAGAAGGGCTTTTTGTGGATATTATAGTAATTTTAATAGTTGAGATCATGAGTCAATTGAAACTGAACCCCCATGGAAAACTTAGAAGCACTGGACGGCCGTTTCATCTTATTGTGGGACTCCTCAGCAGTAGAACGAGACGGACTCATGATTTCAACTATTAAAATAAAAAAATTATTCTTTAAAAAGTGATGACCAATGTTTCATCACTGATATCTACATTACAATGCACCTTTTTCGAACATCAGTAAATGTTTATAACGAATACTTAACTATTCATTGTAGTATAACTATATATATTTTGTTTAAATGTTAAGTGTTGGACTATGTTTACTACTCAAACTAAGTCGATTATAGTCATTAATTAAAATATTGTTAGCTTGATAAGATTTTAAATGATGTAAATAAACAAAAATTTTCTGATTTATTTACAATATTAGTAGTAATGATAATTTTCATATAAAAAAAGAAAAAAACAAACGATTATTTTGTTCAGTAGCATCTTTTCTACGGAGGGGAATTTATCTTTCTCTCTCTCTCTCTGCCTCTCTTTGTATTATAGGATCATCAAATAATGTCTAAACTGAAGCCTGATGATAACGACTTAAGAATGTAGAAATGTTGATGAGATTTTTTTTTAGTTCTCTATGATTTATGTCAGTTACTTTTTTTGGAGTAGCCTAAATCCAAAAAGGATGACGGAAAAAAACACCAAGAAATGGTACCTTTTAATCTATGTTATTTTCTTAACAAAAATAAGATATCGGATGACAGAGAAAAAGTCATCTAAGATGTTTGATTCTCCAACTTATAAGAGAAGAAAACAACATAAAGTCATTAGTGAGACAAAACAAAAAACGGGAAAAATAAAGATGACGGAGAAAAGAAATAACGCGAGCGATAGTGAATGAACAAGTGGTTCAAGAAAAGGAAAATAAATATATAAGAAGAATATGAGTTGTATGTGTGTGTGATTGTGTGCGTGTTTATGAAGAGGGAGGGATTCTATGTAAAATAACGATAGATGATTAACGATTAATATTTCATTTATATGCAAATTTCTATCAACATCAAGCTGTTTTACATTATGGTTACTTATATATGTATCTATGTGATAAATTGTTCCAGTTAAATTATACCATGGGAAATGAGTTGGTACATTCAAACTAAAGCAGAAAACTATATCATGATGTGTTTAACATTCTCCTGTAAATGTAAACTGGATATTCAAAACGGAGATATTTTTGATTTGACCCATATTTCATAGTTCATTGATGTAGTTTTATTTTTTAAATTTAAAATCACATTCAAAATAATATAATATTCATCATTTATTAGCTGATTGTATCACAAAATAGTTTAAGTTTCAATTTAAGATAAATCTTTGGAGTGAAGCAAACAAACAAGGATTATTCAAAAACTAAGGTCATTAGAAAAGTTATTTATCATGCGGTCCATCACTTCAAAACTCCGCCTGTAGCTCCTCCGAGAGCTACTGCCAGTCCCAAGCCCGGGTAAAGGAGGAGGGTTGGGCATGGGGTTAGCGATACCATCCCACAGAAAACCAACTTGCTAAAAAAACGCTAACCATCATTTCAAGGTTCAAAGAATTCTTCATGAATAATCAGTAAATGTGTTCAGCTAGAAACCCATCCAAACCACTATGGTTATATTTGATTCTTTGAATTGGATGATTTTAAATTATGAATGTCATTTCAAAGTACATAATCAATAGCCTATTCATGGTTACTTTTATTGAAACACAATCAATAAATTTCAATATATTTCGATAAAATTCAAACTGAATGTCAACTATGTTAGCCCAGTAACCATCTGTATCATTTGAGTACAAGAATGGATGACCTTCTGTGCACAGGAAATAATAAGACACTACCAGTATAAATTAAAAGCATTAACGGAAGAGTTGTTTTCAGTGAACTGCAGTATAACGTTCCCAAGATAACGTTATACTGAAATACAAATGAATTTAGACCTTTTCATCACAGACGTATTAGAGATAAATTTGTTTCATTCCCTTTCATTCATTCTGTTAGAAGTTATGGTAGATCAAATCGATTTTAATTCTGTACTAAAAGGAACCTAGAATGTTTGAAGTTTCAAACTTTGGAAATAAATGATCCCGGAATTCAAAGTCTCTGTCAACCAGTTTGAATATATTTTTTTAATAAAAAAATATAAATGAAATCTATCTGAACTTACCAGCAAGAAAATTGGACTTATATAAGCCCAGCAGATTTGCCAAAATATACCAGGTTTAAAACCTAGCATCATTTGTACGTCATTACAAAATCGTTTGGTACCTAAACAATAAAGCAAAAGCACTTGCTAACATGCTTCAAAATATACATGGTTGTTTACAAAGAGTTGTGTAAAATTTATTCTACATCAAAACTCGAATGGGAGTAAAATGAATCACTAGTCGACTCGAGAAAGTCAATGCGAGTCGACCAGTGATGTCTACTCAAACGAAGGATAAGTTACCTGAGTTGGCCTCCTCCATGTGCATTTAAAATGAATCAGACAACTTCGATGGAACTAATTTATCGATCCAAGAACATTATGAGAAACAGGAAACCATATGCTTTAGTTACCAACTAGGTATGTAACTTTAAAATATATATGTGAATCAGTTGTGTTCAAGAGGACAACTGTTCTAGGTATGAAACAGTGAATTCTTCCTACGAAACCGGTTATTCGTAAGTTTTACCACATAGATCACTGGTAGCGGTGTTATCAGGTAGCGCTATTAAAAACTAGATAATATAGCAAGTTTGCTTAAGGAATTAAGATCTCCAACTTGAGAATAGCTTACAAACCAGAATTAATCGAAAGCAGACCCAATTGGTTTATTTCATTTATTTTACATTGAAAGTTCAGCTTAAAAAGGTTTTATTCGATCCACATGCTGATATGTGCTACTAATATCGATAAATCTGAGTAGTATGTAACATCAATTGAAAGTGAAATATCTAGCAGCAGAAGGTTAAGATCAAAGACAAGAGAACGAGAACAGTGAATGATTACTATGGAAATGAAGAAACAGTGAAGTCTGAGACGATTGGTTGACATTTGCAAAAGGAACAGTCAAGTTTGTGGCAATTGATTAAGTATTTACTGTATGGTTCTCATATTTTACTAAGAGGTTCTGTGATCTTTTATTGAAATACGTTCAATTGTACCCACTCGTGTTCTCGTTCACTACAATATAACTAGTAATGAATGTCTAGCTTCAGTTGACTCATGATTTTAACTATGTAAATACTGACATCTCCACAAAACCTCTTTCTGATAATAATCATATGCTCACTAGTGAATGACTTCGAGAGATATTTCCTGGAGTTCTAGTGAGAAGCAGTGGCCAGTGAAGTTCAACAAGGTCCGTTGTGAGATATCAACTCACTGAAGACCATTGGTGAACGGTTGCTCAACTTCGTGAATAAGTAGATAGACCAAATAATTTTTTGTTTTTGCTTTTCAACGTTGTTAAATTTTTATTGGTTTAGTTTTTAAAGCAAGGTTTTATTATTTAGATTTTAATAATTAAAAAGAAACATATTTACAGATATTTATTTTGATTAAATTTCTGTATTTTGTTATTATGAATACTTACCATAAAACCAACACAGTGCTACACATTCACAAAATACAATGAATAAAATTGAGATTGGAGCACCATGACGATCAAGCATAGTTAGAACAAGATATCCACCCTGGAATAAAAAGTTAATATATATACCATCAAAACAACAGTAAAAATGTTTTATTATAAATTTAAATGAATATATTTACTAGAAAGGGGGTATCATGGAGATTGTAGTAATTCAATAGTTGATTAAAGTTAGACCATTATGGAAAACATGGAAACTCTAAAAGGTTGTTTTGTCCTAGTATGAGACTACTCAGCAGTGCACATCCACGATATTTACTCCAGAATGACTGGATGAAATGGCAAAGTGAATTAAGTTAAATTATGTTTTAGTGATATTTTTTTCAAATTTCAACATTTCATACAATGAACATTTATCAATATGCTCATAGGTTCAGAAGAAGCAAATAAGAGTGAATTAGATACCTTTGTTGCTTATTGTATTGTATTCTTATAGTATTGTAAAGCCTTTTGATTTATGAAGTTATTTATTATTGTTAGATGCTACTTAGTTTAGCTGATTTAGAATGTAACTATTTATAAATGTTAACAAAACATAAATATTAGACTGCTTGTATATAGTAATTGATTGCATTTGATTTCAGATAGATTCTAATCTCTAAGACGTCTTTGCCTTCTTCCTTTTTCATAGCCATATTATGGGACTCCTCAGTAGTGCGCATCCACGACCTCGCCTCGCGAGATTCGAGTCCCACAATAGGATGAAACGGTCGTCCAGTGCTTCCAGGTTTTCCCTGGTGGTCTAGCTTTAATGGACTCATGCTTTCAACTATGAAAATACTAAATCTCCGCAAAACCCCTTCTGATAATAGCCATATGAGTTTGTATTATTATTATAATAGAATAGGATCAGTTATATACCCAGACTGATCAGTAACAATTTCATTAGGATACTTTTTCATTAAATTCGTTTATGTATGCAAAGTATATGGATGTACTTTCTCAAATGATTAATTTGTTATAAGAAACTTAATTATTTTTTGAATGATATAGCTTTCAGGATACTTTAAATATATATCACCCTTTCTGGTCAGCTTATTTCTTTTTTTAACTCTTATGAATCAAACATTTTCGATTTACAACAGTTAGGTACGTTAGTAATTTTAGACAAAATAGTGAGTAGACACCGTCTAAATTTATCAAATAAAGTATCTGTTATAGATCTTTGGGAAAATTACGTTTTGTTATTATGAAAACTAAAGAAAATGAATCAGGAAAATGTTTGACGGAATTTGCGGTCCTAAAAGTCATGTTAACTTGATTTTATTCAATTTAGATTTGTGTATCGTTAAGTAATTCAGCATCGTACTCTCTGTTAAAGAAAAGGTGACATGCTTATTTAAATTCGACTTTTCCATTCCCTTAGAGTAACTATTTGATTATGCAGTCAGTGATTAACTTAAAAATGATTTATATTAGTAAATTAGTGAATATGACTACACGATTAAATAACTCTGAAATGAATCATAAGCATAAATTCACTCAGTATTGTTTATTTGAATCTTCCCATCGATTTGTTAGGACTGCAACTTGTCACTCTGTAATTGGCATTTGTGCATACTGTGCGTATTGCCTCGATATTGCCTTAATTCATAAGCATGGTAAGCAGAGATGGGTAACGCGATGGCGTTTGAAGCGAGGGTACTGGGTTCGAGTCCCAGAGTGAACATCAACTCTGAGATGCAGGTACATCCAGCTGACGAGTCCCAAATAGGACGAGACGCGCGTCCTTGATTCCACTGTTAGCCACTACCCATCTCTGCTTATGAATCATAAGCATGTTTTAAAATACTGAAGAAAATCGTAAAACAGTTCCGGTATCTTATCGAAACCAATTAAGAGTTTAGGAATTGTTATGTTCAAAGAAGATTGGACCTCAAATTTGATAAATTCGGTATTTCTCTAAACGTTAACATCTAAGTTCATAAGATACTTGGACAAAAAGAAAAATTCAACAGATCGTACACCTATAATAAGTATTTATTATTATACATTTATGAAATTTCACAAGTAAATTATCTTACACATGTAGTAGATGGTAAAGCTCCAATAAAACAATAAATAACCACAGCAAGAACAAACACCTCACGTCTACCAGATAATGCAGGAACACTGTCCATGATTGCTGTTATAATTGCTTCAAGACCACCAAACTAAAAACGACATATATATGAAAAAAAAGAACGCGTATATTTACTAGAAAGAATTGTCATAGATATTAAACTATTATTGAAAACTTAAGTTTTAAAAGGTAGTGATTCACAATTTTCAGCTTCCATTTTGAACTCACCTGTCATTAATGAGCTGTCATTTCTTTTCTTGTCTAAACAAATAAATCATTCATTTTATTACCATAGTGATGGTGGCGATGGGGAGACGTAAGTGATGACGCGCAATATTATTAATGAAACTTATGTGTTGTTATTCCAGTGTTACTATTGTGTTTACTCATAAATGGTTATTATTTTTTTTAAGACATATTTACAAATTTAAGTAGTTTCCGTCTGTTTTCTCTGTATTTTTTTATAATTGATGGTTTAATTTATAAACGTCTGATACACTGAAAAACAAAATAGTTTTTGTAAAGAATAGTGAATAATATTTTTGCATCGGTTACTGTTTTGATTAGAAAAAAAACGTTTTCCGAATTATGTTCATCTGAAACTAAAATTTACAACATTACGATGTACTAAAAGGAAATTGTTATTATTTATCAATTTGATGGTTAAATGATTATTTCTTGCTAAGAAAGTAAGAAAGCTCAGTGGTTTAGTGGTTAAGGGCTCGCGCGCGAGACTGATAGGTCATGGTTTCGAATCTCGTGAAGCGGGATCGTGGATACGTACTGCTGAGGAGCCCCACAATGGGACGAAACGGCCGTCCAGTGCTTCCAGGTTTTCCATGGTGGTCTAGCTTCAATTGACTCATGATTTTCAACTACAAAATAAATAATTATCTAAACATAGTTATTATTTAGTAAGCAAACAAACAAAAATTCCCAAATTTCTTCATCTACGTTAAATTATGAACAAGTAAAGAATGAAAGCAAGTTATTCAACTTAAGAACGTTTAGTGTAACTACAGTCACGGACCACCATTTTGATAATAATCATCATCTGCTCGCTAGTGACTGGCTTCATGATGGATTGTCTGGAGTTCTAGTGAGAAGTTGTAAACAGTGGAGTTAAACCGTGTCTGTTATAAAGCAGTAAATCAATAAAAAAAACAGTGGACGATTGCACAATATAATGGATTGGTCGAAGTTAGGCATCAACACAGTTGGACATCGTCTGGTTCAGTGGTCTATAGGTTAGGCGTTCGCACGCGAGACCATGTTCCTGAGTTCAAATCCTATGTGTGAGGTAGTGTATGAGCATTGCTGATGGGTCCCATACAAAGACGAAACGGCCGTCCAATGCTTCTAGGTTTTCTGTAGTAGTCTGGCTTTAATCGACTCATGAATTCAACTGTGGTGAAATTTAACACGATATTTTTAAAAGTATTTAGAATGTGAAACATTATTTTCAGTTTTAAACAAGTGTTTGGTTTGGAATCATAATATACTAGGAGATGATTCCTTAAGAATTCACATTGCTCTTCAAAATACTATATAACTGGTAAATAGCTGGGAATACTATTTTACTAACCTGTAACAGTTATTATGAAATTTATTATAACTTGATAAAGCCAACAGAACACCAAAGCCTGGTCCAAGTGAAAAGAATATTTGAGATGCAGCATCACTCCAAACCTAAAAAAAAAGAAATTCAACAGTTTGTTTTGAAAAGTCTGTTGACATAAGTTATGCTATCGATGCATGGATTATACATTCTTATATGTTAAATATAATCAGATCACTCAGACGGATATGTACTCTTTAAAAGATATGCATACAGTTAATAAATACATACTTAAAAATTAGTTGTCTGTTATGTTATGGAGAGAAATATTTGTTTGAATGAAACACTAGTACTGTTATCAATCTTACTACTGTTATCACATAATTTTAATGGTATTCTGACTGCGTTGTACAAAAATATTGTTACTGGCATCTTAATAGACAGCAAGACAAAATTATTTTGAAATTTTCAGATCGAACATTAATTGAGAATAAGGTCTATGGAGGTTACTGACCTACTTACTCCTGTTATCAATAATGGAGCATAGGACGTTGACCAGCATTCTTCAACTCACTCTGTTCTGAGCCTTCCTTTCTAGTTCTATCCATTTGTTGTTCATCCTTCTCATATCTGTCTCAAATTCTCTGCGTAATGTGTCCTATGGTCTTCCCCTTCTTCTGTGGCCATCAGGATTTCATGTGAGGGATTGTCTTGTGACGCAGTTGGATTCTTTCCTCAACGCGTGTCCGATCTACTTCCAGCGCTTCTTGCTGATTTATCCTTCCACTCAAATCTGGTTTGTTCTCTCCGACAGTAGAATGTTGCTGATACTGTCTGACCAACGGATCTGAAGTATTTTGTGTAGACAGCTGTTAATAAACACCTGAATCTTCCGGATGTTGGCTTTCGTAGTTCACCAAGTTTCCTTCTCATACAATAGAACTGTCTTGACATTTGTATTGAAAGTTCTGATCTTGGTGTTGATTGACAGTTGTTTTGAGTTCAAAATGTTCTTCAATTGTATATATGCTGCTCTTGTTTTGCCGATCTACACCTTCACATCTGCATCAGATCCACCGTGTTCATCAATGATGCTGATCAGAGATGTAAAGGTTTTTAAATCCTAAAAAGCTTTTCCAGAGTCCAGCTTGTTGGTCTCGAAGTTGGGCGTCTTGGGTGTCCTTCATTTTGTTTAACAATACTCTGTTAAAAAGACTTTTCCTGATATTGACAGAAGAGTGATGCCCCTGTAGTTCTCACACTTCCTGAGATCGCCTTTCTTTGGTATTTTGATCAGAAGTCCCTCTTTTCAGTCCGTTGGTGCTTGTTCTTCATCCTAAATCTTACTGAAGAGAATGTGGAGTGCTTTCAGTGCTTCTGCCGGATTGTTTTCTGGTCCCGCTTCTTTACCGCTCTTGGTTTGCCTGACGGCCATGATGATCTTTTCAACTGTTGGTGAGCCAACATTGATTAGGGAGGTCTGTGGGTGCTACTTCGATGTTGGGTGGGTTCAGTGGACCTGCTCAATTTGAGTTCTTTAAATGGTTTGAATTATTTTTTCTGGTTAGGGTATTTTGGTGAGTTAGTTTCTATGATGAAAATCAATCCAAAAAATGTTGAGTATAGTATCTATCTGAATATGGCGGAATTAACAAATTAAAATTTGAAAATATTTTAACTTACAGAAATACTTAACAGACTTGAAAAATTTGGCGTAAGATAGTATTTAATACCAGTTAATGAACCTTCTAATGTTAGACCACGAATCAGTAGAATAGATAAAATAACATAAGGCAAAGTAGCAGTTACCCATACAGCCTATGAAAATAAAATAAAATTCATATAATTGACAGAAACAAGTTGTCAATCATAATTATCATTAATATTGATAAAAAAACTTTATATAGTTAAAATCATGAGTCAATTGAAGATAGACCACCGTAGGAAACCTGGACAGCCGCTTCGCCCTATTGTAGGACTCCTCAGTAGTGCGCGTTCACGACCCCGCTTCGCGAGATTCGAACTCAGGACCTATCAGCCTCGCGCGCGAGCACTTGATCGATAGACCACTGAGTCGGCATCCAATGGTGTTAATGTCTAACTTCAACCAATCCACGAAATTGAGAAACCATTCAACAATATCTTTAGGAATGAATTATACAATTTGATAAACAGTATTACTGACTGAGATGTAAATGAGAGAATATTAAAAAGTTTCATTTTGGCTGATGGCAATGAATAACTCTATGAGTGTTAGGCTAGGTAACTTTAGGGTTTAGGTATTTTAGAAGAGCCTTAGTTACTGAATTAAACAATATGTTAAATATAACTTAGTGAACTAATCAAATGACTTACAGGAATAATCAAACCATATTTTATGTTGAGAGAAAAAATAAGACTTGTGATATCCTTATTTATAAACACTTTATGAATGAATGGAAAGCCAAAATACATGGTCTAATAAAAAAACTCATTGAAAATCAAACAATAAAACATTGAAATAGTTTCAGTAAGAAATAATGCTAGAATTAACTATTTTCAATGAGATCTATATACAATTATGTAAATACTGACCAATGGAGTTCAACCAGGTTTGTTGTGACATAGTAACTCACTGAAGACAATGGTTTACGGTTGCTCAACTTCGTGGATTAGTTGAAGTTAGACATTAATACCGCTGAATGCCGGTGCAATGGTCTAGAGGTTAAGCGCTCGCGCGCGAGACTGATAGGTCCTCGGTTCGTTTTGGGATGATCCAGAAAATTTCTCTCAATAGACAAGAAAGGCTCAGGAAACACGAA
Organism: Schistosoma mansoni; assembly: GCF_000237925.1. Classification (NCBI taxonomy): domain Eukaryota; kingdom Metazoa; phylum Platyhelminthes; class Trematoda; order Strigeidida; family Schistosomatidae; genus Schistosoma; species Schistosoma mansoni. The sequence goes on from NC_031496.1 coordinate 22,014,855, forward strand.
GAAGCATTTTATCCAATCAGCGTTGACTAGACATTTGGCTAGAAACACCACGAAAGTGAAACGTCACATGTAGAGTTTCTGACTGATTGATTAATACACCGCTTCTATGTTTATTGGCATTCCAGAATTTTCAGGAAAACCCAAAGACTTCTAAAATACTATAAAAACCCTATATTTTCAGTACATAAACGCACCTTGAGCCTTTTCTCTTGTGTTCAAGTTGCTGTGAAGATTTAGCTTGGGGGTTACGAGACTAGCTTAGGTTCAGAGTATAGCGTTCAATTAACAAGATTTATCAGTTCGAATCTCTCGAGGCGGTTTCGTGGATGCGCAATGCTGAAGAGTCCAACAATAGGATGAAACGTCCGTTCAGAACTTCCAGGTTTTTAAAATTTACTTACCAAAAATTAAATTAAAATTATATACAGTTTAGTAAAACAACATTTAGTTATACTTACTTTTCCACTACTTTTAACTCCTTTCCAAAGTGAAAAATAAACTATTGTAAATACAGCCATTAAGCAGAGACTAATTTCCCAACGTATTGGACCAACATTATTATATCCTTCTGCATATTGAATTTGCAATACTCGACGACTTTTTATAGTTGAAATAAATTAGGTAAATTAAATAGATAAAAGCTCGTTTAAAATTTTTTAAGTAATCAACAAGTAAGTTACAGATTGTTACATATATACAAAAGGTTAGTTTCTATTGTTTTGTTTTTCTCTGATATATATGAGCTAACATTTGTATTACATTTGTGTTCTAGAGAATTCAATATTTTGGATGTTAGTTTTCTATATTTTTGGTTAGAAGAGGTTTTGTTGACATTTCAGTATTTTCATAGTTGAAATCTTGAGTCAATTGAAGCTAGACCACCATGGAAAACATGGAATCACTGAACGACCGTTTTGCTCTATCATGGGACTCATGATTTCAACTATGGAAATGCTGAAATCTCCATAAAACCCCTTCTGATCTATAATCATATGCTCACTAGTGACTGACTTCAAGAGATATTTCCTGGAGTTCTAGTGGGAAGCAGTGACCATTGGAGTTCAACCACAGCTGTTGTAGAGATATCAACTCACTGATGACAATTGATGAAACGGTTGCTCAGATTTCGTGGATTGGTTGAAGTTAGACTTCAACACCGTTATTTGCCGACTCAGTGGTCTATCAGTTAAGTGCTCTGGCGTGAGATGGGTCGGTCCTGGGTTCGGATCTCGCGAGATGGGATCTTGGATACGCACTGCTGAGGAGTCCCACAATAGGACAAATTGTCCGTCCGGTGCTTCCAGGTTTTCCATGATGGTCTAGCTTTTATATTTTTGTTTGTTTATTTCATTCCTATTAACCGTTTCTCTTTATTTAGCTGTAGTTCAGTTAAATTTCTTTTTTTCCTTTTTATAAATTACGTCACTTTTAGTCTTTGATTAAATCCGTTAAAAATCAATTGTTGATATCTTTTATGTCTGAAATCACATTGGTATGTGCAATATAGCTATTGGCAACAAATATATGGGTATTAGCTGCTACGTGTCTTTAAAGAGTTATACTTATTAGTTGATTAGTTGTTGTTTGATACTTAACAACATATTTCCAATATGATAAATGAACTAGTTGGTTAATTAAAAACGTATAATGTGTGATTACGGTCAATTAGAAAAAACTGGAAACAATCTTCCATAAAATTATTAGTCAAATGTGAAAGACAATACGAATGACTATGTTAATTATTGTAATGGTTAAATATAATAAGGGAACCATTATACCTTAAGAACAATCAAGATATATTCTTTAAGCTGATTTTTCTAGTTTCATTTCAAAACATAAAAGGTTTATTAAAATTTTGATTAGTATAAACAAAAAAAATCACATCACATTTTTCTACGAAAGCTATTTTTAATTGATTCACTTAGTATTGTTTGTTTGAATGTTCTCATCGATGTTTATGATTGCAACTGGTCAGTCTCTTATTGGCATATGTGCCTACTGTGCGTATTGCCTCGATATGACCTTAAGTCACAAGCATTATAAGCCAAGATGGATAGTGGCTAGCAGCGGAATCCAGGACTCGCGTTTCCTCCTATTCGGATCCCGTCAGCATGATGTACCTGCATCTCAGAGTTGTTGTTCACTCTGGGACTCGAACCCAGTAACTTTCGCTTCAAATGCCATGGCGTTATCTATTTATTTACGGAGTCCTGATAGCCACTTGCTTGTGCAATGGGGTGAAGTTTAAATTCACTTGATATTGTTTGTTTGAATCTATTCTTAACTGATTTCTAAACTAGATACAATTATATTCGTAATAATGAACCATCTTTTAATTTTAGATTTAAACTTTGATTATATAATTAAATTCACTAATTTTGTACAAGAATAATTCATGAAACTTTCTGGGTTTATATGTAACATTCTAATTTTTTAGCAATAACATAACAATAAAACTATTTATAACCTTAAAATATGCTAATGAACTGATTAGAGTAAATTCTGTATTTACATTTTATTTTTGTACATTTGAGTAGTATATTTATATGATGATTAGAATTTAATTAATTTTCTATGTTATATTTGTAACTGTATATGATAAGCTTAATAATTTGAAAACTTTTGGTTTCAAGATGATTTTTTAGCTTAGTTTTAATTAGAAGATAATTGATTTCAATGTTCCGTTTTTAATAAACATTTATTGATTTAAATTCATTTGGTATTGTTTGGTCAAATCTTCTCGTTGATGTTTAGGACTGAAATTGATCCGTCTGTTATTGACCATATGTGCATTCTGTGCGTGTTGTCTCGATATAGTCCTAATTCACAAGCATTGTAAGCAAAGATGAATAGTGGCTGGCAGTGGAATCCAGGACGCGTGTTTTGTCCTATTTGGGACTAGTCAGCTGGATGTACCTGCATCTCAGATTTGATGTTCACTGTAATTGGATAACGCGATGGCGTTTGAAGCAAACGGTACTAGGTTTGAGTCAATTGCAGTCCGAAACGTCAATGGGAACATCAACTTTGAGATGCAGGTACATCAAGCTGACGAGTCCCAAATGGGACGAAACGGGCGATCTGGATTTCACTGCAAGCCACTTTTCATCTTTGCTTATAATATTCATTGATTTAATTGTATTAATTGTATTACAATAGAATGAACAGATTACTTATAAACTTACTAAAAATATTCTTCTGTAGAAGAAAACACTTTACCACTTCCATTAATTTTTAGACTAGCTATTGACAAATTGACCAATTCATTTAGTTCATATTTATGTGAAGCATTTAATATAGAATGATTGATCAATCTTTCATAAACGGTGACACAAGAATTTGTATTCCACCAATTATTACATCCATCCCATGGTATATGTGGTTTCATAGCGTCAATCATATAGAACAGTGCCCATGCAATAATTGTATTATAATACCATGCTGTATAACTTGCGATTATACAAATTCCAAAACCAACGCCTAAATGTTAAGTAAATGGAAAGATAATGAAAGATTTTCAACTGAGTCAACAAAGACATATCATTGAATAAGTATCGTAAATTAATTGTTTTATGAATTTTAACAGATTAAAAGTAAATCTAATGGTTGCATTAATCAGTCGATGAAAGATAGACCACCATAGAAAACCTGGAAGCACTGGACGGCCGAATGGGATCATGGATGCTCACTGCTGAGGAATCTCACAATAAGACGAAACGGCCGTCCAGTGCTTCTAGGTTTCCCATGGTGGTCTAGCTTTAATTGACTGATAAATTCCAACCACTAAATTACTGAAATCTTCTCAAAACCTCCTTCTAATAAAAGTAAATTATTGAATTTTTGATTCCACTCAAAGATAATGAAAAAAAATTCAAATAAATGCTTTATGAACTATTGTTCAAAGAAATAGCAAAGAAAATCACAGGTAACAAAATTGCTACCAAAGGATTATTTATAGTTTTATTCGACTGTTTAATTCATTCAGTTGTTCGAATGTACCTTCAGAGATAAAACAATGTCTAAATTATGCTAGACTATTGTGTATAATGAAAGTAGTGAACTACAAATGAAAGCTAGTCATTAAGACTCATGAAAATTCTGGAATTAAACAACGCATGTAATTTCATTTGTATATTCTGAAACGTTTTACGTTGTCATTAGTAATCAGCTGATAACCTTGAAGATATATTTTATGTTGTAGTTCGTTATCTTGGAGAAACTGATGTGTGTCGTGAGCTATGGAATTATGTAGCCTAGTTTCAAATTGTGAGTCGCTTCCACTGAGTTATTTTAACTTCTAATGAACTTTTATAAGACGGAAATTTTTGCAAACATTAATGTGTATTGTGTTTATTCATTTTCAAGTATTGTTCGAATTTTATCGATCACGCTATTTGGGGCCTGATTTCATTTGTCTCCAACTACCAAACATATAAGCATATTGTACGTAACATAGAGTCTGAGTTATCTATTCGGTGATATTTGGGATTGAGATTTTACCAGTCTCTGCTTGGATATGTGGACCCTGTTAGGATCACCTCGAAATAGCTGTTACTTCTCAAGTTATTTAAAATGGATGGATTGTGGCTGATACTTGAATCCTTTTTAGAACCAGTCATCTGAATGTACTTGCATCCCAATGTTGATATACAAATTAGATCTCAAACCTAGTTATAATGATATAAACTTGATACTCGTTCAAGAAGTTAAAGACTACCTGAACTGAGTAGCTAATGGAATAAGACTTTCAATTGTAAGGTACTGGATTAAAATTTTAGTATGTACATCAACAGTGAGATCCTAGTACATCTAGATGACAAGTCTTATTTAAAACAAAACATGTATCCTTGATTCTATTGTTAGACATAGTCTATCTATTCTTAATAAATGGAATTCATATTATCATTCTGTTATAGAATTTCATTAACATTAAGAATTAAAGAAACCTGAGCTTAATTATGATTTAATAAACAACCAGTTTGAATATGTTACAGACGTTTCATTTCTACATTTCTGTCCTTTAAATAGACTCATTATTATGATTATTATTTTTCATTTTAATAAGTCTGAAATATATTGAACTAAATAAATGACAGAAATGTTTGTAATTTGATAAGTTTGATTATTATTATTATTGTTTTATATATTACATGTATTTTTTTAAAAATAAAATTTTTGATATCAGAAGGGGTTTTGTGGATATTATAATGATTTCAATAGTTGAGATCATGAATCAGTTGAAGCTAGACCATTATGGAAAACGTGGAAGCTTTGGAAAGCTATTTCGTCCCACTGTGGGACTCCTTAATAGTGCGCATCCATGATCCCACCTCGCGAGATTCAAATCCAGGACCTATCAGTCTCGCGCGCGAGCGCTTAACCATTAGACCACTGAGCAGGCATCGAATGGTGTTATTGTCTAACTTCAACCGATCCACGAAATTGAGAGACACATCCATCAATGTTTTTAATTTACTAATGTAGATTTATATGAAGCGAAAGTGTATCTTAGATCCATGGTAAGAATTGTTTACAATCAATAAATTAACGGTAACAAGATATATACATAGCAACTACTTCTTACCATGAGCTTTTTTCTTGATAAAATCAGATTTATATCCTAAAGAGAGTTATCCATGATGTACTGCATGATGTAGTATTATGCAGTGATGATAATCATTAGTAATCGATATGTAGTTTTCGTGAAAATGACTAAAGCAAAACCAGTAAACTAGTTTATATTCATACCACTATAATCTCATTTAAACGGCCACATAAGTTTCAAATTGTGACTTTTGATTGATAGTTTTCAAATTAGCTGTTTACTGTATGGTTGTCAGATTTTCTTCAGATAGTCCGATTATCCCCATCCGTCTTCTTGTTCACTACAATATTACTTTTTTACCAATAATGTTTTTTCGGAATAAAGTCAAGTTGGTTGCCTATTCAAATCACTACCAACAAATCCTTGTTTGATGAGGTGCTCCTATTTGAAGTATTACAATTAGAAAGAAGCTAGCTATATCTTGAATGACAGACTAATGGAGGCTGTTGGAATTTTTAGGTAGCGAATATCACTTTTTCACTTTCCTGTCGATTAGAAGTTTCTATTCGACCAAAGAGTAAATTACTTGATTTTGCTCTTCCTATGATGAGAAATTAACTATCAGCTCATTTAGTTAATGAATAAGTGAATAACTCTCTGAATGCTTTGGAAGGGGTCGAATGATGATTTATTCACACTCAGTTGACAGGCATCATGTGATAGATGAAATTAAATAATTTCTATTATTCTACAGAATACATTCGTCGTTTCTCAACTAAGTTTTCTCTCTTTTTCTACGTATAGCAGGATCTGCAGTGATCAAAATTTAGAAATCTAATTTATGTGTTCCGAAGAAATTTGTGGGATTTAGATCACTTATTTGGGATCTAGTACTTACAGATGGTTGTATTAATTTTTATTTTATGTCATTTATGCTCCAACAGCCTGATAAAAATGCTTTGTAAACATGTATGATATTGATCTTTTCCACATATATAACGTTTTAAATTTCAACCAATCTCTCTTTCGAACTGTTATTCGACAAGAGTCATAAGAATGTGCTTCCTTACAAATATGTTTTCGCTAATCAGATTTCAAACAGTCATTATGCTGAATAAAATGGTTATAATGATTAAAATATATGAGACATTTTGCTAATTCAATAAATTTACAAACGACGGTAGGAGTTCAGATGTTTTACCTATTGTTATGATGACCTATTTATGTAAAAAATGTTATTTAAAAGGGACCTTGTTTAGTTTGCTAACTTACTAGCAGCAATTATTTAAACTAACCGAACTCTAAGTAAATGTACAGATATTTTATGTTAACCATATTATTCAAGCACAGAATATACTTATTGTATGTAGTGGTACCTGAAACTATCTAACATCATTGATAATTTACTATGACACCATGTTACTTAATTTACTCATCGATGAAAACTGAGTTCTGCTAATCAGACTACCAATGTAACATAATAGTGTAAGGATTCACTTTGAAAACAAAAATCAGTCATGTAGGTTTCAGATAAACCTTGTCAATCAATATTTTCAAGTAAGAGATTTAAATTTTGACAAATGATGGTTTCAATAATTTCCTGACCTAAAATTATCCAACAGCTTATTTGACTGGAATTCCGAGGCTAAAGACTGAGAAACTTATACTCAAAAACAATATACGAATGATTGATGGTAAGCCAGCAACTTAATGTCAAATATTATTCAAGAAATAATGATTGAAATCAGTTTTATTTTAATGGAATACCTTGTGATTTGAAGTACTGGCGGTTAATTTCTTGTTTCAGAGAATACATCATCCTTTAAGCAGTAACCTTGGTTGTAATAAACTGATTTTTGGACTAACATATGACTCAACCGATTGTTTTAATTTACTTATATTTATTATTCATGTAACACCTAATTTTATGTTCAGTTTAATAAAGTTTAAACTGTTAGACTTAAAATTTACTGAAATTAAACAATCGTATATAATCCATTTCTATATAAAAAAAACAGTGTTTATTGCTGTCATGGGAATAAGCTGAGATTTCTCTTAGGTTACTTTTTCTTAAAATAGCTGTCAAGACTATTGAGAAATGAATATTTTTAAAATGATCTAGTTTTTGAATAAAAAGAACCCAGTTACAACTTATCATTGTTTGAGTTCACACATCAAACAATCAACAGTCAAAGTAGTATCAGTGTGGTGTTGTAAAGATTATCAAGTTTTTTTCATTGAGATCATGAACCGATTATTGTTAGACCACGGTTGAAAACGTGGAGACATTGGACTGCCGTTTTGTCCTATTCGGGGACTCCTTAGCAGTGAGCATCCACAATCCCACTCGTGAGATTTGAACCGAAGACCTTCGGTCTCGCGCACGAACGCTTAACCTTTAGACCACTGAACCAGCTACCAAAGGTGTTAATCTCAATTATTTTCTTTTACAAGTTTACCAAATAATATTCGTGAAATTTTTAACCGTATTATGAAATTATACACAGTTTTATGAATAATATTTGTCTTAATTAACCCTATAAATATATATATGCGCATAAAAATAAGAAGTAAAATACCGTTGAAGAACTATTTGGACAATTCGAAAATTCTTCCGTTGATATTTGACGATTCAGGTAAATTTGTTATTTCTGGCTTAAATCACTTTGTAGTAAACTAGTGATTGACTTAGTTCTATCAATTAATAACAGAGATTTTCAAACATTTTCATTGTTACTCATGTTAATTATTAAGTTTAATTATACCAGAATAATAATCTTATTTACAGTAGCTGAAGTGATTTCTTTTCTCTTGTTATTTTTGTTGGTGTTTTCTATTTGTATCTTCCCATACATATATATTTTCACCCCATTGCACAAGCAAATGTCTGTCAGGACTTCGTAACTAAGTGGATAACGCCATGGCGTTTGAAGCGAACGGTACTGTGTTCAAGTCACACAGTGAACATCAACTCCGAGATGCAGGTACATCCGGCTGACGAGTCCCAAATAGGACGAAACGCGCATCGTGGATTCCACTGCTAGCCACTATCCATCTTTGCTAATAAAACAAATAATTTATCAAAACATTAATTTAATTCAGTTAATAAACACGTTTAACATACCACTGAACAAAGGGCATATTCTTTTCCATACTGTTAAACAACCACTGCGCTGATATTGTCCTAATGCCAATTCAAGATAAAATAAAGGTAGTCCACCAAAAATGTACATAACTAGATAAGGTATTAGAAATGCACCTGTAGGGAAAAAAAGTAAACAAAATACAAGTGATGTTGTGATACATTCCTAATGCATTTTACTCAATAAATCATAAGCGACATGGATAACAATTATTCATCTTAATGAATGAAATAATTGATTGTTAAGATTTTTGTTTGTTTGTGAATCTTTCTATCTGATCCAAAAACTGTTAAGCTTCACATCTTTTACTAATTATTTTTATTTAGGGTCATTAGTGAAAAAGAAGTATAAAGGTAATAGTGAGACTGATATTTTTTGTTTAATAAATGAATTAAGTGAAAATGTTAATGTCATACATGGTCATAGGTTTATGAATCTCTAGAAAAAAAGATAAAGTTGATATATAAAAAACCATAACTGTAACTGGTACAGGATTGTTTGATACTGCCCCTGAATGTCCTGGTACGCTCGAGAGTGGGAAGAGTCCGCTCTCCCTCTCGAAATGCTCTCACATGGCCACGCGAATATATAGCCTCTGTCAGGGAAGTCCTACTCAATGCCTTCTCGTGGCATAACTGTTGTTTACGAAATTGAGAAGGCGGAAAGTGAATGTCCAGCGCTTTAACCGGGTCGGTGGATACGGAGGGTCCACCTTGGGAAGTAGAAAAACCCTGATATCAAAGCAATGGTGCATATGGACTCCAGTATCTTGAGGGAACAAATGGCTTATGAATCAATCGTTGATCACCGGCTACCATAGGACTGCATCTCCTTACGATGTTCCACTGCCTTGTGGATTAGACCTTTAAATTAGGCACCGGGTGTGGCCCCCTAAGAAAACCACCTGCTTCGGTTTGGGCACCCGGAAAGTATCACAGCCCTCACACTAATCAAATGAGATTTGTGTGGCGTATATACATCTGGTGCCTCCTTTGTACCGATATTTATGTGTTCAAATAAATAAATGAATGTTTGATACTGCTCTTCTCAGTTTGTTGATTTTGTAGCCATGTATGAAGCTTATACATTCAGGTCATGAATAAAACAGTTGTCTGAAGATGTTTTACGATATACCAAGATTTCGAAAATGAATTAGAGGAATTCTTTGACTACGTATAGGTTGATTTGTCACGAATGATTGCCAAAACAAAATATTGAAAAACAGCTTTTTTTTTATCGACATGAAATCCTAACTAGAAGATGGTAGGCATTTATAGATAAAGAATTTCTTATTTACTGAAAGGAGCTTTGATGACATCACTATGATGACAATTAATCACATGTCAACAACAAAGGTTTATATACAACAGAAAAATCAAATAAAAGACGTCCAGTTAACTTTAAATCTTTCAATTTGAATAATTTCAAAGGATTCCTATGTGTTTTACTTAATTTCCTCTTTTTATTAAACTCTAAATAAAAAGTTTCATATTGACTACTTTCTTTTGGAATCTTTTGAATAAAAGGTCATTTTTGAAAAAGAATTCAATTAGATTTCTTAACAAAAAATTATGTTAGAAGGGGTTTTTGTGAATATTATAGTAATTTTAATAGTTGATATCATGAGTCAATTAAAGCTAGACCACCATGAAAAACCTGAAAGAACTGGAAGGCTGTTTGGTCCTATCGTGGGATTCCTCAGTAGTACGCATTCATAATTAAGCGTTCGCGCGCGAAAACGATAGGTACTGAGTTCGAATCTCGCGAGACAGGATCGTGGATGCACACTGCTGCGGAGTCTCGCAATAGAACGAAACGGCCATTCAGTTCTTCCAGGTTTTTCATGGTGATCTAGCTTCAATTGACTTATGATCTCAATTATTAAAATAGATTTCCATTAAAAAATTACTAGACAGATTTGTTTGTTGTGTTTTTTTATTGAAATATGATTTAATGGTAACTGGTATAATTAACTATGATATATAACTAACAGTAATGTAAAAGGATTAATTCTATGAATACATAAATTAAGAGATATTGTTTATTTTAATTATAGTTAATCAACAGTAGGATGATAGAGATTTTAAGAATAATAAGAGACAATTTTCTAGTTATTTGATTACATAATAGGATATACAAAGCTGAAAATCTTATTTCCAGAATTTTTTTGCTGTTGAAAATATTTATTGTTTTTAATTTCTGTTTTGTTGGTTGTGAGTAGTGATAATTGAGTCTTAAATAGAACGAAATGTGAGTCCTAAATTCTATTGCTAGCCATTGTATATATTTTCATATAATACTTGTGAATAAAAGCAATATTGAGATAATACGCATTGAATACACGTATTTCAATCAGAGACTTATCAACTGCAGTCCTAAACATCCATGAGAAGATTCAAGTAAACAATATCAAATGAACTTGTAGAATGAAGTTAGAAATTATTGTTAATGATTTGTTATTGTTGTTTGTTCAAGTACTTTTTGGTTTACAGTAAAAATGTTATCTCTGTTTTCGGGTGAAGAAAGTTTCTAAGGGAATGAAATAAATACATTTCTGTGATTAATAAATAGTATTATTTAACTTTTTTAAATGTGACTCGGTTTTTTATTTACTCTGAAGAAGTAGCCTACAATTAGTCACGAAACGTCAGAAATACAATTTTTCCACTCATTGGAATATAACAAAAATATATTCATTATAAACTCTCTATCTGATGATCAGTTTATTTGAGATTATCAAGTCCAACCTTGGTATTGATAACTATTTCTTTAATTAGTTGATAAATTTACTTCGGTTATTCTTCAATATTCAAAGTAGATCGCAGGTAAGGACTATTTTACAGTCCATTATGTCCTATAACAAATTAGTAACTTTTAAATAAATTCGGTTAACTTCGGTTTTTTTTATTTTTCTGCTGTTCAATTTGACTTGTATAACAATGGATGTAATATAACCTTACAGATCCATAATGGTGATAGCAATTAAAGAATACGATACTGTAAAGGAGAGTTAACAAAGTTTCTGTGGTATAACAAGTAAATCTTAAATACGCAAATTGTTTTATGTAGAATCATACTTGGATGATAACCGATTGATTAATCTTAATGACAACTAATGTCAAATTATTTTTAGAACGTTTGGTTACAATATTTGTCTAACGAGTTAAGGTTGTTTACACAGAAAAGAAACTACAACGGTAGGTAAACAAAAAAAAACGAATTTTATCATTTTTTTTTATATAATTAAAATAAAGAATTGTAATTATAAGGAAAGGAAGGTGGATAATTTCCGGGCAAACACAATACTTTGAAGTAAATTTAATGTACTTTTTTTCATTTGTTGACTTAAGTAATATTTTCTAATGTTGATAAAATATAGAGAATAGTCAAAATAATTGTGGTGTGGTCTACTTATATCCATATAAGTAGTATATGGTGATGGTCAGATACAGAATGTATTTTGACAGAAGATCGATAAGGAAAGAACAGGAATGAAGCGCAATCGGTACGAAAATGCATGAACAATGAAATCAGAGAAAACGGACTGATATTTACAGAAGGAACAGTGAGGATTGAGACAATTAATTGCTAATTTTCAAATTAACTGTTTACTGTATAGTTATCGGAATTTAGTGAGATGATCTGTAATTTATGCTTAAATACGTTCGATTGTCCCCGCCCATGTTCTTGTTCACTACATAATGTGCAAAATATAGAGCAGAACATTTGTTGTTTGAAGAAAATCACTTTTATTATTATTATTATTAAACAGAAACAGTGTTATTTTATGTTAGATCCGAAAATTAGATCTTTATCACAAGGGGGTTTTGTGGGAATTTTTGTAATTTTATAGATGAGATCACGAGTCAATTGAAGCTAGACCACTATGGAAAACCTGGACAAAACGGCCGTCCAGTACATCAAGGTTTTCCATGGTGGTCTAGCGTCAATTGACTCATGATCTCATTTATAAAATTAGATCTTTCACAGTTACCATTTTCATAGTTTAATATCATTAAGATCATAAAAAATTTATATTATTTTGTTCATTCAAAAATCAACTGTAAAACAATGTTTTTTTACTGTCGATTAGAAATAATCCCTCCCCCTAGATTTAATTGTTAGTTGGTTCTGTAATTCTTGAATCATTTTATTAAAAAATCTGTAAAACTGATTGAATATAAGAAAATGAAATTACTTTTTTTTAGTTTTAGTTTCTGAATGAAGAAATAATTTCACCATTTTAAAATAAGGCATATTATATATGTAGTTACCATAGGATCAACCGTTTGTACAAAAAAATATATAAAACAATGATTTAAAATGAATTCAGCATTTTCATTGATTAGAAATTATACACAAGTGAGAGGGTATCGTAGTTTAATGAATCATGAATACGGGTCTATAACTTCCCTTTAGTGTGAATATTAATAAAAATGAATTGAATTTTAGCTACAATTTACAACGTTGTGTGGTTATATTATATTATATATATATATATATATATATACATATATATATATATATGCAATGCTTCGCAAATCTTTCACCTCCATAACCGTTATCATACAAACCTTAACAGTGCATTGAAATCAGAAGGCAAAGGAGAAGCTGTAACTACAGTTTATTATCAAATAACGCAGGCCATAAAGCTACAAGCGAATGAGAAAGTGTCAGCGAGCAAGCGCGAGCAATTACATATTCAAATGTTTAGTCAAATCACATAAGAGCACAGCAAAGCGGATGTTAATATTAGAATACTAGTACATACATACATGGGGAGGCGGATGAGTAATCAAATGATATTTAAACAACCAACTTCTTGGCTGGAGTCTGTCATGTGCTCAAGTGATCATAACAGTATAAAGATATATGCGGATTGTTACTATCCAAATGACGGCTTAACCAAAATTAACCATAATCGACATTGGGTGTAACGTAGTTGTTATAATAATGTATTATTAATTGAACGTTTATACTTCTAATGAAATAATGCACATTCCATTGGTGTTAAAAATTGAATAGTTTTGTAACATAGAACAATTATACTTTACTGTTTTATTAAGGTCACTTTTAAAATATAAAAAAAATTCGGAAAATGAATTTTGTTTTAATCTTGATATTTTTAGAAAGCTTATTTTTTTGTAAAAAAATAATATACATGTAGAACAATCTGTTTAGATCATTACTGAAACTTATTATTGAAATGAATGAAATATTTACATATACCATTCTCCTATGATGTAATAGTTATGACTAAAGTTTACAATCATGTGTATATTGAAATGCCCCCAAATGCCCTGGTACGGCCGAGAGTGAGGGGAGTCCGCTCTCCCTCGCCAAATACTCTCACATGGCCTGTACGAGGGAAGTCCTACTCAATGCCTTCTCGTGGCATTACTGTTGTTTACGAAATTGAGAGGACGAAAAGCGAATGTCCGGCGCTTTAACCGGGTTGGTGGAAATGGAAAGTCCACCTAGGGAAGTTGGAAAACCCTGATTCCAAACAAATGGTGCACATGGGTTCCAGTATCCTGAGGGAACAAATGGAGTATGAATTAACCGTTGGTCACCGGCTACCATGGGACTGCATCTCCTCACGATACTCCACTGCGTTTTGGATCAGATCTTTAGGTCAAAGGTTCCTGGTGTGGCCCCCTAAGAAAGCGACCTGTTTCAGTTTGGGCACCTGGGCAGTATCACAGCCCCCAAACAAGTTGAATGAAATTTGTGCGGCGCATATGAATCTGGTACTTCTTTGTTTCAATATTTATGTGTTTAAATAATAAATAATAATATATTGAAATAAGAAAATTGATATAATTAGTGAATCCAATTAAAACGTTGAACGTATTCCTTATTTAAATCATTTTCTTTACTATAAATCAACTAACAATCATGTTAAATGAAGAATATTTGAGCGAACAATTGTTGTCAATAACATCATCATCAGGCTATACAGTTATAAGTCCATGATTTAAATATTTTACATAGGCTAAAAAGGGGCATGTATTCATTAATTTGACAATGTTATATGTTAAAAAAATGGTGAACGTTTGCATCTGTTACGACATATATATACTTCAAAATGGTGTTATTTGTAAATCAGAAAAGTCATTCAATAAAGGTCCAAAATGATTTGTACTCAAGTGTCCAGTCACAATCAGTATAATAGTAATTTGGGAAAAATGAAAATGTAGAAAAATTGTGTGAATAAAATGCATAGCATAGCGGTGTTTACGCTAAATTATTCAAGTGTTTATTACTGTTACTTATTGGTTGTTGTTGTTGTTGTGTTTTTTTTGTTTCAAAGTAGTCATTATTGAAAAAAATGTGATGAATTATTATGAAACTATGATTATAAATTATGTAAAACGTTTATCGACATGACACCTTTGTTTATTAATACACCTACATTAAAATTTATGATACTAAGGTAAACAGTAAGATTTTGATATCAAATGATAGATTATATTGTACTGCTGACGTTCAATGTAATATATATATATCCAACTAAATAAGTGGATTTAATCATTTAGATCTAATATTGATCAATATAATCGAAACTAGTCTGTTACTATGCATAATTACCTGTATGTAATATAGAATCTTATACAGATGAATACCATTTCGATATATGTTATATCAAATGAATGGAAAGCCTTAGTGACATATTACTATTTGCAGTAATATTAGACAAATAATCTTTGGTATATGTAATATCAAGTATGAAAATAAAATTGTCTATTTATACATTTTGTAATAGACTGGCTAATTGGAAAACAAAATTTTAACAAATAAATAAAGATTACCATTTTCAGTCATAATAAGTGAAATGATGAAATAGTGAATAAGCATTTCATTTCATTCGTTAACTCTTTAAATTCCATATTTATAATCATCATCAATTTAATATCATTCTGATTAGTAGTATAATCATTACTTGTTGAACTATAGAAGTAAAATTGAATGTCTTTAATGTCTAGATCCATTTTAATGATGAGGATCAATTCTTACAAAGTCTATATTATTCATAAATTCACATCCAGTTGACGAGTCGCAAAAAGGACGAAACGCGCGTCCTGTTTTCCACTGCTAGTCACTATTCATCTCTGCTTAATATGTTATTCATAGTGATAGGAATTTACATCTAAATACTTATTACTAATCAAAAAATTAATGTTCAACATCAACTTGTCAGTGGTAAACAGTTAAATTTCATGACAATTTCTTTTAAAAATTATTTTTTAAAATTTTGTTTAACCCGATTTTTTTAAAACGAAAATGTCGAGAATAACATGGGACTTAGAATGTAAAGTTTTCTAATCCCTTACAAAAACAAACTTCTCTCTCCTTCGCTAACGAATTAAATGAGTCGTTTTTACAATTTGAAATTATTTATAATGAGCCTATAGTAAAAAATATTTAGCACAAATTTATTTCTGAAGCGGGTTTTGTGAACATTTTAGTAATTTTATGTAGTTGAAATCATGAGCTAGACCACCATGGAAAACCTCTCGCGAGGTGGGATCGTGGATACGTATTGCTGAGGAGTCCCGCAATAGGATGAAACGGCCGTCCAGTTCTTCCACGTTTTCCATGGTGGTCCAGCTTCAATTAACTCATGATTTCAACTATATAAAATTCATTTTTCTTAAACATCTTACCTATCTAAATTCTTAAAAGATGATTTTTAATGGTCGAGCTCTTTTGAAGTTAATTAT
This sequence comes from Schistosoma mansoni, assembly GCF_000237925.1. NCBI lineage: Eukaryota > Metazoa > Platyhelminthes > Trematoda > Strigeidida > Schistosomatidae > Schistosoma > Schistosoma mansoni. Next base: position 22,031,267 of record NC_031496.1, read on the forward strand.
ACACAATAGTTTTGTAAAGGTAAAAGTAATGCATTTACTTGAAATCATACATTAATTTGAATAATACATATAGACTTATATATGTACTAATTATTTTTCATTATGAGAATGTTTAAAGTCATATATTACAAAAATTCACTATATGCGAGACTCATAGGTCCTGGATTCGAATGTTGTCAGGCGGGATCGTGAATGCGTACTTCTGTGGAGTTCTACATTAGGATGAAGCGGCCATCCAGTGCCTCTAGGTTTTTCGTGGTGCTCTAGCTTTAATTAATTCATGATTTCAATTTTAAAATTTCTATTTGACTGTAAGTGTTTTGTATGAATTTTAACATCTCAATTGACAAGATGAATATTTTCCAGGAAAATATCAACTTATTAAATGAGAAATTATATTCAATGATGTTTATTAGAGTATAATAGCGCAATTCATGAATTTATGCTAAGAAAATAGTTTTACAGACAATGTAAATGACATTCTTTGAAGAAGTGGCTTACATTGAGTCACGAAACGTCAGAACATCTAATTTCTCTACTCACTGAGATATTACAAATATATTAATCTATTTATAACAATCTACCCAATGCTCAATTTATTCGAAATTATCAAATCAAAACTTGGTAATGATACCTACAAACTCATTATGTTGTAACAGTCTATTTTGATTAACTTTCCACCTCATAGATTTTTTGTTACTTTCTCTATCAAATAATAGTATATACAACTTCTTTTATTTTCTATCATTCTATTCATACTACTGAAGTAAAAAACATCGTGTAAATATTTTAAGAAAATTGTATCGTATGTCACATTTTAATAGTCTCCATTGTAGAATGAAGCCAGTTGACAAGTCTTAAAAATGAAGACATAAATATGTATGAAGATTCTAAAGCAAATAAAGTAAATTAGTTTGTTCTTACTTGTTTAGTGATTTTATGGTTACATCACATAACCTTTTTTATTATTACTTCCAATAATAGGAGTTAACTAAGTTTTTTTAAAAGTTAAAACGGTCTAATTTAGATAGAAAACAAACTTGTCTTATGAATTCACTGGGGAATTACGGTATCGTATCTACTATCGATTTGGAACAACAATTTAAAAAAGTCAAAAAAATCAACAACTTTGAAATTATAACTTTCAGTTTTCGAAGACTACATCTTAAATACCACAGATATTTAAGTGTATACGATGAAAGGGTTGTCAAAATTATGAATTATAAGTATTGATGTTTTTCTATTTAATAAAGAGAATGTATTTCGTTTAATGTCAAGACAGTTCTACTGTATGTGGCGGAAACCTGGAGAACTACGAAAGCCATCATTCAGAAGATACACGTGTTTATTAACAGTTGTCTATACAATATACTACGGATCCGTTGGACAGACACTATCAGCAACAAGTTACTGTGGGAGAGAATAAACCAGATTCCATCCAGTGGAGGAAGAAATCAGGAAGAAATACTGGAAGTCGATAGAATCCACATTGATGAAAGCAGCCGACTGAGTTACAATACAAGCCTTCACATGGAATCGTTAAGGCCGAAGGAGAAGAGGATGACCAAAGAACACATTACTCCGAGAAATGGAAACAAACATGAAAAGAGTGAACAGCAATTGGATAGAACTAGAAAGGAAAGCACAGTACAGAATGTGTTGGAGAATGATGGTCGGTGGCCTACGCTCCATTGGGAGTAACAGGCGTAAGTAAGTAATGTATTGGACTAAAACTGAAAAGATGAACAAAGTGAATAATTGAAAGATGATTATCATTAAATTTATTTTTTTAAAACAGAATACATACATTATATCATTCATATTTATCACTGAAGAATATATTAAATCCTTCTATTAAATTCTCTGTTGACAATTATAAAATTGTCCATAATCTTGTTATGCAAATAATTCACAGTATTAAGTAGAGTTGAAGCATCTAAACTACATATTATACAATTTCTAAGTATCATAATATCTTGTAAGAAATTATATTGAAGATATTTAGACGAATGTCAAATATATATTCACTTAGTATTGTTTGATTGAATCTTCTCATTGATGTTTAGGACTGCAATTGATCAGTCTCTTATTGACATATGTGCATACCGTGCATATTGCCTCGACATAGTCTTCCTTCACAAGCATTGTAAGCAAAGACGGATAGTGGCCAGCAGTGGAATCCAGGATGCGAGTTTCACCCCATTTGGGACTCTTCAGCTGGATGTACCTGCATGTCAGAGTTGATGTTCACTCTTGGACTCCGACCCAGTACCGTTCGCTTCAAATATGTTATTTAAATTACCATTATTATTGACTTCTTTCATATTTATTAGTACAGTATAATTAAACTATAATTAAAGTCAATCATGGTGGAAAAGATTTGTAGCTCAGGTGGGTGATTTTGATGTTGGTTTGTTCTCTGAGCAGGATGGTTTGGTCGTGGAGCTTTCGTCGTCCTTCTGAACGACATCATCAGCACAAACTTCGGGTAGAAGTGAAGTGTTTGAATTTCTCCACATGTGATTCACAGCTTGTCCTCTGCACTTCGATGTTGATTGGTTCTTATTGCAATTCCAAAAATACCAGAGAATTTTTAGAAGCTTGGCACTCAGGTCAATCAGCAATAAACAAACATATTGAAATCAATCCAATCTATCAACCAATCAAGAAAATTATGCAGGAACATAGGAACAAAAATCAAACCAATAGGAGATACAACCAAAACAAAGAAATAAACAATGACAGATTTAAGGTTAATAAGAACCAATCAACATCGAGGTGCACGGGACAGGCTGTGAATCACATGTGGAGAAATTCAAACACTTCACTTCTACCCGAAGTTTGTGCTGATGATGTCGTTCAGAAGGATGATGAAAGCTCCACAACCAAACCGTCCAGCTCAGAGAACAAATCAACATCAAAGTCAATCATTTATGTTAATGAGCTAATATAAATAGAATATCATGTGATGTTTCAAATGAAGTCGACAAATTAGTTTGTTGACTACAAATTTGTTTGTTTTGGTCTGGGATTTCAAAATTGTTTTTTTCTAAAAAAATAGAGTAAATATTATTATTATTAATGAGAATGAATAAAATAAACATTAAAAGTTGTATGGCTTGTAAACCTATTCGTTTATTTTTTATTAGAAATAATAAACTACTCATTACCAATGTATACAAAAGCTTATAGAGTGTTCGTAAGCAAAGATGAATAGCGGCTAGCAGTGGGATCCAGGGCGTGCGTTTCGTCCTACTTGGAATTCATCAGCTGGATGTATCTGCATGTTAAAGTTGATGTTCACCCTGGGACGCGAACCCACTACCCCGTTGCACCACCAAGTGGCTATCAGGACTCAGTAGCGAAGTGGATAACGCCATGGAGTTTGAAACGAACGGTACTGAGTTCGAATCACAGAGTGAACAACAACTCTGAGATGCAGGTACATCCAGCTGATGAATTCCAAGTAGGACGAAACGCGCGTCCTGGATTCCACTGTGAGCCACTATTTATTTTTGCCTTCAATGCTTGTGAATTAAGGCAATATCGAGGTAATAGGCATAGTATGCACATATGCCAATTAGTGACTGGCCAGTTGCAGTCCTAAACATCAATGAGAAGATTCAAACAAACAATACTGATTGAATTTATAGAATGTTTGTTATATTTCAATAAACGACAAGTGCTTTTTTGTTCATGGATAGTTGATAGGTATACTTTTGAGTAGTATATTATCGTCTTAAATGATTTTGAATAATAACTACTACCAAATACATTAATAATATACAATAATGAGAATTTTTGTGTAGTGAAACGGGAAAATATTGAAATTACACAAGTTACCATACAGTTATGATTAGTCTGAAATCATGACACGATGGTATTCATAATCAACAGTATATTGTTTTATTTAGAAATTTCAGACTGAGTCAGTAACCTTTTACTGTTTTTTCAGATAGTAAACATAGATGTTATAAATGTAAGGGTTATCGAGATGCCATCAGATAACATGCTTATATTAGACTAATCCATTAGCTACAATCATATGATTTGAATTAAGTAAATATGAGTAACAGATTTTGACTTTGATAGAGTTTTGTTTTCTGAGCTGGATGGTTTGGTTGTGGAGCTTTCATCGTTCTTCTGAACGATATCATCAGCACTAACTTCGGGTAGATTTTTACATGAGTAAAAATTAATCTACAGAAAATATTCATACAATCAGTTCAGGCGATCAAGACATTTATTTCTCAAAAATAATTAAATAATCTATTTTTAAGAATTATTATCATAATATCAGTCTTATTATATAGTTTTATAACTTCTCGTAAGGATTTCGAATTGACAAGATGAAAAACACGAGATTATTTTTCTATGCTGTTGATGGTAACATTGTCCTAAGTAGGATACAAATGATGTATCATTTTTATGTTTTTTCTCATAAATAATAAATGTTTACATTGTCTATTCCTTTTGAAGCTTTAGGCATCCAACAGTGTTAATGCCTAACTTCAACCAATCCACGAAATTGAGCGACATATTCATTATTGTCTCCAGAGAGTTACTATCTCACAACACACCCGTTTGAACTCCACTGGTCACTGCTTCTCACTAGAACTCCAGGAAATACCTTTTGAAGCCAGTCACTAGTTAGTATATGTTGATTAATATCACAAGAGGATTTTGTGGATATTATTCTCAAAGACAATCTCTTATGACATGTAAAAAACTTGATTGTGTCAAGTGGTCTTTAAACTGTAGACTAATATATAAATGTTAAAATAAATCACTGTTTCAAATGGATAAATAACAATATTTCTAGTTTTAAAATGTATAAATGTCAAATGACTGATTGAACTTAAATTTGTTGTGATTATACTATAAATAATGAATTTGAAAACTAAGATCATTTAAACATAAATACGGTTCCGTTAAGATCAAATATATTTAAAAAAATTTATTATAAAAAGTCATATGATAGTAATCAATATTATCTTTATATTCTTAATCTATCAACTATGACATTGTAATGCCGTGCTTCGTTAATCATTTACCATGATAACCATTATAATTCCAGTATTAACGGTGCATAAAATCAGAAGGCAAAGAGAAGCGGCAACTACAGTTTATTGTCAAATAACTCAGGCCAGAAAGCTAACAGCACCTGAGCGAATATCAGAAAGCAGCGAGCAGACCGCGCAAGCAATTACATAGGCAATTTATAGTCAAATTTAATAAGGGCACAGCAAAACAAAACGAAAGATGATAATAGGATTTACTTGCATACATATATGGGGAGGAGGAGAGTCATCAAATGATACTTAAGCAACCAACATTTTGGCTGGAGTGTGCCATGTGCTTTAGTGGTCATAACAGTACAAAGAATATGCAAATTGTTATTATCCAAATGACGATCTCTGTTAAGTAAGTTAATAAAAAGGCCTAACCAAAATTAACCATAATCGAAATTGGGTGTAGGATGGTTGCTATAATATATAATAACATTTAATTAGCATAATACAAGTGATTAGTTGAAATATTCGGAAAAGTTATTGAGCATTAGTTAACACATCATAGAATATCTCTAGTTGATTTCACATGTAACAGTTTCTTCGGTAATATGTGAATATCTCATTGAGTTTTAATTTTTTCAGAGTTTAAAAAACCCAATAGATCATTATGATTAGTTGTGTAGGATCACCAATCTATAACAATTCAAAAGTATTCAACGGAACTATATACTTATATTTAGGTTAATAAAAGGGATGTGACTATAATATTCTTGAATAAAATTTAATAAAAGCGCTAATTTGATTTACAAGAATAAAGAAGGGTTAGTTTGTCAATTTTCATAATACTAAATATGTTGACTGAAATCAAGGATCTACATAGGACTGTTATTATCGTTTTGATCGGAAAATATATCTTGAATTGAAGATGTTTATACACTGATCTATGTCCATCTATTAATGTTTATCTTGAAAAGATAAAACAGAACATTGTCACTTAAATTTATACGATCACAAGCTTATCACCGTTAACTTTGTGGAACAGTCATAAAATGAACGCTTGTAGTGACACTTGTTCTCAGTGTTTTGTTATGATAAATGAATATTATATATGTATCATATATAGCTTTACGGCTAACCACCTAAATTCATACAAATTGTTAGGAGATGACTAACAATCACAAAACATATTTGAGTAGTTGAGATTATGGGTCAATTGAAACTAGACCACCATGGAAAACCTAGAAGCACTGGATGGCCGTTTCATCCTATTGCGGGACTCTTCAGCAGTGCGTATCCGCGATCCCGACTCACGAGATTTCAACCCAGGACTTATCAGTCTCTCGCGCGAAAGCTTAACCTCTGGACAACTGAGCAGGCACCCAATGGTGTTAATGTCTAACTTCAGAATGTTTGTCGATTGAATGCAGTTAAAAGAACGGATATCAAAAGGTAGAATAACTGGCCAGCAATGAGTTATTTCATGTAAATAGAATGAAACATCTATCCATCGAATATTAAACTTTTGAATAAAGATGATTTAACGTTATTTAAGACAAATGATTGTGTGAAAGGAGTTTTATCAGTCACTCATCAGCTCGTGAAATTAGGAACTGAATATGAAGCCTGATTATTGCCTAGCACATCAAATATAAATGAAGGTTGATGTTTACTACAACTTTGTCAACGTTTTATCAATATATTGAGTAAGTTTTTTATGACTAGAATCAAATTTAATCTAATGGAATTACTTCTGTAAACAAGAGTATTGTATCTGTTGGCCTTTTAATTCTGAAATATTTTTAATAAGTGAATTTTTTGTATTTCATAAGCAAAACATGAGTTAATTAATCTTTAGAACTAAAGAAGCTGTTGCGATGCCTCCATTTTATGCATTCTCTATTGATTAGGAGTGGTTACTTTAAATATTAATAAGTCAATTAAAACGGGGTGGGGGTAGAGCATAGAAGAAAAATGCACAGACGCGATTTGCACCACCAAATATACGTGCCTAGATGAAGTTAATAAGATGAATGTCAATGTAATTTTAATATTAATAACGGTAAGAAAATTAGGCATAGGGAATATACTTCAATTAGTAATGGATTTCCAGGGTGAAAGATTTAAAATAAATTTAAAACTCAGGATCTAGGGATAGGCAATAAGTTAATATGTTTACTCTAATACAATCGATTCCAAAATATGTAACCAAACTTCTCCGACTATCGATCAGTATAGTATTTCAGACCACAAAAAGATAGCCTACACTGACCAATATGGCTCAGACCAATATTCGTTGACTTCGTGAATTGGAACCAATTCTTGATTTGACCCCCGTTAGCTTTCCGTTCACCAACCTCTACATTGGTTAACAAGACAAGTCAATGTAGGTAGTGATTTGAGATACATAATAAATATTTACGTCACCTCAGTCTGTGAAGACTGACAGCCTAATCAACTAATTTAACATATTTCTTCGATAATTCACTTTTAACCTAACACTGTTCATCTGACTGATCCATCAATGTCTTGAGTATTCTTATAATCAAATACTAATCGGTCATAAATGTCATTTTTTTAATGGAAACGTTTCACAATCATAAAATTATTGAAGGTGAATTATAGTGCTGTACAGCGGTGGTTCGGTTTGGAGATAAAATATTTCTAACGTCATAGATGACTTATGTTGACAAAGCCGAACAAACTTTTTGAATGTGTACTGAGATTTTATCAGTAACCAATTCACCAGCATTGATAAGACTTTCATTATAAGTGCAGTGGTCAAAGAGTATTTTAAACACCATAAATATATTACATAAAGCAAAGGATAAATAATAGCTTACATATGAAGAATTGTTTCTGAAAAGTCTTCTAAATTTTAATTTCACGAATGTTAGAGTAGAAAGTTAACTGTAATATCATAGCTTAATTAAACTCACACATAAATTTAAAAAGTGGATTAAATGTCCAAATTACAGAGAACACACAAATAATACAATAGTTGAGTGGGCTTGCTAGATGTGACCCATTGATTGACAAAAACATTATGTTTTTTGAATGTTCTAATTGCCCAGTGCTCTACAAGTGCATCTTACCAGGTATTGTTTTAGTTAACGTTGTAACCAAACGAAAAATTACCACATTTCGTCCTTACATTTTTACCTCAACAATACCTCTTCCATACTCCTCAGTACATTCTTCTGTGTTTTTACACCAAAATGTATCTACCACAATCGTCTTCTAGACTATTGGAGTTCAAAAGGAAAACCATTTAAGAAATGAACGATACGCACATATACATTGGCAGTCCTTGAATTCCTAACCAACTTGTGTCAAATTAGTTAGATGACCATGTCGAGAAATCTGGGACGTTGGTAACATCGGTCTTGCTAAGCCGTGATAATTTTAAAATTTAGCTTCGAGGCCTCAATATTGCGGTGTTTTTTTTGTTGTTATTAACAAATTTTTAGTCATTTAAAACATTATCAGTATTAGTGATTCAAAATAACTGGTTTGTGTAAACTGTCTACTTGTCATTTGTATCGATTTATTTTGCGTAACTATGAGCAATTCACTACTTATAATTAATTCATTTTTTAAAAATGTTATATTACCAACTATTTCAGCTGTCAAACAATGTATCTATTCAATGAGCTTAATATAAAAATCTTGATATGCAAACGATGACTTTTAAATAAAAGATATCACATGAAACTGTGTGTTGATATATGATTATACATATTAAACATTTTGAGAAATGAATCAACTTCACTAGTCTTAGATATACGCCGCAAAGCAGCGGGACCAGACAACATCCCGGCAGAGGCACTGAAAGCAGATGTCGCAGCAACTGCCGATGCAATACAACATGCACCGATCGAATTACATTTGACGAAGAAGCTTTTGAGGATGTAAAAACCTTTACATATCTGACCAGCATCATGGATGAACACGGTGGATCTGATGTAGATGTGAGGACGGGGATCGGCAAAGCAAGAACAGCATATTTACAACTGAAGAAGATCTGGAACTCAAAAGAATTGTCAACCAAAACCAACATCAGAATTTTCAATACAAATGTCAAGACATTTCTACTGTATGGGGCGGAAACTCAGAGAATTACGAAAGCCGTCATCCAGAAGATATACGTGTTCATTAACAGTTGTCTATGCAAAATACTTCGGATCAGTTGGACAGACACTATCAGCAACAACCTACTGTGGGCGAGAACAAACCAGATTCCAGCAAAGGAAGAAATCAGGAAGAAGCGCTTGAAGTGGATAGGACACATATTGAGGAAAGCAGCCGATTGAGTTACAGTACAAGTCTTCACATGGAATCGTGAAGGTCAAAGGAGAAGAGGATGACCAAAGAACACAATACACCGAGAAATGGAAACAGACATGAAAAGAGTGAACAGCAATTGGATAGAACTAGAAAGGAAAGCACAGAACAGAGTGGGTTGTAGAATGCTGGTCGGTGGCCTATGCTCCATTGGGAGTAACAGGCATAAGTAAAGTAAGTAATTAAGTCTTAGATATACACCCTAAAGGTAACACTGAAATATGACTATTCATTTTGAATTGAACATAAATATACTTTATTAAACGTATGTGCATTATCAGATAGACTCGATCTTAACCATATTGCACGGTTATTCATTCTTTTATATTTGATCTTATTTATCATGTAGTTACTGTGTTGTAACACATAATGTTGAATATATCATTCTGTATGTTGTTAACTTTCATAGAGTTCAAAGAATAAAAAAAATCCTTCGGTGTTCCCCTGGCATATTTTCTTTTCGCAGATTGACATGGAAAGTCTGATATCTCTTTCTTTTATTATATATTACCAGTATTTTTTTACTTATAAAGTTACGTAACATCATATAAAGTTAAGAAAAGTAATCAAAATCACAATACAAACTGTGCAGATAAGAAGCTTACTACATTAATCTATTTACTAAGAAAACTAGTTCAAGTCATGTATATATATTTATTGGTAAGCAGAGATGGATAGTGGCTAGCAGTTGAATCCAGGAAGCAGTTGCCGAGTGGATAACGCGATGGCGTTTGAATCGAGGGTACTGGGTTTGAGTCCCAGAGTGAACATCAACTCTGAGATGCAGGTACATCCAGCTGACGAGTCCCAAATAGGACGAAACGCGCGTCCAACTGGATTCCACTGCTAACCACTATCGATCTCTGCTTACCATGCTTGTGAATTAAGGCTATATCGAGGCAATACACACAGTATGCACATATGCCAATTAGAGACTGACCAGTTGCAGTCTCAACACATCGATGGGAAGATTCAAACAAACAATACTAAGTGAATTTATATATTTATTGTTATGTGAAATAAGTAGTAAGTCATGTTATACACAATGAAGTACCTTTAAAACAAAAAAACAGATCTAATTTATTCTTTCTTTATTGATTATTATTTCAGTAATATTGAACAATTTTTTTTAATGACATAAGTACATTCATGAAAAGTTTTTAAATCAGTTATGTAGATATGTCAGTTCGTCAAACTGTTCCATTTAAACTTATTCCACATTAAATATTTAGCAGTTCTTTATATTTAAAACATATGAACAATGAATTGTCAATCATTGAAATGAAATATCCAAAAAAGACAGAAATAGTAAGTATAGTTTTAAGAAAATTTTTGTTGGGAATTCATTGATCAGCATTTAATTCATAGTTGTGATCTTTCAAGTTTAATATACTTTTCTTAGTAGATGAGATTTAAAAAAAATAAATTCGTGTTAACGGGATCGAATCTCACGAGGCGGGATCGTGGATGTGTACTGCTGAGGAGTTCCACAATAGGATGAAATGGTTGTCCAGTTCGTTCAAGTTTCCTATGGTGGTCTAGCTTTAGTTGACTCATGATTTCAGCTATATCGAATAGTCATAAATTTCATCCTAAGTGAATTAATTTCAATGAAATCCTAAAACTTTTTTGTAGTAAAATTACTGAAATACTGTAGGTCATCGATACATCGAGAAATTAGTAAAACTAATTTATGAGTCTCATTCTGTGTACTCATTAATTGATTAACAACAAATTATATCGCATCGAACAAGAACACGATTGGCGACAGTCGAATGCATTATGGCATAAAATTACAGAATATCTGAGTAAAATATGAGAACCATGAAGTAAATAGTTAATTTGCAAACTATCAAACAATTGTCTCAATCTTGAGCGTTCTTTCTGCCAATATCGGTTCATCGTCTCTGATTATTATTGTTCATGCATTTTTATATCAATTCCGTCCCGTTCCCATCCTCTCCTTATCGATCTTCTACTTCAATACATTCAATGCCCGACTATAGTTATATAGTACTTGCGTGGATATAAGTAACCCACACTACAATATTATGTGTATATTTGGGAAATTAGCAATTTATGTTACTGGTAATATTAAAATTTATTCCATGTAGAAATATTCATTAAAAAATTTCTATTTCGTTCATCATTTGAATTGATTAGCGAAAGCTGTAACTTTACATTTGGGTTGTTTCATGAGAACAGTCTCTTTGTATAGATTTGATAAGTCAACTTAAGTATTAGTGAGTCTGTAATAAAACTGTAAGATCAAGCAAAGGATAATCATTTAAATTATTCGCTGCTTATCAGCATATGAAAACAACCTACTGTGTTTATCGTGATTTGAACTAACTGTTAAATGTTCAGTAAACATGAAAGAGAAAACATTATTAGTATTATTATTTTTCCTCTCTGACGCCATGTAATAGTCCAAAACTGCTTTGATTCACTTGGTGCAATTATCAAAAATGAAGGCAATATGAAATAAAAAGAGATTTCAGTTAAGTAACACATTTGTCCTTCTACATAGTCACAAAACGTTTTCATAATAGATTTCTTTTATTATTCATGGAAGAGAATTCATATTGTAGAATTAACTTTCATTGTTCATTAAACTGGTAATCCGCAACTCAGGAAAACTAGTAATTTATACTTCACATTACATTATTCTGATAGTGAATGTTTATACTTTTTGACTAGTCGTTCAACTCTGTTTTCTTTCTACTTGACAGTCAGTATACTATCTCTGAGTAATGAACTATAGACAGTTTATTTCGGGTAAAATATAATTATCTCTATTCTTAATTTGTAAATGATTAGTAACAAAGAAAATCTTTCATTCCTTTATGGATAAAAAAATAAATACAATGCATTTTACTAAGTTAGTATACTATGAAAATGAATCTGAGATGGATAGTGGCTAGCAGTGGAATCCAGGACGCGCGTTTCGTCTTATTTGGGACTCGTCTTCTGGATATACCTGCATCTCAGAGTTGATGTTCACTCTAGGACTGGAACCCAGTACCTTTCGCTTCAAACGACATCGCGTTATCCACTCGACCACTTGCTAATTAGATTAGTTATTTGTATAAGAAATATAGCGTTTTTATCACTCACATAAAGCATATTTCATACAGAGTCTTTAATAATCTGAAATTAACATGATCAAACTTGTCTAAATGTATCAAATATTTAAATCTGTTTGTTTTTAATACTACTTAAAATTATGTTAATTATTTTTCTTAAAAAGCAACTTACATGTCTAAACCCTAGTTTGTTTACTCATTACGATATTATAAACATGTTCTTTACGCTTTGTATGGTACTTATTTTCTGTGACAAGACGTCCCCCTTAATCTAGTATTTATTCCTACCAAATTGAAGTTGATATAAATGAGGACGAGAAATGGACTGATGTATGATGATGTGGAGGAACACCTTTGAATAGCCTAAAAAAAGATCGAAGTCTGCGCAACTATCAAACAATAATTTTACAACCTAAAACAAACAATTACACAAGAAATATCTAAGGCGGAAACTATTCTGAACAATGAATAACTAATAGACTAGACAACTATATTCCTAGAATTGTACAAGGTATTTTCATAATTGAAGCATTAACTTTATTGATGAAAAAAACGTTAGAGATCATGTATAAACAACAACTTGTCAACAATGTGACACGTAATCAGTTATTTATCACAATGTTAATCCATTTTATGTCAGTAAAATCGAACAAAACACTAAATTAATATCACTCATCCCTTGGTAACCTATAAAAATTTGATGACTTACAATCAAAATCATCTGTAAATACTATTTTAATAAGTATGTGACAGTTAGGTAGTTTGAATTAAATTACTATGTATAGTTGATTTATGAGATTATTTTTCCAGTTTACGCTATATGTATCTATCTCTATTGTGGAACCAGAAACATAAACTGGAACTAAATATTTTGTTTAACCTGTTCACTATCGATTTATTAATGATCAGATAAACTATATCATACAATAATTAGTTACTTAAACAGTCTACTTATTTTTATCTACGTCATATTAGTAATAATGATTAGTTATCAATGTTGAAAGCGTGAGTCAATTGAAGCTAGACCACCATGGAAAACCTGGAAACACTGGACGGCCGTTTCGTCCTATTATGGGACTCCTCAGCAGTGCGCATCCACGAACCCGCTCTCGCGAGATTCGAACCCAGGACCTACCAGTCT
>NC_031496.1:22045046-22327018 GCF_000237925.1 Schistosoma mansoni
TCAATTGACTCACGCTTTCAACATTGATAAATACTAAATCTCCACAAAACCCCTTCTATAATTAATAATGATTAGGTAAATGTTATTCTGAACGACAATATCATCACAAACTTCAGGTACAAGTGAAGTGCTCGAACTTCTCCACATATGACTCACAGCTTGTCCTATCGACCTAGATCTTCATTGGTTATTGCTGACCTTCAACTTGACGTTGTCTACCTCATTACTTTGATTGTATCTACCATTTATTTAATTTTTGGTCCCATATTTGTTCAGAACGTTTATGATTGATAGATAGATTGGATGGCTTTCAATGCGTTTATTGATTGCTGATTGACCTGATTACAAAGCTTCTAAAAATTCTCTGGTGTTTTCAGAGTTCTCTCTATCCAAGATCTCAACATTTTCCCAGTCGAATATATGTCCACAGTTGTCCACATGCATTGATATAAGTGAGGATATGTCATGGCGTTTGACTGCTAGTCGTTGCTTTCAGGCGAAGATGAACTGAGTGTCCACTTTGTCCGATGTAGTGTTTTTCGCAGTTGGAACAATTTATTTTGTTGACGATGTCCAGTTTTTCTTATTTTGTCATTTCGTCCTTTGGTTTGCATAGGATTGATTGAAATGATTTTGTTAGGTTGTATGCTACACCTATTCCAAAAGGCTTCAACAATCTTGTTGTAGTGATAGAATCATCAGTTCATCAGTTTCTGTTCTTGACTTTGTTTCTGCTGATGCGTTTGGCTGTTATTCTTTGATTACGTTGATTGGGTAGCCGTTCTTTTGAAAGATAGTCTTTGGGTATTTTTCTCCATTTTTCTGCTCTGCAAATGTGTTGCAGTTTGTCCTCACGTTCTTGAACAGAGTTTGTACGCTGTCGATTTCGTGATAAATTATGGTTTCAAATAAAATTTAGAAAGCAAAATAAACGTTTGTATCTGGGTGAACGACCTTATTCCTATGGTATTTATGGGAGTCTTGATAACATTAGATTTTAAAAATAATGCTCCATTTAAGAATTCATCTACATTTTAAAGAGTTGAGATCATGAGCCAATCGAAGCTAGACCGTCATGGAAAACCTGGAAGCACTAGACGGCCATTTCGTCTTATTGTGGGATTCCTCAGCAGTACTCATCCACTGTCCTGCCTCACGAGATTCGAACCCAGGATCTTAGTGGTATTATCATTTTCTTTCCTATAACTTGCTCCTGACTAATTAAAGACTAGCTGAAAAATCTTTCATAATTGTTTTAATCTATAACCCAGAAAAATATTATATTATCCTTTTTGTAATAATAACCATTATAAAATATTTACATCTGACTATTGATTATCCAAAAATGTTGTGATCAACTTATAGTTCATTGTTATGATTTATTTTCCATCAAACTGAACATTTTTATTATAAGTTACTTAAAGAATATCCATTTGTTTCATTATTTATTACCATAATTTATTACATCATCCGGTTAATTTTCTTGTTTTCAATCTTTTCAGATTGTTATGATCCTTTTCTCTTCGAATAATTTAACTTTCTATTGAGCAATATATTTCAATTATTATTTGTGCATTCATCATAGTTCATCAATACCGTTCTACTTTCAGATGGTTATTTCACACTTTGTTACTGGAACATCTTATTGACTTACTTTTTTAATTACGCCTGTTACTCCCAATGGAGCATAGGCCACCGACCAGCATTCTACAACCCACTCTGTTCTGTGCTTTCCTTTCTAGTTCTATCCAATTGCTGTTCACTCTTTTCATGTCTGTTTCCATTTCTCGGTGTATTGTGTTCTTTGGTCATCCTCTTCTCCTTTGACCTTCACGATTCCATGTGAAGACTTGTACTGTAACTCAATCGGCTGCTTTCCTCAATATGTGTCCTATCCACTTCAAGCGCTTCTTCCTGATTTCTTCCTTTGCTGGAATCTGGTTTGTTCTCGCCCACAGTAGGTTGTTGCTGATAGTGTCTGTCCAACTGATCCGAAGTATTTTGCATAGACAACTGTTAATGAACACGTATATCTTCTGGATGACGGCTTTCGTAATTCTCTGAGTTTCCGCCCCATACAGTAGAAATGTCTTGACATTTGTATTGAAAATTCTGATGTTGGTGTTGATCGACAATCGTTTTGTGTTACAGGAACATCTTATTTATTGAATTATTTCCTTTAATAGTTCCTATATTATCAAACTATTAATGGTTGGTGAATGTTAGTGAACGTCTATATTAATTATGAATGATATATATATATATATATATATATAGTTAGTAAGCTCCTTCACACATTAAATCATTTGGAAAGTAAGACACCTAAGTAAGTGTTTGGTGAAATATTTTTAGTGTACTCTTTGCTTATACAATTAGTTCTTTGTACAACTAATGTTAATTTTGATGGGGTTTGATGGTTTGGTCATGGAACTTTCATCGTTCTTCTGAACGACATCATGAGAATAAACTTCGGGTAGTGGTGAAGTGTTTGAATTTCTCCATATATGATTCACAGCTTGTCCTGTGCACCTCGATATTGATTGGTTCTTGTTGACCTTAAATCTATCATTGTTTGTTTCTTTGTTTTGGTTGTATCTCCCATTGGTTTGTGCTGATGATTTCGTTCAGAAGGACGATGAAAGCTCCACGACCGAACCATTCAGCTCAGTCAAACAAAACTCCATCAAAATCATCCACGTGAGCTACAAATCTTCTCCACCATCTCATAATGATAATTTTAAAATCTGATACTACAGATTAAATTAAAACTTTGGAAATGTTACAAACAATCCTGTGTAACAGATATCACATGATTAATATACACACTAATTTATTGTTGACTAAAAATAGTATATAAAAAATACCTTAATACAATTCAATATAAAGGTATGAATTTATACTTTATAAACTATCAAATCTTAATGAGATAACAAATCTCATAGTGACAATATTCTGTTAAGAACCAATCGTACATCAGTATATAGAAACATAATTTATCTGTGATTAACTATTGATCAGTTTAAGGTAGAAAATTTTTATCCGCTTTTAATTAAGCTTGAATAGGTTATAACACATTCATTATGATATGAATTAATATACCTTTTATCCAAGTTGGCACAATCGATTTCATGACCGTGAGTAATAAACCAATTTATTATGCAGTAGATAATGATTAATGTAATGTATGTCCAATTATTCTTAGTGCAAATTGGATTAAATGTGGTCATTAGTATTGATGACACAACATCATATGTACGATGTTGAAATGTAAAGTGGTGGGTAAAGGTAGTCTACAAGAAGTGTCAATTTCCATTAGCTTATAGATACACCTTACTGACGAGTGCCAAGTAGCATGAAAACTAGGTCCAGAGTTTCTGGTTGTCTACCTCTAACCACTATCTTACATCTCATGCAAGGCTTAGCAATATTATTGTACTTGTTAAAAGTATAAATTTTTGACTAATAGATTGTTTATCTGAAATGCATTTTGACTTTATTGATCAGTTTTAGTATTGCAAAATAACATGTCATAATGTTTCTATGGATTAATTCAACAAAAACAAATTGGAAAAGTTTAATTAATTGTTCAGTAGTTAATTATAGTCGGATTAAACAGTTAATAAAATGTTGATCAACATGATGATCAAATAATGATCAACAATTTACAAGTCATTTTGTGGGGTGGGTTACTTATATCAATACAAGTAGTATATAACGATGGTCATCCAGTGAATGTATTTCAGTAGAAGATCGATAAGGAGAGAACGGGAACGGGATGCAATCGGTATGAAAATGCATGAACAATAACAATCGGAGACTATAGACTGATATTGTCAAAATGAACGGTCAAGTTTAAGACAATAGATTGCTATTTTAAAAATTAACTGTTTACTGTATGGTTATTAGATTTTAGTGAGATAGCCTGTAATTTACGTGTCAAATGCATTAGATTGTCTTCACTCGTCTTCTTGTTCACTACAATTTGTCAGAATTATAAATGCTTTGAAAATTACGAAATCAGTTGTGATAAATTGAAAGTAAGCTTCTATTGATTTTCAATTAGCTTTTCATCATGGCTCTACACTAATATGTATATATGGTTTACAATAATGAAATAACATTCTTCTATAGTGCAGTACCAATCAAATACAAAAAAAATGATAGTGATCCTGACACATCGTGCTAGAAGGATTTGCTCGGATGACATTATTTTAGATGAATTGGTTTATATTCGCAACATGTTTAATAGGAATGCATACCGAATGAAATTCATCGACAAACACATGATGGAGACGAAAAGAAGAACAAGGGTACCTACCGTTACGAAGAAGGTATTGTTCTTAAAATTACAATTCTTAAGTGATGCCAAGTAGGAAATCGTGACAAAGAGGTTAGGAATGGGAATTTTCACTATATTCTACTGATTTATCAAATAATTCATTATCTTTCATTACGCCGAGAAATAGAGACAGACATGAGAAGAATGAACAAGAACTGGAAAGAACTAGAAAAGAAGGCCCAGGACAGAGTGGGTTGGAGAAAGCTGGTCGGCGGCCTATGCTCCATTGGGAGTAACAGGCGTAAGTAAGTAAGTAAGTAAGTCATTATCTTTCATAATAGGTCCTGGGTTCGAATCTCGTGAGGCGAGATGATGGATGCGCACTGCTGAGAAGTCCCAGTGCCTTCCAGTGCTCCCAGGTTTTCCTTGGTTGTCTAGCTTCAATTGACTCATGCTTTCAACTATCATTTCATATTATTAAATGAAGAGACTTACATCATAAAAATGCAAAATAGTTAGTTATAGTTTTGTTTATAATTTTAATAATAAACTTTGATTTTCAGACGTTTTCAATGGGATTTATTTTAATTAGATTAATTATTTTAAATATACTATTTATTAATGATACAATTATATATGATTACTTATAAACTTCAGATCCTTAAATCATCTATGTTATGGTCATTTTCAAAAATTCGGATCATTCTAATTTATATAACTTATATCATCACGTCAGTCGTAGAAAAAAAGAAAAGAAAATATATAATTGTGATACATAGATATTTGAATAAGATTATTATTATTACTATTACTATTATTATTACTATTATATGGAATGATGGGAAATAGATTTTTTGTAATTTTTGATGATTTCATCAATTCGAGATTGTAGTAATGTTCTATTAGATTTTATCCAAAGTTATTTATTGAATTCGATAAAAGTGTTTTTGATTTAATTTAGTATATTTTAATTGTTAGAAGAAGAGTTATATAGTTGAAATCATGAGTCAATTGAAGGTAGACAACCATGGAAAAACTGGAAGAACTGGACGGCCAACTCGTCCAATTATAGGACTCTTCAGCAGTACGCATCCACGATCCCGACTCGCGAGATTCGAACCCAGTATCGCACTAGAGCACTTAACCGATAGACCACTGAGCCGGCATCTAGCAGTGTTGATGTCTAACTTCAACCAATCCACGAAATCTGAGCAACCGTCCACCATTGTCTTCTGTGAGTTTTTATCTTACAATAGACCTGGTTGAACTCCACTTGTCACTGCGTCTCACTAGAACTCCAGGAAATATCTCTTGAAAACAGTCTCCAGTGAGCATATGATCATTGTTAGAAGGGGGTTTTGTGGAGATTTTAGTAATTTCATATATATGGTTGAAATCATGAGTTCATTAAAGCTAGACCACCACGGATCCAATCTCGCGAGACGCACAGTTGAGGAATTTCACAATAGAACAAACCGGCCGTCCAGTTCGTCCAGGTTTTCCATGGTGGTCTAGCTTCAATTAACTCATGATTTCAACTATATTTTAATTGATTTAATTATGAAAATGGCAGCAACTATTCAACTATAAGTAATAGATTATTGTTGCAATTAGAAATTTATTTTTTCTTGTTCAACTAAAAAAACGTTTTTATAAAAATTTAACCTAGATCATTTAAAAATTAATTTACAATTACACAAAAATGAAAATACTTTCTATTTATATATAACCAATGAAGTTGAAGAATAATTTTTTTGTATACTATAATTGAATGGATTGAAATTCAATGATCAAGTCTTTGAATAGTTATCTCTATGGTTATTAAGATTACATAGAACTCGTGTGTAGTAATTTCATATATTCATAGAGTGATTTTAGGTTTCATAATTTTGTATTGTTTCTTTGAATCTTTCCATTGATGCTTAAGACAGAAATTGATCACTCTCTTATTGGTATATGTGCATCCTATACGGATCGCCTCGATATTGCTTGAAGTCATTATCATTATAAGCAAAAATAGATGTTAGCTAGTAGTGAAATCCAGGATGGGCGTTTCGTCTTATTTGAGGCTCGTCAGGTGGATGTACCTACATCTCAGAGTTGATTTTCACTCTGGGATTCGAACCCATTACCATTCGCTTCAAACGCCATAGCATTATCCACTTAACTACATAGTCACATGTTTGTGCAATCGGTTGAAGTTTAATTCATTTTTATATATAAATGTTTTAAAATTAAGTATCATTTTGGTGACATTTAGACTTGATTCATAGTATTGGTTTTTTTTATGTAACATTACACTAGACAACAAATGTAATTAATTATGTCTACTAGTTTGAATGAGAGCATGTTGATTTTGGCACATTTCACAGAATTTTATGTCATAAATCAATATATATATATATATATGCATATATATCACCATTTTTAGTCTGAAAAAAATTATTTATGTACCAACGTGTAAAGGGATTATAGACCAAAGATCAACATTAGGTTACATTTTAATCTTGTATCATTCAGGAAAAAAATGAAATCCAAACGTAATTATAATTAAAATGTTTAAATTTCTTATATATATTTATATTCAAATCTACTTGAACTTACCTCCACCATTACGATAACATATAAATGGAAATCGCCAAATATTTCCAAGATCTACAGCAAAACCAATAACAGCTAATAAGAAATCAATTTTTGAATCCCATATTTCACGTTTATTTCCTTGTATAATATTATCTGAATTAATTGATTGACATTCTATTTTATTTCCAATCTTATCACATTTTACTATTGTACATGCATTTTCATTATCATATATTAAATCATTTGATAGATTTGGTTGTAATTTACCTTTTGATATATGACTTTTTATAGGTTTATGTAATTTTTGACTTGATACACTCATTGAATCATTATCATGTGAACAATACAAATTAGAATTTTGTTCAAGAGATTCTTGAACTTGTAATGATGACAAGTGGCTAGACAAATGATGATTCGTTACATCAGTTATAATTCTTGTTTCAGATGGTAAACAATATTCAGGTTGTGGTTTTATTCGTTGATCATTGATAGAATAAATTTGTTGTTCAAATTGATTGATTAAATTAGAACAAGTTGTAGGTGTATTATGATTCATTAAAACTTTTCTTGATTAAAACTATTTATTTATATTATCAGTAGTATTAAGATAATTATTTTTTTTAAAAAAAAAGGGTTTTATATATTTTAATTATTTTAAATAGATTGTAGGGTTTGAATAGAATCTAATAGTCTATAAGTATAAATAATTCAACATGTTTTGATTATTAAGTATTTCATTAGTAATAATGATCAAAATTATCATTTTTATCCTTACATAGCTATTCGCTAATAAGACAATTTAAACTAAAGAGTATACTGAACTAAAACTAACCAATCATTTCTCAATTAAGGTTAGTACGGTAGAAATATATTTTAAGTATTAAAAAATTATAAAAAAACTAATTGGACTATAAGCAAAGATGGATAGTAGCTAATAGTGGAATCGAGGATGCGCGTTTCGTCTTATTTAGGATTTGTTAGCTAGATGTACCTGTATCTCAGAGTTGATGATCACTCTGGGATTCGAACCCATCACCGTTTGCTTCAAACGTCATGACGTTATCCACTTAACTACTGAGTCCTGATAGCCACTTGCTTGTGCAATGGGGTGAAGTTTAAATGTACGTAGGATTGTTTGTTTGTATCTTCCCATTGATGTTTAGGACTGCAACTGGTCAGTCTCTAATTGGATTATTTTCATTAATCTCAATAATGTTACTTCAAATATAACACCTAGAAATTTGAATGTTGAAAGAAATTCAGATGACTATCAGTAGTGTCATTAAATATTTCTAACAAATCTTATAGTTATGGGAATATGAAGATTCATTTTCTCTTTCAAGAAATGAAATAATATTCTAAGATGTGCAACTAGTCTCAACATTGAGCATATATGTATTACGCATATTTAAGGAAAACAGATTATAGAGGTTATTCAATGATAAACAGTATTTCTGGTGGTACATCACTCTTTCAATATGGTGTAGAATTAAGTGACTATTTACTTTCGTTATAGATCCTAAAATAAACAATGTATATTGTCGCCTTCATTATGTTACCTTATATCTTTTTCATCAGAAAAGCAGCATATTTAGTAATCTGTTTAGTGATGAATTTTTGACAGTACAAAGTAATATAAAAGAGTGAATAATTTATACTGGAGAGACGGACAATTCTAATAATTGGATAACATTTTTCTAATCAAAGAATATTCTCTGTCAAAATGTTATTATTATTTGATAAATATGTATAATCAAATTTAATAAATAGTTTTGTACATACTTATTTATTACAATAATATCGCAAAAGTGATCCAGGAACACTTACCTAAGTACTGTTTTAAGTTGACATTCCACTCAAGTGACTTTTAGATTTTAAAAAAAATATTAAGTATCAACATTCAATCATTTTGAATCGAATGTTTAATGGTTCATTGAATCTGTTGGGAGATAGAAACTCACTGACGACAACTGGTGAACGGTTGCTCAACTTCGTGGATTGCTTGTAGTTACACATTAACACCGTTGGATGCCTGCTCAGCTCGCGTGCAAAACTGATCGGTCCTGGGTTCGAATCTCGCGAGGCGGAATCGTGGATGCGCACTGCTGAGGTGTCCCACAATAGGACGAAACGGCCGTCCAGTGCTTCCAGGTTTTCCTTGGTGGTCTAGCTTCAATCGACTCATGATTTCAACTATGAAAATACTAAATCTCCACATAAATCCCCTCTGTTTATTGAAATCATAAATCTAATTCTATAAATATTTGTTAGGTTATTTATCATCATTTGGAACTTTTTTACAGTTTACGAATTTTTCACTCACTACTAAATAAACGTATTTAGTTATATCCTTACAATAGTTAATTATGAAATTATAGAAATTGTAAAACGTAAAAGGAGTACTTTGTAAATTGAGTAATTACAAAAATGGTGGGCTTTTTTTCAAACAATGCCGAATATTGTCATAATCACGTCAAGTTTAAGCGGTTTTAAGTTACTGATTTTATCATGTTTAAATTGAATATGTACATTCATTTAGTATTGTTTGTTTGAATCTTCCCATTGATGCTTAGGACTGCAACTGGTCAGTCTCTAACTGGTATATTTGCATACTGTGCGTATTGCCTCGATATAGTGGTAATTAACAAGCATTGTAAGCCGAGATGGATAGTGACTAGCAATGGAACCCAAATGGGACGAAACGAGAGTCCTGGATTCCGCTGCTAGCCACTATCCATCTTTGCTTAGAATGTTTACATTGTATTTCTTTTGAGATTTCTTTCAAGAGCAAATTTCAAAAACCCGCTACTTGAATAAAATGAACCATCATTATACATAAGCGTTTGAAAAATAAAATAAGGAATGTTGAAACAGAAATGTATTGCGATCTTCCTTTTCATTTATAGACCTAACATGTGTAATCGACTAGATAATATTAAAATCCTTTTTTGTTTTAAATATAACAAGAGCCTACTATTTATTAAATATAATAAAAAAAGTATAATCGATCTGCTGTCGGCTTCATAATCGTTTCTCTATATACTGAAGCTATATTAGTATATATTAGGAAACGTTGAATTTAAGGAAAATCTACTAGTAAAATTAAGCAAGTTGTCACAATTCATTAAATAGAATATCAAACTCATACTTATTAGTGACTGATTTTGAGTTGGATACTCAACACTTCAGCAGAACGTTCTAATTGCAGAAATATAGTTATCTTGAAATTTAGCTAGATATTCATTAAAAACAATCGATGATTTGAGTGTTATATCATGATTAACTACTTTTGAAAATAATATTATTAGATTACAATTTAATGGTCAGAAGATAACACTAATGTTGTTGGACGCCAATATTTATACACTGTTGAAGAGTAACAAGCTGACCCAAAATAATTGGTAATTTTCTCTTACATTGCAATTGTTTTCTGGCAAATAATTTTCTTTTCAAATACAAACTTATTATCAGGTTAATTAAATCTTTACAAATTATCTATTATCAAATATCGACTATATATATTGTAAGCAAAGATGGATAGTGGCTATCAGTGATTCCACGGGATTCCACTGCTAGTCACTATCCATCTTTGCTTATAATGCTTGTGAATTAGGGCTATATCGAGGCAATGCGCACAGTATACACAAATACGACAAATAAGAGACTGATCCATTGCAGTGCTAAACATCAATGGGAAGATTCAAACAAACAATATCAAGTGATTGTATATATTGTTTCTAAAAGGTTTTAAGAAAGATTCTTATTGAATCATTCAAGTAACATTATACAAGATGTTACTAACCCAAAACAACATATTATTGATTTTACTAACAATAAACATAATTAAGTTTATTATCAGAATGAGGTTTATGAAGATTGTATTAATTTTATTAATTGAATTTTTATGAATCAATGTAAATTAGACCCACAAGTATTTCCACGTTTTCAATGGTGGTCTAACTTAGATCAACTCATGTATTTGACTATTATATAATTGTAGTTACCAAAACAGTTATCAAAACATTGTTTTTTAAAAAACTTCAGTTATAAATTCATTTAGTATTGATTATTTGAATCTTCCCATCGATGTGTTAGGACTGCAACTGGTCAGTCTCTAATTGGCATATGTGCATACTGTGCGTATTGCCTCGATATTATTATTATTATTAATGGCTTTATTCAATATTATAATCTGGTACAATATAGAATTCTCAGCACGAGTTATTTCAACAAGTTTTTTTACCAAAAAAGAAACAAAAAAAAACAGAAAACGAATAAAAAAAGTTTCAAGAAAAAACTCAGTTTATACAAATTATCGAATTTGAGACATGCCTAACAGTACAGGTTATTTACTAGGTCAACTCTAACAGCCTGTTCGTCACAAAGTAAATTTGCTAAGTAAGGTATTACAGAACTTTTATAGACTTGCTTGCGTGTATGGATTTTAATGTATTTACGTCTCGTTCTACCAGAAGATATACAAGGAGAAAAATATGAATGAAGCGGATGGTTAGTATCTGATAAGATAACACCTGCCAAGAGTTTGCAGGACTTAAGATGTCTATCCACAAGCATATTAATAATGAATTCAAAAGATTCACCACATACCTTGCGAACTGCCTTCAGCACTCTACGCAAAACAGCAAAGTCTTTTCTCAAAAGCCCAGGAAAGAATAATGGAGAACAGTATAGAATAATAGGTAATATGCAGGAATTTACAAATTGTAAGAGTAAATGGCGAGTAATCCCAAAAGCATGCAGCCTCTCTATGTAGTATGTCAAACGGTAAACTTTTTTCGATAAGAGTAAAACATGAGAAGATCAAGAAAGATCAGAGGAAAAAATGACACCAAGATATTTGACCCTCGACAATGTGTTTATTAAGGAGTCTCCAATGGCACAAGCATTATGGGATCCCAAAATAGAGTATAGGTTCTGTCCATGTCTCAAGCTAAAATTAACAGCTTGACATTTAGATGGATTGAGTAAGAGACCATTACCAACAGACCACCTTTCAATACGAGATAAAAACTCATTCATTTCTATGGGATGTAAGGAGGTAGAAATCGGCATACATACAGTGAGGTCGTCCACATATTTTACAAAAGTGTTTTCTGTGGAAGATGGTAGATCATGCAGAAAAAAAGAGAAGAGCAGAGGTGAAAGAACAGATCCTTGTGGCACACCTACATTAGACAGTAGAGATGTTGGACACTTTCCTTCAAATAGAGTGTACTGTTCACTTCCAGAAAGGTAGGAACATAGTCAATTGGTTATCCAGCTGTCAGTGTCGACGCTGATCAGCTTCTTAAGTAAGAGGTGTCTTGGAATAGAATCAAAGGCATAAGTAAAGTCCAGGAAAGCGCATCTAACATACTTCTTACCCTTTTCCAACCCGAACACTATATTGTGATGCAGAACAGCAACGGCATCTAATGTGCTTCTTTTGCATTTGTAAACAAACTGATATGGATCACAGTGCTCTTTTATTGCAGGTTGAAGTGGTTGTATCAGTAATTTTTCCATTATTTTAAGGAAAGGTGAAGTTATTGCAATGAGTCTAAGTTTCGCATTTTTATCACTGGAAGCCTTCTTTGGTATAGGGATTATCTTTATCTTTCTCCACATTTTCGGTAAGACATTAGTTGAGAAGGATCTGCTAAAGATATTCGTTAATGGATAACATAAAACATCAGCACATTTTTTTAAAAAGGAGGTTTGGGATACCATCAGGTCCTAAACATTGGGATGAATTAAGTGACTGGAGACATTTTCGGACATCATTTTCAGTGAAACTGGAAACACAATTATTCTTCAGACCCTTGGATATGGGGAGCATGATGTCAGATGACTGACGTATAAAGGACTTATTTAAGTCACAAGCATTCAGCTGGTTATCGCTTCTAGTCTTCTTGTTCCCTGTAATTTCTTTAAAGAGTTTCCACATACTTGGAGAGCTTTTACAAGATAGGAGTTTTTGAGTAAACACAGAGTTGAGACGTCTAATCTCTTGGTTTATTTGACCATTTAACTTACGAACTTCAGTAGTATTTTTCTCCTTGTACATCCTTTCTTTTACCCTCCGTAGTCGTTTTAGTTGTGGAGATGTTAGTCGATCAAAACTTAAAAAGAAGGTTTCGGTAGGACAGCAAATATCAAAACAGAATTCAAGATAACAGGTGATAACATCAGTTGTGTTTTCTATTGAGTCATCTGTAAATAATTCCCAGTTGGTCGTACGAAACATGTATTTTAGATTTTGTAAATTCCCTTCTGAGTAATTCATGTATATTACTTTTTTGGTATGGTGCATGTGTGTACTCTTTCCATGTTTACCATATACTTTAGGCAGAACACGAATTATACAGTGATCCGAGCCAGACAATGGAGCACGTTTGCGAGTCACATAGGTACCCACATCATTAATGAAAACCGAATCTAAATGAGCATTCAAACGAGTAGGAAAATCTACTACATTTAGGTGACCTAGTGATGTAAGGAAGCTACAGTCACATGAATTGAAATCACCACATACAATTGAAAGTGAATCACTGAAGGCAGTAACGGCAAATTCAGTAAATTTATCAGCGAAGACAGATAGCGCAGATGATGTGCAGTCTGGAGTCATGTAGATATTGGTAACATAAGTATATTTGTATTTATTCAGGTGTTTTGGACGGCACCTTAAAGTTAGACAGTCAATAAAGTCATTTGAAAACTTGAAAAAGAGAAAAGTAGATCGACACCAGTTAACGTTTACAAACGTAGCTACTCCGCCACCACACGTCTTTTTATTGTTTGATCGATCCTGACGATAGATATTAAAATCACGTAATGATACTAAGCAATCATCCTGTAAGTCAGTTAACCAAGATTCTTGAATTGTGATGACACCACAATTACGATACATGTTTTGACTTAGCAGAAATTGGAGATAGTCCACCTTGTTAATTAGAGATCGACAGTTAGAATTAAGCAACTCTGGAATCGACATTTGATTAATGTTCATTCTCTTCAATGCATATTGCCAACCACCACGATGTCTCTTATTGTACTTGTTTGTGATTTTTGCAGGGAAAGGACGTAAGTTTTTCATAAACGCGCCTGTATAGGTTATGCGGTTAATAAACATAATGATAAGTTAAAACAAATTAAAAAACTCAGATAACTTGTTGAAATATTTAGATGGCAGAAACAGGTAGCCCAGGTATTCAAGCAAGCCGCCTTATTTCATCCTTAACACATCGATGGGAAGATTCAAACAATCAATATTAAATGAATTTAAACTTCACCCCATTGCACAAGCAAGTGGCTATCAGGACTCAGTGGCCGAGTGGATAACGCGATGGCGTTTAAAGCGAAAGGTACTAGGTTCGAGTCCCAGAGTGAACATGAACTCTGAAATGGAGGTACATCCAGCTGATTATGTCCCAAATAAGACGTAACGCGTATCAAACTGGATTCCACTGCTAGTCACTATCCATCTTTGCTTATAATGCATATGAATTAAGGCTATATCGAGACAATACTCACAGTATGCACATATGCCAATAAGAGACTGGTCAATTACAGCACTTAGTAACAATAAGAAGATTCAAACAAACAATACCAAGTGAATGTATAGAGTACTATTATTGTTATTGTCATATTTAGGTTGTTTTTTTTCAATTTTAGGCCTGTGTGCAAATAAATGAAAATGAATTTTTTTTGGAATTATAATTAACACACTTTTTTGAAAACAAAACTGACCTGAAATGAACGATTAATATTATTAAATCAAATATATAAATTATAATCCCTAATGATAATAAAGTGCCATGACAACATTTGATATTATTATTTTGTTTAGAATTTTGGACTCAACTTTATATAAGATTAATTTTATAAGTGTAGTTTATTAAATATTAGTTATAATTATTTTATTAGTTATTAAGTAATCAATAAATTATTATAACCAAAGATGGATAGTGGCTAGTAGTGGAATCCAGTTGGACGCGCCTTTCGTCCTACTTGAAACTCGTCAGCTGGATGTACCTCCATTTCAGAGTTCATGTTCACTCTGGGACTCGAACCTAGTACCTTTCGCTTTAAACGCCATCGCGTTATCCACTCGGCCACTGAGTCCTGATAGCCACTTGCTTGTGCAATGGGGTGAAGTTTGAATTCACTTGATATTGTTTGCTTGAATCGTCGCATTGATGTTTAGAACTGCAAACGATCAGTCTCTGGAATGATTCAACAAAACAATACCAAGTGAATTCAATTAGTTAAATAGTTGTTAAGAAGGGAGAATAGGTTCTCTTTGGAGCTTGTTCTATAAATCTTTTTATTCATAGTGGTTATGTTGTAATAATTTAATTTGTCATAGATTTCAAACAAAACTACTTGATGTTGATTCATCTAATCTACGCATTTCATGTAAGTTTAGATAACCAAAAAAATTGGATGAATTTTGTTCTCGAAGAGATCTAAGAATTTATTTATTAATATTAATAAATACTCTTGTTTTATTGTTTTTAAAGTTGTTTACATATATCTTGTAGTGCGATTCTTCGCTAATCTTTTACCTCAATAGCCGTTATAATACAAACCTCAACGGTGCCTGAATTCAGAAGGTAAAGAGAAGCTTCAACTACCGTTTATTATCAAATAACGCAGACCACAAAGGTACAAGCACATGAGTAGTAAGTATCAGCGAGCAAGCGCAAGCAGTTACATAGGCAAGTTTATCGTTGAATTGTAAAAGCGCAAAGCAAGACAAAGTAAAAGCTAATAATAGGATTTCAGTGCAAACATATATGGGGAGGAGTATGAGACATCGAAAGACATTTAAGTAATCAACGTTTTGGCTAGAGTCTGTCATGTGTTCTTGTGATCATAATAGTACAAAGATATATGCAAATTGTTACTATCCAAATGACAATGTCTGTTAAGTAAGTTAATAAAAGGGCCTAGCCAAAATTAACCATAATCGAAATTGATTGTAGGATATTTGCTATAATATATCTCTAAAACATGCATAGATTTTAATTTGATAGACAACAATCATTATTAGATTAAGTACTACGTTCATCAACCTGGAATTCCTAAAATCTTACTTTCAATGTAATGAATTTGGATAGATCGCATTGTATGATTTATCAGTCAATTATTTAGATTCCGATGAGTAATCACATTGAATCAACTATTGTCCTACCAAGATGAAATCAGTTACTCATGATGTAGTGCTATATGAAATTGATTAACGATATTAACTAGCTTTGATTTAAACTAACTGAAACCTGATGATAATCGTCAACGATTCATAGCGGAAGATCTACCCAGGTACATAAAATACAACATAAACCACTAAGCAGCTCTAGACGAGATGAATGTCTGATGGAATGGGATGTAATGAATTCAAACCACGAAAATCACCCCTTTCATCTATATATTCGCAGATAAAACTACTTAAACCCAGTATGCCACTGGAGTGAATAACCTTCATTGTTAATTTTTCCTGTCATAAAGGGGTTTGTTGGTTAGCAAATAAACTGAAACCAGTTCATGAATAGTTGACTATTAATTGTTTAAAAGATATTTTTTGAATTTGCTAAAACGTAGATTAAAAAATATAACTAATAAACTTGTAGTCTCCTATGGCATCATCATTTACCAAAATCTCTCTGGAAGTAACTATTAATATTATTGTTGAACATTTTAGAAGCTGTATGTATACAAAGTCATAAAACAATTAGTTACCAAGATTAAGCACCAAAAATGTTCATTTTCAGAGCAAAAAATATAGAGTAGATATACATAGTCTTGTTAGATCAATTTTTACTGATAAATTTGTTGGAAACCTGCAAAGAAAAAAAAATTATGTGTAACGATGTAAGTCATGAAATTACGCTTCTGGAAGGCTTTTACAAGGCACATTTCAATATGAAGTTGTAATGGAACATCGAATAGATGATTAATTTTATTTCCTAGACTTGATAATCTCCCGAAAAGATGACAATACTTTCCGAAGACATTATCTAAGCCTTTATGAGTCTCATACGATAAGCTACAAATCTTGACTGGTGAAATCTCTGTAATGTGAAGCTAGAAAGCAGTGTTCAATAAATAAACTCAAAGTATACGGAAATAGAGACATGGATATGACGAAGTGTTTACCATATTCATTGATAAATAAATATTGTGGTGAATATTACACAAAGAAGGAAATTGATAAACTTGACAAGGAATGTTTATTCTTCAGACTAATCAACAAAAGCGATGAGTAGTTTGAAGTTGAAAGTGATTGTGAAAGTTATATTTTCTTCTGAAAAACTAATAGTTATATAAACAACATTATACTCAACAACATAAACAAAAGTAGATAGGTACATTTCTTGAGTCATATCTAACTTTGTTTACTAGTTTATACGAACGTGCAAAAATAGTTACTTTGAGAGAATAGGAAAACTAACATTTGCATGTTTTCTTTCTACGATTTCTAAGAACATTTGACTTAAAAAGGAAAATTAGTTTTTACATTTCGATTGCACTTGGAATTTCGGATATAAAAAACAAAATAAACACAGTGTGCACATTTAAAATCATCAATAACTAGAACAAGTAAATGTAGGTAAAACTATCATAGGCCATTAAAATTAGGAAAAACCTTTGCCTTTGCATTGAAAAAGAGTCCGTGGTTAATTTCCAACGGCTTTGATTATAAAAATAGCAATGCTAAGAACTTGATTTTTTATTGTTCGCAAAAAAGATTTCTTTGATATGTGCTCTTGTTATAAAATGAAATTCATCCAAAATCGAAAATTTGTTAGATACTGGATAGCTGAATGATGTGGTTGCCATGTCAATACGAAGCTTTAAACTACATTCGGGTATTTATCTATTCCTACTGATAACTTTTTCTGTACTTAATTTCGACAATGATTGTCAATTATTCTATAAAGTTGTTCAGTTAGGAGTTTGAATAGTCTATCATCCAATAATTAATTACTTTGCGACATTTTCGTAATTATTAAGCTAGAGATCTTTCGGTTATTATTCA
Organism: Schistosoma mansoni; assembly: GCF_000237925.1. Classification (NCBI taxonomy): domain Eukaryota; kingdom Metazoa; phylum Platyhelminthes; class Trematoda; order Strigeidida; family Schistosomatidae; genus Schistosoma; species Schistosoma mansoni. The sequence continues at coordinate 22,062,950 of NC_031496.1, forward strand.
TTCAACATCAGCAGAATTGAGTTATGTTAATTAAAATCATACTCATAATAAACCTTTCAAACTAAAACACTTTTAATGAATTCTTTTTGTAATTTATTTCATTTGAGCTGTTATTTATAATCATTTCCCATTGTTGATACAGTTGTAACGGTCAGAAAGTCTCAGCTGTTGCATGTTTACACAATGTCGTAACATTGCTGTGAAACTGATCAAGTGGTCTAGCTTCAATTAACTCACGCTTTCAACTATGATCAAGTGTTTGTTGACACAGTATACAGAAGCCAAATAGCAAAAATTTGTCCGACACTTCTCAATTTTTATAAATGTTTTGTCTAAACGATTATTAATTTAATCAAATCTTTAATTTAAATTTGATAAAAAAGTAGTTAATTAACAACTTTCAATACGAATCTTATGGTATCAGAAACTGACTAAAGCATAATTATGCGGATCACTGAACTTTGTAGTTAGTTGAAATCATGTTGACATTCATTAGATCTAAAGGTTTCCAGTCACAACTTGTATACGACCTCTCAAGATCACTGTTAACAAAACAGCTGTACAATGTATCCTGGCATTTTGTGTTGCTCCAGCTAATGTTAGCCTTAAAAATAAAGTACCATCATATAAATTTTTACCTTTTATAAAAGGTTTCATGTCTACTAATTATAAGATTATGGATAGTGGTTTTATGTAGAAGATTCGACCAGTAAGTAAAGAAAATTAGAGAGAGTTGGTAATGTTTACTAAAATATTAGAAGAATTAAACAATTAACTGCAATTTGTGCCTAATCTGTTTCTTTAAAATCCTAGCTAATCATTTATCCAGGATGTTAGGCTGTTAGAGACAATCTAGAATTAACCCTGAAACCTAGATTTTCTTTTTTCAGCATTTGTCTCCATGATGTACATTTAATTTCAAAGAAACTAATACTGTGTGTGGAATTCGAATTTGCATCACTCAGGTTCACAATGTAAGATAAGAACCATCGACTTTTTAGTCTGTTACTGACTGATTGTCAGCAATACATGCACAGATATAACAAACATTCATTTAAGTCAAACTTATATAATCGCTGCCAAAACAATCTAATTCCTTAATTAGATTGTTTATTTAAAACGATATTTATGGGAAGCGTTAGATTTCAGTTTGTATATATATATATATATATATATATATATATATATATATATATACATATATATATATATATATGTTAAGACGTGATTTGTTGATAACCGAATTGATAAAGAGACAACTTGTTCCCTTTCAGTTTTTTTTTTCTAACGTTTATCACTTGTTTTGTATGTAGCTAACCGCATATCTCATATTAGACATATGCATATATAAAATAAATGTCTGATGACAAAATGTTTTCGCAAAAACTTTCAAGCAATCTATGCTTTAATCTTCTTGAATTCATCTTTCTTCTATTGTAAGAAATGCTAACATTTACAACTGACAAATAATCCCCAAGATTTATATATTCATATTAAGATTTCATTAAATGTGATATGGTAATGTGATTGTATTTATGTATCTGAATGACTTATAAATATTCGGTCTTATCCCTAGCTGTATATCTATTCTACCATCTTTCTATATATGCATATAAAACCTTTTTGTTAGTTTTATTTGTTAACACATTGGTTTCACGTTGTTGTTTTTTTGGGCAAATTTTAAAGGGTATCATGATATTATATCCATTCATTTATTTTCTAATGTAACTACTTTAATCCTTTGTTTCGTTGCTTATCTGTACTTAACTACTGGCTTCTTTTTTTCTAAAATAAAATAAGTCATTTCATTCCAATTGCTTATTCCATTGTTGAGTTTGAAGTATGATTAAAGTCATGTTTCTTTCTTGTGCATAGTATAGGCTAAATGAAAATTAAACGATTATGTCATATAACCACTTTTCTTTCTAACGAACAGACTGAAAATGTAACTTAATGTATGATGAGAAATAGTTGACACTAGTTATCAATGAAGTTGTTTTTCCATAGAGCAATAAAACTTTAATGATCAAAATAAGGCGATTGATAATTATCTGTTAGATTCGAAACTGGAATCGAACTAATACTAAACACCTTGTAGACCATCAACGTTGATGATCTATGTCGAATGATTGGAGGCCTACTCGAGTAAGACGGGAACGGTGTAACGAACCAGCTGACTTCGAAGTCACACTTCGCGACTAGCACCTTGTGTGGATTGCCTCATCGATGTATCAAGGAACCATGGATGCTCTGAAGACTGTACAACACAAAGGACGTCATTACAGGAATATATTAGTTAAAGTAGATACAAGCGAAAGTAGAACCACTGCCGGATGGGCCAGTTCATGGCGTATCATTAACTGATGCGCGCTGATTGTCCTTGACCTGATCTGTTCGATATTCAGTGACCGAACTGCCGGATGATTTAGCTAGGGTTCGGTGACATTTTACTGGCCCTACAACCTTAAATTCTAAAGCATTGATTAAACTTTATTATCTGAATCTTTATTGATTTTACATTATCTAAGTTAGTGAATCTACCGGCTAAAATATTACAGTTAAGTTAAAAGAGGTTGATGGAAGCTAATATGTTTTGGTGGCTAATTTTAGTAAATCTCAGAAACTTACATATTGAATAACACAATATAGAAGAGTAGTTTGGTGGTTTTTCAGACTTGTCATAATATATAGGTGGAGATTAATTTTGAAATAAACACTAACTATAATCTATGCATATAAAATAAAGTGGTTAATAGGATATGTTATACTTAATGATACAGAGTTCAAATCCAATCACAGTAATGGGTAATGTTTATAAATTAGATTAACCTTAACATTAACATCAGCTGTGAACTTCGTTAACGCGCATGATGTTTCCATCTAATAAATTCTAAAGCTAGCCAATCAAGCATGAAGTTATGTGATTACTTTACCCATTTTAGATGACATATTCCTATCCAGACTAAGTTTAGATCAATAAGTGTTGAGTTGAATGACTAAAATCCCTATATTTCGTTCCCATATTTAGAATGTCGACAGTGATGTCAGGCAGATGATAAATTGTAGTTCATAAAAGAAAACGCTGTAAAATCTTTTCTATAAACAGCACTTTAATATGTGGTTTACAAAGGATCATGAATTTTCTTGATGCTGGTAATCAGCGTAATTCAAACCATTGTATAAAAAGATCTATCCACTGAAGAGACACTTGGAGTGAGCCATATTTGAATTTCACTAGTTTCTATTCAATAAGCTGCAAAATGACTTTGTTTAGAACACTATTCAGTCATGTACTGAGGCTATGTTCAAAAGAAAAGACTGGAGAGGAATTAAACATAATTGAGAAGAGTTTGCGAGGTGACGGTTACCCAAAACGTTTACCGATAAGTATGGGATGGAATAGAATTTTCTATGGTAAAGGAAAAGCCAACCATTTCATAACTTGGATTTTAAGATGATGAGGCAGCTAACGTGATTAATTATAGACCAAGTGCCGCACTGAAGGGGGTATGTCGAACAAAAGTTGACAAATTTCCACCTCATGTTACTTTAAGTTGTATTTATCAGTTTATATTTTCGTCCCAAATCACTTGCAATGAAAAAATAGAATGGAGGCTTCTTATTTGTATCATATAGTACAACCGAAAAGGTCAACCCATTTTCAGCAGTAATACTACTGGTCATCTGCTTGATAATCGATACATAGTTGATAATTTAAAACTGTTCCCAATAATCAGTGCCCAAACAACCTCGAATTTACTACGTTGCACCGTATCGATAGCTTTTAACAAGTGGAAACCAAATATGTGCATTATAAAGCATACAGTGGTAAATTCATTCAGCATTGTTTGTTTGAATCTTCCCATCGATTTGTTAGGACTGCAACTGGTCAGTCTCTAATTGGCATATGTGCCAAGCACAAGCAAGTGGCTATCAGGACTCAGTGGCCGAGTGGATAACGCGATGGCGTTTGAAGCGAGGGTACTGCGTTCGAGTCCCAGAGTGAACATCAACTCTGAGATGCAGGTACATCCAGCTGACGAGTCCCAAATAAGACGAAACGCGCGTCCTGGATTCCACTACTAGCCACTATCCATCTCTGCTTACCATACAGTGGTAAGTTTCTCAACACCCTTGTAACTTCCATTATTTGTCGTTCAGTTAGGTAATATCTTATTCCGTATTCTTAATAACAAATTTCTTTCTTTCATTCCTGGGTCTTTTTTGCGCTTTACTCAATGTATTCTATTAATCTGTTCAGTGTTATAACCGTTATCACGTAACAGTAATATCAATTTTCATTCTCTAGAAACGTGTTTCCATGTGTTTTAAAATTTTTCTAAAATTTTCACTCAGTAACACAAATATCTATCTATTTTACAAATTTGAAATCCGTTCATAACTGTTTTTGTTACTCTACTAATCTCGATTAATAGGATACATTATCACAATAATTATAAATGATTATTACTATTTTTAAAGACTTTCGTCTAAGTTTGAATGAATAGTTTCACAGTATTTGGGCCCCGAGTTAATGTCAGATATTTAGGAGGGAAAATATATTTGTAAAATCTCAGTGATTAAATTTCAAATAAATCCAAAGTTTCTCTCGGCAATTTGGTCTAAGCTTTTTCAAGGAAATATAACCAGATATCAATATTATCGAATATAAGTAGGTACTAGGTTCTTCGGTTAACTGTGTACTATACAAGTTATCCAGTCATGTTAAAAATGTTGAAAGTAATTATTTGATGTAGTGCATATGAGACATCCGGTGTGTAATAAAAAGTGTATTAAGATAACAGACTGTGTCTATTTGTAAGTGGATCTAGGGTATGAGAAGGGATTTCATTGACAATTTATCACTTTTGATCACTGAATTTGTAGTGACCTGTTTTTCTCGACGAGAACGCGATTGGCATAATGGAAACAATTATTTTTATAATCAATTGTACCGGTGATTGTTTTACTGTACTCGTTTTGTTTAACTGTATCAAGATCACTTTTCGTTCCGTTGTCCATCTTGTCCGTTCGAACTTTCTTACGCTCTGCTCTTTTTGCTTGTACTCTTCGGCACGTTTAAGTATTCATTCGATACCACGAGATCGCCAATAAATATACTTTATCTGGCCCAGCTACAGCCTTCTGGTTTGCGAACTAGCGAAAGAACCAAGTCGTTTTCTGGCGCGTCATCTTATTGTAGTGGTGATCATAGTCAGTCGAGACTCGACGCCATCTACAAATTTTGAAGAAAACAGACAATTTTTTGTAGATGATATGAGCCAAAATGTCAAAACATGCATAAAGTAAAGATAAATAAACAAAATTAAGTTAATGAATGGATGTTTGTGTTATCGTACTGTTCAAGTTAATTGTTCATCCCTTATTTAGATAAACCAAATGATTCGAAAAGTTGAAAGTAATTTTTGTTTTTCAGATATTAAGTGATCGATTAAATAAAATAAAAAGTTCAGGTTTACTTATTAATTATTAGTTGCCATGGGATAGCTAATTGTATACCATTTCTACTATTAATACTGTTTGGATTTTTCCAATATATGTAGGGCTTCGGGTGTTAGTCTTTCTTTCAGTATGAACCAAAACCATTAAGTAGGATTCTTATACCAGTGAAATCGATTGTATGGACCCAACTCTATTGAGTGCAATGCTATTTCTGACTTGTTTTTTAAACTTTTTCATATCATCTGAGGATTTAGTAATGTGCTTCAAGCAAAGTTTGTGTTCCTTCATGCTCAGATTAAGTTGTGGTGATGTCTCATTTACATATATAGCACTGCAATTATCAAATTTTATCTCAAGTACATAATTCTTTTGTTCCTCCTCGTGTATTGAATTTTTTATTCTTACCAGTTTTGATATTAGAGTATGGTTTGTTCGAAAGAATACTCTTATATTTTGAGGAACTAGGATCCTTATGATCTTTTCTTAAACTTGTTTACGATATGGGATCACCACCATCGATTTAGACTTCACAGATGATCTGGCTCTCCTATCGCAAAAGAAGATTCAGGAGAAGACGATTAGTGTAGCAGTAGCCTCAGCAGTAGTTACTCGCAATATACAAAAAGGGAAAAGCAAGATTCTCCAACACAACGCAGCATGCACCAATCTAATCACAGTTGACGGAGAAGCTTTTGAGGATGTAAAAACCTTTATACATCTGGGCAACATTATTGATGAGCACGGTGAATCTGAGGCGGATGTGAAGACGAGGATCGGCAAAGCAAGAACAGCATATTTACAAATGAAGAAGATCTGGAACTCAAAACAGTTGTCAACCAACACAAAGATCACAATTTTCAATGCAAATGTCAAGACAGTTCTACTGTATGAGGCGGAAACCTGGAGAACGATGGAAGCCATCATCCAGAAGATACAAGTGTTTATTAACAGTTGTCTACGCAAAATACTTCGGATCTGTTGGCCAGACACTATCGGAAACAACTTACTGTGGGAGACAACAAACCAGATTCCAGCGGAGGAATAAATCAGGAAGAAGCGCTGGAAGTGGATCGGACACACACTGAGGAAAACACCCAACTGTGTCACAAGACAAGCCCTCACATGGAATCCTGAAGGCCAAAGAAGTAGAGGAAGACCGAAGAACACATCACGCCAAGAAATGAAGCCAGACATGAGAAGAATGAACAAAAGTTGGATATAACTAGAAAGGAAGCACCAGGACAGAATGTGCTGGAGAGTGCTGGTTGGCTGCCCATGCTTCATTGGGAGTAACAGGAGTAAGTAAATAAGTACAGTCATAGTTAGCATAGGCCAAGCAAAGATCTCTGCAATGTATGATATTGTTAAACCATCTTATCAAATTAGTGGTGAACGTAACGGTAATATCCCATTTAGAGGTAGTCTTTGGCAGTAAAGATAGAAGGTTAATCGACCTATATTAGTTCTTCCAATTTGTAGCACAGTGAAGATTCAATCTGGCTCTGAATGTATCGACAAAAGGCTCTGACATTACGTGTTCGGGCAGATAATCTCAGTAATTCACTATTCCGTACGAGGAACGGAACTGCGGACGTAAACTATTTGATCTCAGTTTTAGATCTTTCTTGGAATATCTTTTTAGATGAACATTCTAAGATGGAAGGTACAGATAAGGCATGGTGATGGCATGATCGTCATGCAGTATACGTTAAGCCAGTATTAGATAACCCCATCAAGCATTAAGGTCTTTCCTGAAACCATATTTTTCCCTGGCTGAAGATCATTTCCTTCTGCTTAGTTAGGGATGGCCATCTTAATAATCTTTAACATTCACTAGAAATACCGTTATCGATAACATGTCTCATAAATACAGAACTTGCAAATTATTTAGTTGCCGCTTGAAATGCTAAGATGTGACAAATATTCGGACAAGTCACTAGTATGTCGTATACTTCTTCGCGCAGTCGGTCATTAGTATTCGCCGAAAGAATGCTTACATCTGCAGCGCAGTGTTGTGGAAACGACTGTGTAACTTTTTTCGATCGGTTACGTCTCCATCCTTAATAGTGTCTCAAGGTTCAGAACACATGGCTAGCAAACATACTAGATGTGACGTTCCTGCTGAAACTGCACAGCAGTGCCTCTATCACTGTGGGGGATTGTGTATGTGAGTCTTTACGCCGTGCTCGTGGAAGACAGCTTCCGGGTAGCAGAATCAGGATTTTATATTGTCGGTCCAGAATTTCATGAGCTGAAAGGTTGGAGGCGAAATAGGTTTGATCGAAAATAATTCAGGTGTTGTCCCGTCATGATGAAGATATAATATATCAATAGGTGAGAAACAAATCAGAAAATATGACGACAATATCACCTTATGTAAACATTAGAATTAAAAAATGATGTATAATGTTCCAAGAATTAACATATCAACAGTTTACGCATTGGTGTACCTGGTCACGTCGGACTCACTACTAAGGATGCCATAAGTATTGGAATTTTGACAACGCCTTTACCAGCAACAACTTTGAACTAGAAGTATGCCAACCCACTTAAATCAGCAGACAGATATGAAGGAGTTTAAACACATATTTGAAAGGCCATTGGCATGTCGAGGAATGTTTGGTCCGGGCTGGTTAACAGTTGAAAGGGATGCGTAGCACGACACACCCACTCGTGATTTGGTGCGGATGAGTGACTGAGCGCCCACAGCTGAGTCCATTAAAACTGTAGATCATCAACGTCCATCACATCTAACGAATGACTGGGGGCCTACTCAAGTTAGACGGGAGTGATGTGACCAACAGCTAACGTCGAAGTCACACATCGTGGTAAGCACCTAACGTGAATTAACCCTTCACCGTATCAAGGTACTATGGATGCTTTGCAGATCGTTCAACACAAAGGTCGTTAGTACAGGAATATTTTAGTTTAAGTGGGTAGAAACGAAAGTGTGACTACCACCGAATGGGCCAGTCCATGGCGTATGATTAACTGATGCTCGTTGGTTGCCCTTGACCATGACAGGGATGGATGATTTGTTCTATATTCAGTGACCAAACTGTCGGATTGTTCGGCTAGGGCTCACTGACATTTCACTGGCCCTACAAGACTTATGCGGTCAGCATCAAATTTGGATGACTTACAGAGCTATTGATTTTGGAGATTTATTTACCGCTACAAGTACCGAATTGTATAATTTTGTGTATGACTTATTCGATTTTGTATTTTTGCTCTGAGGAACATCAACACTTTCTATAGAAGTGAGATTTAGCTTGTCATGTGGATTGATTGTGGTCATAGACATGTGTATTTAACTCAATCTGCTGTCACTAGCGTGAGTTGTTTAAGTGACTATCGTTTAAAAGGTATTAAGTGGAGCGGTACGTTTATCCCTGATTGCTGTAAATTAAATGCATCTCTTATTCTAATCGACCCGTCGATTCACGCTTTTTCCATCTTTTCTACTTCATATTCTTATGCAGTGCTGTCCATACTCTGCCAACATACATTATACCTCCAATCTAAACGTAAACTTGTCAAAGGCTCGAGGTTAGTTTGGTATTTAAGTCACTAGTTAATGTACATTTCGATTTACTTCATCACTACGGTTTGTCGGGTTCATCATTATTGTTTTTCAGTTGTAACAAACGGACTGTCGATCTTACTCATTGTTATATGCGATTTGTTCAGTGGGTTGTGTCTGCTAATACCAATATTCATTTATGACCATGAATAAACAATGGCTACTGAAAAGTGACAGTGAATGGTCAAACCAAGAGTACAAAAGGATGAGCAATCGTAATCAAATGTATGACTTGTTCTGTGTACCGTCTGGGTTCTTGGGATTGTTTTTCCTACACCAACCTTGCTTTGAGTGGCTATCGTCATAAGACCAGGCTTTCAGCAAAGCCCTCGCTTTTCTCTGTTGTATTGTCGGCTAATTGAAAAGTGTGTAATTGCTCATCAGGATTCACGTCTATTCTTACGAATACTTTCACTACACCTACTAATCTGGGATTTGCCCTGATGATCTTGTAGGGTATGGCAACTCGAACCTGTGCATGTGTGCCATGTTCCACATTGTGTGTGACTGACTGAAACTTAGTACGTTTGCGTAAATTACACGAGCTTCAGTCATATCGGAACGTTCACAGTGGTTAGAATTTGGCCACAGATGTTGGTCACAATACGGTGCTTCCTACTACACAAACTTCCATACGTATTGTTTGCAGCTTCCTTTACTTCGTTATGGCATATGCAGCTGTATTGCTGTGAGTTCCCTGTAATCGTGTGTTATATAACTTATTCAAATTATTATTTATCGAAAACGTTATCTGAGTACTATTTTAATCTCAATCACTTTCAGATGTCATCGAATGAAGTATTCTCATTTCCAGTTACTGTAACGTTCGCCATTTGTATATCTATGATTCAGATACTTGATGGTCCCGATGGTGAGGAGAATTTTGAGATGGCTCGTGCTCGTATTTGGCAGTTACGTCGCAAGTCTGATTGGAGTTTCGATCGACTTGTTGCTGATCTAACTCCATCTAGTCAGTGCGAGCTAACTTTCGAAATGATTCATATGGTGTCGTATGTTGAAAAAGGTTAGATTATTCTGATTTTTCCATTCCTTCAATCAGTTGCTCCGCCTGGAATGCTAAGTGTTTTTCCGTCACCATTTCAAAGTGCCGAGTCATGGATCAGGGACAGATGGATTTTTCGAGAGGTATATTCGATAACTAACTCACTTGTGCTCAGAACAACTCAGCGAAATCCATGGAACATACTTTACCACTTAAAAAGGGATTAAGGTTAGCACATGGTTGTTTGTCATATTGTTTCATTTTCTAGAGATTTCGACTACGTAGTTACTTTTTACTGTGGCACATATCATAGTACATCTTGAGGGCAACTACGTATGAAAGTAGTTGCATCCACCAAAAACATTTGGAATTTCAACAAATAAGGCAGTTGTACCGAAAGTTTTACGTAGGCTGTCTTGTTTAAACCACTGAGATCACAAGGCGTTCCCGTATTTCAAGCATTGTTTTTTCTCGCTGTAGAATTTCAATCGGAAAATTTTATTCACTCGTGCCACACCCGCTCATATTATATAGTTTTTAAAGCCTGTGACAGTTTTTGATAAAATCTGATTCGTACATCGTCAAGTAGGTTATGTTAGGTATTAGTTCATAATTTCGAGGTACACCACAGTTTAGGCCTGATATTTTCACGAAGCGAATTGTGGCTTAAAAGCCCTCATACACAAGTTAAATTTTAGAAGGTATAATTATGCAGTTTGGTAGTTAAGTACTACGCGGAATGTAGTTAGTGAAGCTGGTTGAACGCCACCGCGAATCCACCAATTCATGCTAGTTTTATTTTTGTCCCGATACACTCGAACACTTCCTTTTTGATATAGCTAGCAGATTAAGTCATTTCTGAAGCATATTACATTGTTGATAAGATACTTTACGACCACCGTACCCAAGAAAATGAATAACTCCATCAAGGGGGTCTATTAATTTTGATCTGTAGGAATTTTGAAGACTCGTATGCAGCCTAGCCTCGTTTTCCGACAGCCGAAATCACAGTAGACCATTACTTGTAGACTGTCATGTTAGAGATTACTAAAGGCGCTCTTGTAATATGTCCTCAAAAGGCTTATGACTAGCGACTTCTCTTTTAACTTTCTCCTGTTAACTGATTTACTCTAGATTCTCCTGTGACCATGACTTGTAGTTTCAGTTGTTTGATATGGAGGTCAGCTGTGATAGTGGAGTTGAATTAGTAAAGTTGAAGAGAACTAGTGGGATTAGGCAACTCTGCTTAACAGCTGAACCAATAGGTTGGAGAGAGGTGATTGTTTCCTCTCCTTGTCTGAACCTTCAAGTTGTTAATTATGTAGCGCATACACGATTAGTGTCCAGTTGTGCCAAATTTTTTAAGTGAGCTGTTGTAAGCCACAAGAACCATTTCATTAGTATATTTCTTGTTTAAGGTAGATGTTTTCATCACCTATTACATGTTGTGTTTGTATGTTGTTCAGAATCGCTGATCCTGTATCTCCCTCAAACCATGCCTTCAATAATGAACTGAAGAATAGGAAAATAATGAAAGTTGACCAGAATTCGACCACGACAGTGTCGGGACCTACCGTACACAAAGCCAATCGTTCACTCCCTGGATTTCAAACTATTTTGCAGTGTGGAAAGACACTTGTTGATGATACTTTATTGGGGAAAACTGTAAGTCATTCTCGATTCCCATGCAAAATCATGAGTATGTTACATGCTTTTGCCAACTGTAAATGGTTCACTGAAAGGCATTGATTATATAACGTTTCATTGGGTTCGTAATAGTGCATTCCCGACCGTTGCTGCTACCTTTACGTGGTGGTCGGGCTTGCCCATTGTGATGAACCAGTCGAGCTATACTGGCTGGAACAATCGTTCCTCAAGATTCTACCATGCCAGACAGGTTGGTTGAAGAGCGGTAAGACTAAAAGCAGCGAACCGAAGGTGAAGTCGTACTGCTGACTGTGACGGCAGTAAGGTGTTTCCTTCAGACAACCAGCATCTGCAGCGATGCTGCCTTCCCACAGGAGGGGGTGGGGTTAGGAAAGGTCGACCCTAAAAATGCACACCTCGCCTTATCCCACGGATTTCCATCTCCGGCGGTTAGGTCCTTTAAAGAACGGAGCTAACACAAAAACTACTCACAATAAGGTCGTGTGTGACCGACCTCAAGCAGTTGTCCCTTGGGCACTGCGGTCACGCTCTCAGGTCATTAAGACCACTTCTAACCTAATCTCTTTTTCAGATACCTCTAGAAGATGGATTGGCTCCAGAGGTCTTTAAATATGGTGGCCCAATTTTAGCGACTAGGTTGACTAATATTCTGACTAAAATCTGGGAGACGGATGTAATCCCATCCGACTGGTCACAATCACTGATTGTCCCAATATATAAGAAGGGGTCCAAATCATCCTGCGATAACCATAGAGGGATTAGTCTGACTAACATAGCATCTAAAATACTAGCCTCAATAATTATCAGGCGCCTAACTAAGACTCGTGAACTGCAAACACGAGAAAATCAGGCTAGCTTCAGACCTGGTCGTGGCTGCATCGACCACATATTCACCATTCGTCAGGTTTTAGAGCACAGACACGTTTATCGGCGTCCGACAATGATAGTTTTTCTTGACTTGAAAGCAGCATATGACTCTGTAGAACGAGAGGTTCTGTGGCAGTGTCTGTCATTGAAAGGTGTACCTGAGAAGTACATAAACCTTGTGAAGGCTCTTTACTCGAACACTACCAGTCGAGTGAGAGCTTATGGCGAACTGTCATCTGATTTTACAACCTCAAGTGGTGTCCGATAAAGTTGTCCACTATCCCCATTTTTGTTTAACTTCATTATAGACCTGTTGCTGGAAATAACAGTCTCTTCGACTGAATTTTCAGGAATTGATCTTCTACCAGGGGGACCACTAAGCGACTTAGAATACGCAGATGACATAGTCCTGTTTGGTGAAGACGCTGACAAAATGCAGAGTCTTTTGTTAGAACTGAGTAATAATGCCAGGATGTTTGGGATGCGTTTCTCCCCATCTAAATGTAAATTGTTACTCCAGGACTGGCCTGCGTCAACACCTGAACTAAGGATAGGGAGCGAAGTAGTCGAATGTGTCGACAACTTCACTTATCTTAGAAGTCTGACCAGCCCTAACGGGTTGGTGTCTGACAAAATCTCAGCACGGATTCAGAAAGCTCGTTTGGCTTTTGCCAACTTACGTCACCTATGGCGAAGACGAGATATCCGTCTATCAATTAAGGGACGAGTATACTGCGCGGCAGTTCGCTCTGTTCTACTTTACGGCTGTGAAACGTGGCTATTAAGAGTAGAAGATACTCGTAGGTTACTAGTATTTGATCACAGATGCCTTAGAAATATTGCTTGCATCTGCTGGGATAACCGGGTAAGTAATAGTGAGGTTAGACACAGGGTATTAGGAAATGATGGTAAATCAGTTGATGAGGTCATGTCAGTCAGTCAGTCAGCTACAACGTAGGACCAGGCACATATATGCATCGGCCCAAGTTGCCATACCTCGTTAGCACAACAAGATGAACACCGGATTCCTAAAAATAGTTAATTTAGTGGTGGTAGTATATAAAAGATAGGTTGTATATAAAGATATAGTACAGGAAGGAAGAACGTTATGAAGCAATTTTAATCTTAAGGTTTAAGGGAAGATAAAGAGTGTATACACCTACGCCATTGTGATCGATTCTGAGCCATGTCACCTAGAGTCTCCAACCATTGGTTACGATAGTCACGCGGACCCCAACCAGGTAGTCTGCATCTACCAACATGGCTCAGGCTAGAAGTTAGTGACTCCAAACACTGATGCCACTTTTTTTGGTTTGACCGCCCCTAACTCTCTTCCAACCATCCCCTACACTAGTCATCATAGCGCGTCGTGGTAATCGGTGTTCAGGCATACGTAACACATGGCCCAACCATCTCAGTCGATGAAGATTCATGACCTCATCAACTGATTTACCATCGTTCCCTAATACCCTGCGTCTAACCTCACTATTACTTACCCGGTTATCCCAGCAGATGCAAGCAATATTTCTAAGGCATCTGTGGTCAAATACTAGTAACCTACGAGTATCTTCTACTCTTAATAGCCACGTTTCACAGCCGTAAAGTAGAACAGAGCGAACTGCCGCGCAGTATACTCGTCCCTTAATTGATAGACGGATATCTCGTCTTCGCCATAGGTGACGTAAGTTGGCAAAAGCCAAACGAGCTTTCTGAATCCGTGCTGAGATTTTGTCAGACACCCACCCATTAGGGCTGATCAGACTTCCAAGATAAGTGAAGTTGTCCACGCGTTCAACTACTTCACTCCCTATCCTTAGTTCAGGTGTTGACGCAGGCCAGTCCTGGAGTAACAATTTACATTTAGATGGGGAGAAACGCATCCCAAACATCCTGGCATTATTACTGAGTTCCAACAGAAGACTCTGCATTTTGTCAGCGTCTTCACCAAACAGGACTATGTCATCTGCGTATTCTAAGTCGCTTAGTGGTCCCCCTGGTAGAAGATCAATTCCTGAAAATTCAGTCGAAGAGAGTGTTATTTCCAGCAACAGGTCTATAATGAAGTTAAACAAAAATGGGGATAGTGGACAACCTTATCGGACACCACTTGAGGTTGTAAAATCAGATGACAGTTCGCCATAAGCTCTCACTCGATTGGTAGTGTTCGAGTAAAGAGCCTTCACAAGGTTTATGTACTTCTCAGGTACACCTTTCAATGACAGACACTGCCACAGAACCTCTCGTTCTACAGAGTCATATGCTGCTTTCAAGTCAAGAAAAACTATCATTGTCGGACGCCGATAAACGTGTCTGTGCTCTAAAACCTGACGAATGGTGAATATGTGGTCGATGCAGCCACGACCAGGTCTGAAGCTAGCCTGATTTTCTCGTGTTTGCAGTTCACGAGTCTTAGTTAGGCGCCTGATAATTATTGAGGCTAGTATTTTAGATGCTATGTTAGTCAGACTAATCCCTCTATGGTTATCGCAGGATGATTTGGACCCCTTCTTATATATTGGGACAATCAGTGATTGTGACCAGTCGGATGGGATTACATCCGTCTCCCAGATTTTAGTCAGAATATTAGTCAACCTAGTCGCTAAAATTGGGCCACCATATTTAAAGACCTCTGGAGCCAATCCATCTGGACCAGCTGCTCTTCCTCGTTTCAGATTACCTATAGCCTTTTGAACTTCAAGTAGGGTCGGGGGGCCTACTTCAATGTTCCATTCAGGTTTTCTGGGAATAGTGGGTAGTTGTGCAGTAGCTGAAGGCCAGCTAAACTGTTCCTTAAAGTGTTCCGCCCATCGTTCTAAACGTTTGGGTTGAGAGCAGATAAGGGTTCCGTCTTTTTCGGAGATTGTCTCACTTACACTTGACTTCTTAATTCCAGTTTCTTTTATTAGTCTGAATAGTTGCCTGGTGTTGCCTATAGCCGCTGCCTTTTCCATCTTTTTTGCTTTCGTTGCCCACCACTGCTCACGATCGTTCCTTAGACTTTTAGTTTACCTAGATCTAATTTGTTTACGCTCTTCGTCATGTTCAGAGCCTGATGGGATGAGTTTACGCGAATCCATCAGTGAAATAGACTTAAAAGAAATCCATTGGTTTTTTGGAGCCCTATGGTTTAAATGACTAATAGATGTTACTGCTGTTTCCACAGCTGTTCGTATGTCTTTCCAAGCAGTATCTGGGTCAGTCTTGTTTACAGAACTGCCTAGATGTGAACTAAGTTGTTTCTGGAATTCGCATTTGGCTTTTTCGTCCTCCAGTTCAATCCTAATGGGTCTTCTTAGTGTACTTTTCCTGCGTCCATTGAGGCGCAGACAAATGCGCGCTCGTATTAAAGCGTGATCAGAGTCTAAACAAGTATTCCAATACGAGCGACAATCTTCTATTGAGCCTCTCCAACGATGACTGATGACAATATGGTCTATTTGAGTCCATCGTTGGTTTGGTGCAGGTGGTCGCCATGTTAGACGATGTCTCTCCTTATGTTTAAAATTAGTGCTTGCCAAAAATAAACGATTGTCTGAGCATAGTTGCAACAGACGATCACCATTATCGGTTCGTTGAGCCGGAATACTAAAACACCCGCCTAAATGTCTTTCTGTTTGATTTGAGCTGCCTACCTGGGCATTAAAGTCACCCGCTACGACTACTATGTCTGAGCGCTTAGCTTTCTGAAGAAGCTCAGAGAGCTTTCTGTAAAAGTCATCTTTCACCTCATCATGGCTGCAGTCAGTGGGAGCGTAGGCAGAAACGACGAAAAGGCAACGACGTGTGTCCCTATCCTTCCAAGTTCTTACGGAGCCATTTAGCCGGACAGCACACAGGCGACTGTTAACGGGGATCCATTCTAGTAGTGCCTGTTCTGCCCTTGTACTTAGTGCTATGCCTACACCTGCAAGTCCGCGAGAACTAGCCAACGGGTCGCCAGATACACGGAGGGTGTATTTCGTTGGCTGTCCATTTTGGCGAGGTGAGGTCAAGTGAATGACCACACTGGGATCCTGTATGCGTGTTTCGGAGACACAGCATACATCAATGGTACGAGATTCTAGGGTTTTAGCTAAGGAGGCCTGTTGACCGATTTGGCATAGGGTACGTACGTTGAAGGCTCCAATGTGTAGTTTGGAGCGAGGTTTTAGTAGACCTGAGACAGTGTTTCGCGCACTAGAATCGTTGGCCATGGTGACACTTGAGGAGGAAACCGAGAGAGGAAGTTTAGTGTTGAAAGTCAAGGTAGAAGGAATAGTAGGAATTGAAGAAGGAGATTGATTATGAATACAGTGGTCTTGAGTGTTGTTAGAGGTATGAGGGCAGTTATCACTTCCCGGTTGCCCACACCGTGGAAGGGTTCTTCTAAAGGTACCTGAAAAGGAAATTGGGTTAGAAGTGGTCTTAATGACCTGAGAGCGTGACCGCAGTGCCCAAGGGACAACTGCTTGAGGTCGGTCACACACGACCGTTTTGTGGGTAGTTTTTGTGTTAGCTCCGTTCTTCAAAAAAAACCTTACCGCCGGAGACGGATATCCGTGGGATAAGGCGAGGTGTGCATTTTTAGGGTCGACCTTTTCTAACCCCACCCCCTCCTGTGGGAAGGCAGCATCGCTGTCATGCTGGTTGTCTGAAGGAAACACCTTACTGCTGTCACACCTCTGTACAGTCAGCAGTACGACTTCGCCTTCGGACCTTGGGTTTGCTGCTTTTAGTCTCACCGCTCTCCAACCGACCTGTCTGGCATGGTAGGACCTCGAGGAACGATTGTTCCAGCCAGCATAGCTCGATTGTTTCATCACGATAGGCAAGCCCGACCACCACGTCAAGGTAGCAGCAACGGTCAGGATGAGGTCATGAATCTTCATCGACTGAGATGGTTAGGCCACGTGTTACGTATGCCTGAACACCGATTACCACGACGCGCTATGTTGACTAGTGTAGGGGATGGTTGGAAGAGAGTTAGGGGCGGTCAAACCAAAAAAAGTGGCATCAGTGTTTGGAGTCACTAACTTCTAGCCTGAGCCATGTTGGTAGATGCAGACTACCTGGTTGGGGTCCGCGTGACTATCGTAACCAATGGTTGGAGACTCTAGGTGACATGGCTCAGAATCGATCACAATGGCGTAGGTGTATACACTCTTTATCTTCCCTTAAACCTTAAGATTAAAATTGCTTCATAACGTTCTTCCTTCCTGTACTATATCTTTATATACAACCTATCTTTTATATACTACCACCACTAAATTAACTATTTTTAGGAATCCGGTGTTCATCTTGTTGTGCTAACGAGGTATGGCAACTTGGGCCGATGCATATATGTGTCTGGTCCTACGTTGTAGCTGACTGACTGACTGAATTGTGCATGTAGCAACTGATCAAATATATTTGTAAAGGAAATATTGTAAAGAATAATGTTTGGATCCGTTTATTTAACTACGCCGCAACTTTTGTAAGATGAGGTGGATTGGTCGAAACTTACCATGGAAGACAAAATGTCTGATTGAAATTACTGGGGCACTAGACCAGTTGAACTGTTCCTCGGAGAATTCTTTCGTCGTCCGAGAGTTTGACAGATGTTATTGGTTGGCGTCTCATCAACTTCACAGATTGTTTCACTCTCACCAGACTTCTTGCTGCCTGTGATTCGGATGAGTAGAAGGAGCTTCTTGCAGTTACCAGATGCAGCTGCTTCTTCCAACTATTTAGCACATTCAAGCTATCCGACTTCTGTGTCCTTACAATTTCATTACTTAACAATCTTCGCTGGGTGTCAAAGTCATGGTTGTCCGGAATTGGCTGACGTGCTACATCAAGTTGTAAGGAGCCTGTAGAAACTCGGAGCTTGTAAGCGAGACGTTTTGCTAATCGCCTTTTTCATGGCATCATGTAAATGCAGCCAATCCTCATCTTCACTTTTCAGTGGGTTAATAGCTAGCCTTAAACCTAGCCCGGTTTGGGATTTGGTTGTAACAGAAGCTGCAACCAATTCACTGAAATTGATCCGTATATGATGATGAATTTGTTGACCACTGAGAAGTAAGGTGAGTTTGGCGCAAACAAGAGCATGATCAGAGTCCGGTGAAGTACTCCGAAGAAGCCGCAGTCTTGTACACAAGCGCAACAGTGGTAGTTGATCGTAATGTGATCATTTTGAGTTCAGACTTGAGACGCAAATGGCGAGGATATCTGGTAGCACATCAGAAATGACCATTCCAATCGTAAGTGCTCTCCAGAAACAAGTAGGCTGTGCATACCTGCAGTAGGCGATCACCGTTATCTGACCTGCAACCAAAAATCTTCCCCATTGGTCACCTAAACGACTTTCCTCTGTGCCTAGACGTCCGACTTACGCATTCAAGTCTCCGGCTAGTACTACAATACCTGTTGAAGATACTTTTTGTAGATCCCTTAACTGATGGCAGAACTCATCCTAAATTGCATCTGGTCTGCTATTTGTCGGACCGAATTTCTACCACAGGCGACCTGCTATATGAATTGACGAATAAGGGAATATACAAAATGGGGATAAAAGGGGATAGACAAGTGATACCATGTAAAATATGAAGGAATGTTACCAAGTAGTTGTAGGTACTATTTGTGAGGGTGCGAATTGAAGCAAGATTAATTTTTTTTAGTTCTGATCATCGTTTGATTTGTGTGGGCTAAGGTACTGCCTGAGTGCCTAAACCTAATCAGATGATTTTCTTAGAAAGCCACAACCCGACCTTCAACCTGGAGGTTTGATCCACAAGGCAGTGGATTTAGAATCTCAGGATTTGGGGGAAAATAAAGAATGGATGCACCTACACCATTGCAAATGATTTTGAGCTATTTCATTCAAAGTCTCTGAACAGTGGTTGTGATAATCACTTGGATCTCAACAAGTTATTCTATACTCATGAATATATGGCTAAACCCAATTGTCAGAGACTTGACGGACTAATGTCATGTTTTAGTTTGACCGCCCCTAACTATCTCCCTACACCTACTCGAGAAAACCTCTCTGATCGAGGTAAGTGGCGATTGAGCATACGTAACACATGTCTTAACCATCTCTGTCGATGGAGATTGATTACCTCATCAGTCGATTTCCCATCTTTACCCTATACTCTATTCTGAACCCATTCATTGCTTACTCCGTGGTCACAAAATACATGAGGATTGCTTTGCAAACATTTATGATGGAATACCAGAAACCTATGGATATGGTATAAGCCCCCAAAATGCCCTGGTACGGCGGAGAGTGGGGAGAGTCCGTTCTCCCTCTCAAAATGCTCTCACATGGCCACGCGTATACAGCCTCTGCCAGGGAAGTTCTAACTGCCTTCTCGTGGCGGGGTGTTGTTCACGAAAGTGAGAGGACGAAAAGCAATGTCCGGCGCTTTAACCGGGTCGGTGGACATGGAAAGTCCACCTAGGGGAGTTGGGAAACCCTGATTCCAAACCAATGGTGCACATGGGCTCCAGTATCCTGATGGAACGAATGGCGTATGAACCTGTTGTTGGTCGCCGGCTACCGTGGGACTGCATCTCTTTACGATGCTCCACTGCTTTGTGGATCAGACCTCTAGGTCAAAGGCTCGGGGTGTGGCCCCCTAAGGAAACCACCTGCTTCAGTTTGGGCACCTGAGCAGTATCACAGCCCTCACACAAATCGAATCAGATTTGTGGCACATATGTATCTGGTACCCCCTTGTACCAATATTTATGTGTATAAATAAATAAATAAATGGATATCTTTTACTCTTAATGGTCATGTTTCACATCCATTAATTAGAGTGGAGCAAACTGTTGCACAGTTAATCCGCCACAAGCGACAAGACTTGGCAAAAGTCAATTGAGCCTCCTGAATCCGTGTCGAGATTTCGTCTGACACCAGACCATTAGTACTGATGAGACTCTCAAGATAAGTGAAATGGTCGATGCATTTAATTCCTTTTACCAATTCTGGCGGTGATGCATGTAAAACCTGAAGTAACACTTTACATTTGAAGGGAGAGAACCGTATCCCAAATATGTCTTCATTATTGCGCAAAGCGATCAGAAAACTCTGCATTGTGTTAGTGTCTTCAATAAACAGAACCATGTCATTCGCATATTCTAATTCAACAAGTAAATCTCTTTGTATAATATCAACTTATGGAAATTCAGACAATGAAAGTGTCATATCTAAAAGCATGTTCTACCACAAAAATAAATAAACGTGGAGAATGCGGACAACCCTGACGGAAATCACTTGAAGTAACCAATTCCGACGACAGTTATCCATAAGTAATATTCGAGTAGATAGACTGTACATGGTTAACGTACTTCTTTGGTACGCACTTCAATGAGACACTGTCACAGAACATCACAATCAACCGAGTCAAACACTTTCTTAAGGGTATGGGATACGTTGAAAAGTATTTTTAGGTTCAAGAATCTGCCGAGGGATGAATATTTTTCCTGTACATCAAAGTCCAGGTCTGAAACCAGCATGGTTTACTCGGGTTTCCTGTTTACGAGCTCTAGTTAAACGTCTCAGCATTATTGAAGCTAATAATCTAGACACTACATTAGTCAAACTGATTTCTCTGTAATTATCACTCCAGGTGACTGCGAGTGTGACCATAAACGAAGATCGTTAAGCAATGAAATTGTGCAAAGCTTACTTAAGGATAGAGAAGGCTGGTGGTCGAAGCACGCTAACGATTTAGAAACAGCAGTTGGTTCCGATAACTACCGAAAGCTGTTTCAACTCATTTGAATCAATGACAACGAGAAGTCTGGTGTGGGTGAAACAAATTGTGAAGATGATGAGATGCCAATCAATAACATCTACCGATGTCATGAACGGTGAGCAGAGTTTTTCGAGCAGCAGTTAAACTGGTCTGCTGCCCCGGAGATATCGGTCAAACTAACCTACCCTCCATGGCCAGTGAAAACTAATTCATCTAACGAAACGGAAGCTCTCAAAGAACTCCAACTCTTAAAGTGACACGAATCACCAGGCCCAGAAGACTTGTCTCCGGCCTTTTTTAAAGATGGTGGCAACCTCCTAGTTGAGAGACCGACTGGCAAGTAGAGAGTGTTCCAACATCATGGAATGAGTTGATAGTTGTCCCTACCTTTGAAAATGGTTCACGTCGTCTCTGCATTACATATCGAGGGGTAAGTCTACTTCCGATCGCGTCCAAACTATGGGCTTCCGTCATACTTCGTAGATTGTTCAAAACCCGAGGAAGATTGACTCGTGAGGAGCTCGCTGGTTTCCGTTCTGGTAAAGGATGTACTGATCATATCTTCACCCTCCGCCAAATGTTAGAACACCGTCGTACTACCACAAGCCAACAATCATAGTATTTACTGACATTAAGGATGCCTTCGATTCGTTGAACAGGACTGTTCTCTGGAATGGTCTATTGAAGAAGGATGTGTCTGAGAAGTTTATTAACATCTTGAAAACTCTATATACTAACACCTCAGGCAGAGTAAGGGGATGCAACCACCTCTTTCCATTGTTCCATCCAAGCAGTGAGGTTAGACAGGGATTCCCAATCTCACTATTTCTTTTCAGCTTTGCTATCGATGACGCTCTGTAAACAGCTCTAATGGATGTAGTTAATGGCTGTGTGGATCTGTTGCCTGGAGAAACTTATCGACCTTGAGTATGCGAATGGACGTGACTTCTTTAACTGGTAAAATTCTTTCTGATTGTACCTTTGCTAACTGAACTGCCTCTCCCATTATTATTATTATTATTATTTCACTATTGTTCCCCGTTTTGTTAAACGCACTTTACATTCTCTGTCTCTTCACATTCTCATTGTTATTGTGTCACGCATATATACTTGGTGCCCTTTTTTTACCAATATTTGTGTGTTCAAATAAATAAATGAAGTATAGCATAAGCAGAGACTAGTTTTTGATGATCTCTTTACTGCCATCTTCAGTGATGTTAGTCTCCTTCTTATAAGCTTCGGTAACTGTTCGCCTGACTGATTAGTTATGTGATGGTTATGTAGCAAAAGCAGGTTCGAGCATTCTTGAAATGTTCGAATTCTCTGTGGCTAGTACATCTGTAACATAACGAAAGGCAGCTGTTTGTTTTAATTTTTCCGTGTTAATTTTGTTTATCGAATTGACATTAGTTGTTCCTCATCTTATTTTAGGACACAGATACGTCTTATGAGTATCCTAGCTTATCACTAATTCACACGTCGAATTCACAGCAAGAAACCTTGCATTATCCGTCTGACTCACCTCCATATATGCTTGTCGGGAGATCAAGAGAATCACTGGAAAAGAATTATGAGTCATCTTCAAAACAGATTTCTACTAGAGCTTCTCTTAAAAGTGATAGTGGCTCCAAACGAAATAATAGTGGACATTTTCTTATGACTAGTGAAAAAAGCCAAAATCTGGTAACAACGTTTATTGTGTCAAAAACTTTATGTTGTATAAACTTTATTATATGCTTCATGTTTTAACAAGTTGATATATTGTTGTAAAAAGGTGATTTAATCTACAAATAATCACATTAGTTTATGTTGGCATATTTTGATTAATTTAATTGGACAAGCTCCTCGACTTTCCATGAGGTATAAATTTTGTAGTGGCCTCGTACACGTCTACGTAAATTTCTTCCTATTGGTATGGATAATAGGAATCAGACAGAATGTTTCAAATTAGTTATTTTAAGCCTGCTTATAATTCTGTACCTAGTTTCAGAATTAATTGTGATCTAACTAATTATGTACGTTATTTATATACTTTGTTTAAGTATAGGTATGTTCATTGCTTATTTTATTCCATTATCTTTCTGGAACGGTATGAACTAATTTAAAGACTTACTTTGATCTGGCTAGTAATGGCAGGAATCCACGCTACATACAGTTATTTCCTCTCACGGTTTGTCTACCGTTACGCACTCCTGAAACATGTGTATCCTCAGGTTATTCTTTACTCAACATTAAACTTTCTCTTTGGTTTTGGTGATAGGGGGGGGTATGTTACACTTGTGACCACATATTTCATTGGAGTCGGATAAGTAGCACAAATAAGCGAGCCCAACTCAAGAAGTCGTGAAAATCTTCTTGAAACTCTCAAGTCTACCACTTGCCACTAAATGCTTTATGAAAGTATTTAAGATGATCAGATCACAACATGAAGCCAATCGAATAAGTCATCGATTATTGATTAGTGTTTTTAGTAAAGTTGAATTGATCTTTATTGCTTGAAACTGTGTGGAATTCCTGACTAATATGCTCTCCGAAATGGTAGAAATCAATGGTTTGATGAGACCCTAGATATATACACAATTCATCAATCACAGAAATGCTCAAACACATTTCGTCTACATTCTTCACTAAATCTTGAATGTGTAATCCAGTATACTTATATTTGCTTTATCGTCATTCCGTTATTTTCTTCATTCTTTTTGAAGTTGTTTTTAGAAATCTAGAACTTTTATGAATTAGAGTAATTTAACCCTCGAATTAGTGTATTTATTTATTGATAGCCTTCAGTAAAATATACAATTAATTTCAACTCAATATTTGTTTGTTCCCAGTCAGTAGCAATACCGATTTTTTATCCCTCATTAGTTATTGACATATTAACTGCAGGTCTCTTGTTACTGATTAGTGAAGTCTGAATGAGATCAAGTTCATTTCTTATTCAAATTAATTGCTCGTGTATCAACTCACTTTATCTTACTGAGCATTTCATTCATGAAAAACGATTTCAGGTTATATTTAATGCGTGTTCAACAATTAAGAATAATTTCTAAGTGATATTCTAGGTAATAATAATAATATCAATTCCTGATTTTGTATAGATTTGTCTACTAGTTACTTTCTTACTTACGCCTGATACCCCTCGTCGAGGAACATAGGCCGCTCACCAGCATTCTCCATCCAACTCTGTCCTGAGCCTTACTATCGAGTTCTTTCCAGTTGTTATTCATCCTTTTCATATCTGCTTCTATTTCCCGGCGTAATGTGTTTTTTGGCCTTCCTCTTTTCCGCCTCCCTTCCGGATTCCAAGTTAGGGTTGTCTACTAGACTGATATGAATTTCTAGTATACAAGGGTTAATAATATCAATTCTACCTAAGACTGGATGGATGGAGTTCGTGCTCATAACTCACTGTTTAAACGCTCAACTACGCATTTCGTTCAGTATAAATATAAGAAAAGCGATTCCTTAAAGTGGTGTCTATTATTATGTGAAATTTTTGTCGTTCACCGTTTAATATTTTCCTTGATTTGACCAGACATTGATTCACAAATCTTTATTCCATTCTAGAGAAACTCAGAAAACACCGATATTGGTCAATCGAGATCAAATATGCTGAATATATTTTATGATCCTTTAGGATTGGAAACGACTAATTGTGATAATGGTTATCCTGTAGTTGACAGTAATAAAAAAGTGTCTAATCCTTCTCATAGTCTTCATACATCTGATGGCAGACATAATTTGCTTGAATCGAAAGACAATGCTCTAGATGATATTAGCACAAAAATGAATGTTTGTATGGATGATACGTTTTTATTGGAATTTTTAGACAGAAATTTGGCTGGAACCGATTCCAAAACTAATGCCAATTTCGCCGAACGATGTGGTTTAAATTCTCCAACAGCTTTTGTCGAAGATATGATTAAAAAAGCACAGAAAACTCTAAATCATCAGTATAAATGCTAACAGTTCTTTAATTAACTTTACATTCCGTTTTTTCTGTATTAATCTCAACTGCATTTATATATCATAGAACAATTTGGTGTTTTACTGGTAGTGTTCCGAATTCCGGTTTGTCTTAGTTATAATCTTCTAGCATATCTATTTCTGTCCTTGAATTTTTCTTACTTCACTGTTGTAACTCGAATTATTGTAATGATGGCAAAAAAGTAATCTTACGTCATCCGTTTCGATATTCTTGAATATTGTAATGAGAGGTTAATGGTTATCAGAACCATGAGATACATAAACATTATTAGTCTAATAACATAAATTAACATGTTAAGGACTTTATGTGTGGGCGTACTAATGTCGTGTTTAATTGCTCTTATAAGATTTTGGTTTAGTTATCTCAGTGTTTCTCCAAAAAGTAATTTTCGTCATTTATTATCCTTGTGTATATTTAAATTTCTTCATCGTAACTTCAAAACAGAATGTTGCTTCATTTTTCTGAGAAATCTCTTTCTAATTTGAAAACACTTTTTGAGTTACAACTGCGTTGTATCATTAGATTTTGGTTTTATATGTTTGTCGTTAGTGTAATCGACTCTAATTTTGAACCTTTTACTCTTGAGTCACTTCATATATTTCATGTTTAGATCTAAGTAGTATCGCTGATGGTATAAAACCGGCTGTATTATGTTAATTCGTGTATTTCGTCTTGGCTGCATGTTAACCAGCCACTCTGTTGGGTTGTGGAATGCAATTATGCAACACTTCAATTTTTTGATGAAGACACATTGAATAGACAACCATATCGTGTGATCTGGATCCAACCTCTAATGTTAGTACTACTTATTTCACGTCCCAGAAAGCTTATTTTGGGGTGGCTAACGATAGATGATCTGAATTTGTAGACTGAAAATACTGCTTTTTATGCTGTTCAGATCAACGAAAAACTAAAGAGAAGAAATCGTGTCGCGAAATTACGACTTCTTTCCTTTCAAACATATCATATAGAAACGGCTAGACTCCCTATCATCAAATATGCTCACAGTATCGTACTTATGGCAACCTAATTTGGTTGAAACTCCAGTCTGATAACTGACAAAGGTACTCGTGATACTTCTATATGACCACAATATATCGTTAGGTGATTGGCATAGAAACATTTAATATGTATATGAACATTAGTAACTACCATGTGAGGCTTCTTGTAAACCTTCCATGTCACCACTTGAACAGTTTCACTCTCAACGACTTCTGCTTTTCAATAGGTTTAACGCTTATAATTATTCTGTTATCGTTGCAGTTTATGTGTGATTGGAGGCATGATGAAAACCAATCTGGAAACCAGTGAAGTATGGTTTACCGCTCACGGTTTTGCGAAATGAGTGGTAATTCAAAGTAAAGAACGACTGACTTAAGATCGACAGGTTACTCTTTTCTAAACTTTGCCATAACAAGTGAAATAGTTCTCTATTTTATAAAGCTTTAATGTTAATGGTAGTCTTGAAAATTTATAAAATTGATACAATGGTTTCAAGACTAAATGAATTGAGTTGCAATGTGAGTAAATTTAGTAATTCCTGGTGACCCGTATGATTGTGGTTGTTACTACTTAATAATAATACCAACATTTATACCAGTGTCAAAAGAGCTCATGGTAAGTTCTACATAATTTCGCATTTAAAGCATATTGTTCGACCAATATGATTATCAGTATGAAATTATATATCGGAAATTACTCAATGAAATC
Organism: Schistosoma mansoni; assembly: GCF_000237925.1. Classification (NCBI taxonomy): domain Eukaryota; kingdom Metazoa; phylum Platyhelminthes; class Trematoda; order Strigeidida; family Schistosomatidae; genus Schistosoma; species Schistosoma mansoni. The sequence continues at coordinate 22,089,955 of NC_031496.1, forward strand.
ACAATTTGACGACAATCCTGTATTTCTAGGGTTTCGTTACAAAATCAGTAAAACAACTTTCCGTCAGTTGAATGTAGCTGTTATCGGTTGTATTTCTCAATCGGTGTAAATATGGCACTGTAAGCCCTTCCATGTATGGCATTTCTTCGCAGAATACACTAGGCAGTTGTACGCCGTTTCAATTTTTTAACAGTTGAATAATATATCAACTGATTCTTATAAGTTTAAGAAGATAGGAATCACTTTACGAGCTTCATAAATTAGTGAATACACAATATTTATCGGTAAGTTATTTGAGGTTGAATGTCAAGAATTTTCAATAAAGAATGTCTGAAGTGCCTCAAGGTTAACCATAATGATATAGACACTTGGCGGTATTAGTTTGATACTGTTGACAAGATCTTAATTCTCATAATCCGTTTCTGTATGTGTATGTTTCGAGAAAACGAGTGCTTCATTATTGAGATACAAAGCTTGATGTCTGTAAACACTGATATTTCGTTTTGTGTTACGATATGTGGTTAGAAAATATTCTAAAATGTTGTTTAGAAGTATATTTCTGGTGTTTTAGAATTATTTGATTGTTTCGAACGATATTTATAATGACTACATAATGCATTTGAAATAAATTACAAAATAATAATTCTATATATTGCAGCCAAAATCTGACTCACAGACATGGCTTTCTTTTATGAAGGATATAATTGTTCGAACCTGTTAACAGATATGCACAATCTTTGTCGAACTAACTGTGTAACGTTTTTAATAACAGATGAGTAAAATAATCTGGAAAGTACTATTTGACCGAGTTTTCAGTTTTTTTAATTATTCATTTAAATGTCTGTCGTGGGTGATGTATCTCAAAATTGCGCGAAGTTCTTCTACATAAGAAATGTCCATATTCACAGAGACGTTTTTACTCTTAATACTTAACTCACTAGACAGAATATATAAAGAACTGTGCTAACAATCATGACGAATGGATTATACGGTATGTGACTATACTTATCAAGCCAATGTATATGTGTTAGGATATTCACAAGAATATCCCAAAAATTATCTCGAATGTAAAATGGTATGTTTTCAGACTCTTCACATAATTCGCATGTTATTTCCTATTGGCCATTATTTACAGTGTCCTAACTATGACTTTCATGTGTCGTTTCCCTATTGGTCAATTTTGAGTCGTCCTAATTATAACCTTCACGTGTCCTTCCTTTCCATTGGTTACTGATAATAGTCATCGTAACTGTATAAATATGCCTTGTCTGTAAACCATTTTTGTTCTGCTGCTGACCCCATAAACAATTCTCATTTAACGGCTGTGTTCTGATTTATTGGAGTTGGGGAACAGTATTGGGGTCGAACTAGGATATCTGAATTTGGTCAATCGGTAGAATTTCGCGTAGTCCTATCGCAATACCCACACTATATTTCGCGTTATAACAATTTGGCGACGGAGATTTTGCAAACAAGTTGCTGACTAGCTATGGATCCAGTTAAATTAGAAGAATTGTTCAAGCAACAGCTGAAGCTGATGGAGATCTTTACTCAGACGCAGATCTCTTCTCGAGTCTCATGTACACCAACAATCCCTCAATCAGTCGACGGTATTACTAGTGGTATTTCAGAGTTTCTTTATGATCCTGATGCCAATATTACATTTGATACCTGGTTCAGACGTTATGAAGATCTTTTTAAAGTCGACCTTGCTGACAGAAATGATTCGTGGAAGGTGCGTCTTCTCCTTCGAAAACTTGGTCCATCAGAGCTTGATAAGTATTGCAACTACATTCTACCGCAGAACCCACGAGACCGTTCCTTCGATGCCACTGTTCAAACTCTCAGTCAACTTTTTGGTGACCATCATTCACTTTTTAATACGCGTTATCGCTGTTTAAAACTGGTCATGAACGAGTCCGATGACTTCTTAACCCATGTTGGCATTGTCAACCGTGAGTGCGAACGGTTCAAGCTCAAATCCCTTACCGACGACCAATTCAAATCCCTCGTATTCATATGTAGTCTTCAGTCACCCAAATTCTCCGACATCAGAACTCGATTGCTGAACCGCCTTGAACAAGACCCTACGCTGACACTTAATGCAATCGCCGACGAGTATCAACGCATTGTCAACCTGCAGCGTGACACCACTTTGGTCCAATCTGGGGGCCAGGGTGGTTGCGAAGTTCACGCTGTCCAACGTCAGAACAAATCTCCGAGATCAACAACCTGTGGTCCTACGAAAGCCAATGCTCCTTCTTTCTCTAATCACTCCAGACCGGTTCACAAGAAGCCCCCCTCTCCATGTTGGCACTGTGGAGCCTGGCATTATGTGAAATTTTGTCCATTCAAACAGCAGGTGTGCGATCGCTGTCATAAAGTTGGTCACAAAAGCGGTTTTTGCCAATCTCATCGACCCAATAGTCGTCGAAATGCACAGACGCAACGTCGTCATACTAAAAAGCAGCTTCCCTCATCAGGAAGTTTAGCAGCAGTCTTCCACACCCATGCCGCCACGCGACGCAAATTTCTAACCCTCTCAATCAATGGTCAGCCAGTTCGATTGCAGTTGGACACTGCATCAGATATCACTATTCTGTCAAAAGAAACTTGGCGAACCTTGGGTCAACCTCCCATCAAACCATCTTCGCAGACAGCCGTTAGTGCATGTGGTGGTCATCTCCGCCTTCATGGTGAACTTAATTGCTGTATTTCGTTCAGAGGTACAACCTTCAAGGGTACGTGCTACATCACCAAATCCCCTCTCAATCTTCTGGGTTTAGATTGGTTCGAAGAACTTGGTCTTGCCAATCTACCTATCAGCACTATCTGTAATCAAGTAAAAACTCCTGCTACTACACAACAGCATGCTGCAGACCTCCAAAATCGATTCATCGAACTCCTCCAGCCTGGTTGGAGGCTACGAACAGTCCATAGTGCGATGGCACCCAGGCGAGTAACCCGGCAGAATCCTCGAATGCAGAACACTAGAATTCCCTACAAAGTTGGTGCGAAAGTGTATGTTCGGGACTATAGACATGGGTATGATAGATGGATAGAGGGTGAAGTCGCAAAGAGACAGGGGAAGGTCATGTATGAGGTCAGAGTAAACAAAGAAATCTGGACCAGGCACCATAATCAACTAAGGCCAAGAGAATCCAAGGAAAAAGTTGAAGTTACGAAACGCATCCCACTCGATTTATTACTGGATACTTTCCAACTTCCGCCAATACCTACAACGGAGGCAACTGAGTCGTCTAACCAAGCAGAACATTCTTCAGGTTCTTCGTCGTTACCTCGAAGGAGGTCAAAGCGCAAACGAAGAAAACCAAAGAACTTTCAGGTAAACCCACGATTGCGTCGCTATTAATTTTTTCCAAGGGGAGGTGTTAGGATATTCACAAGAATATCCCAAAAATTATCTCGAATGTAAAATGGTATGTTTTCAGACTCTTCACATAATTCGCATGTTATTTCCTATTGGCCATTATTTACAGTGTCCTAACTATGACTTTCATGTGTCGTTTCCCTATTGGTCAATTTTGAGTCGTCCTAATTATAACCTTCACGTGTCCTTCCTTTCCATTGGTTACTGATAATAGTCATCGTAACTGTATAAATATGCCTTGTCTGTAAACCATTTTTGTTCTGCTGCTGACCCCATAAACAATTCTCATTTAACGGCTGTGTTCTGATTTATTGGAGTTGGGGAACAGTATTGGGGTCGAACTAGGATATCTGAATTTGGTCAATCGGTAGAATTTCGCGTAGTCCTATCGCAATACCCTATATATATTCGCATTATAACAATATGACACCAACACCTACAGAAATCTTGATAAGTTCAATGCTATTAGAGACTTGGAACTTGTTCAATCACATAACACAAGATACCTATCATTCGAAGTCAGAAAATATATTTCGATAACATTAAAGTGTCGTCTGAACATTATTTATGAGACACTTGAAGATTGAGTTTATCTACCCTCACTTTATCGCTGTGGAGAAACGCCTTTCCTCGACATGCTCATGATCTTCAATAATTCAAATCGCAAATGGAAACGTATTGAGATATTTAGCTGCCTAAAAAGACAAAAGATGACCTGGGAATTTTCGTAAAGCAGAGTCAGCAATAAAGTATTGTCATTTCCTCGTACATTTATGTAGTGATGTATCTTACAAATTCTTTTACATGTATCAGTTACTGAACAACTTCAACATCGTACTAATTGTGAATATGGATGCCTTATGCCTGCTCATAACTTTTCAGTAACTAACAATTACTTATCAGTTCCTGAGCACGAATCTATATTTCCGAAGTAGTATTTTTGGACTCTTTTATATTTTCTCTGCTATTCGTGGTTGTATAGAAACCTGAAGTTTGGAAATTATCTGCATAAAATATGCGCATCTTATCTAAAGCGTATTGATATGTTTATCCAATACTTGTACTTAGTTGAGATGACATTAGTTGCACATAAGTTATCAAGTGTTCTGTACTTCTTATAGTCTAAAACTTCAAAGTAGTGAATGGTAAAACACGGAAGATTAGTCTTTCAAGACAAAATGATTAAAAATACCTTAAACAATTTACATCCGTATAGGTAGTTCTGGTTTGTATATATGATGAAGGCTTCAGTAGTATGGAGAAGGAGATTGACACTCTCAGTCAGGTTTCTACTAATACTGTAGATAAGTTTAGATGTTCAATATGTCTCTAGAAAATAAAGCTTCATGACAAGGTGTTCTGTTACTTATTGTTTTAAAGATCCAATGATGTCTATTTTCTGTCACATTGGTTACTGTTCTTTACTCTTGTAGAAGTAACACGGTATAACAAAGAGCTACACCAACATGTGTATAAGTATTTCAATGCGTAACTACTCAGGTATTTCCCTTTAGTATTTATTCAATCTTCTAATGGATGCCATTGAATTGTTTAATTATGCCAGAGCATTCAGTCTGTTGTTTTCAGTTAAATCACTGCTGGGCCGTTCTGATTATTGTTCACGTTGTCTTCAGACAAACTTCATTTATGCATTCAATACAGCTTTCTGATTACAGAAACTTTTCTTCATAGGTATGATTCGGTACTAGCAATATGTGTAGGTGTTAAATGTGACGCAAGCGTAATCAAACTGTAAAGACTTTTCCCAGTAGTAATACAGTAATGAGATGACTTCATTTGAATTTTTGGTGTTATAGCATCGTCGATATGGATGGTATAAGTATTGTTTCAGTGACCTCATGTCTGTATATTTGAATATATTAAATTTAAGAGAATTACTTTTGCTTTTTTTACTCACTTCAAAACGAATCGATGTTATTACTTTTAGCACAGATTTACATCCAATTAGATGCTGCAAATTTGAGTATGATGTTTCTGGATTTTTTTTCAGTAAAGTTTAAACGCACACAGTTATTCAGAAAATTTATACCAGTTTACAAATGTTGGAATACATCGATTTGGTTTTAAAATGTGTCAAGGTAATATTATCACATCATCCTAAAGTTAATTTATTGCGATAATAAAAGATTTGCAAGCTTATAAGGGACGATTTGTATCTGTTTATCAACAGACTCAAGTTAGACAACCTTTAAAAATTTGTAAGCTGTGGACAAATATGTTGTTTTAGTACGGAACTCCTCAGCAATGCATAAACAATCCTACCAAGGATGGAAAACAGGACCTTCAGGTCTCATTGGAAGAGCTAAACCTTTAGAACACGGTGTCATCATGTTATTTCAGATATGAGATTGGTATCGATTGAAGACGCTTGTGAAATTTCAATTATTGGTTGGAACTCAATATTACCTATTGGATGCTGGTTCTGAGATCCAAAGTTTAGTGAATTCCTAAATTCATGTGCATGTAAACCAGAGATTTACCTAAAATGTAAAATTAAACTCATCTTGATCATTTTTAATTAGACCCAAACTATTTTTGATAGTGTTTCTCCCCTTCTGTTTCCTACATTTTTTTTATATTTTTGAATTCAGAACATCCGGTGATAAGACTAACTAAAATTTATTCAATTTAAATAATAAGCACAAAATAATGTAAGTTGTTTACTAATTTAGAAGAAAGAAAAATTGGAGTACATTGATTCTTATGTTGATATAAAGTTGTATGACCGATAAATAGGTATTTAACATGTATAGTGAATAGGATCATAAAATAAAACTGAGTATGAGAATTGTGTATGTTAAAGATTTGTTTAAGAAAGTGCAAATAAATCAGTCAAACGTTGAAGCGTTCCAAAGCATCTTTAGGGTGTAGAATATGTAGTGCATATATTAGTTTCACCATACATCACATTTCATTTTAGGATTCATTGGTGAACCAACTGGACAACCATATGCACGTGCGAATCTGTTATTATTAACCAACACCCCGGTTACTCTTTCAAGGTAGAGAAAATAAAATTATTTCATTAGTTTGGAGAGTCGTAAACTAAATATACAAATACTATAAATTTTGGAAACTGAAATTACTATTTTTCTGATAAAAATTCTGAAAAGTTAATAAGATTCAAGGTGAAGTAGGCGACTATCACTGGAGTTGTGAACCATCGGAATTCCTTGATTTGTGACATTTTATAGCCGTTTGTAGTATGGGATAAGTAACAGTTATATGGCATTCAAAGATGATAGTGTTCATTCTCGTTATGGAATATAATACTGAATGCTTTTAATTCTTCGTTTTATACTGCAACATCTGCTATGAAAACTAGTTTTTGTGGCAACAAATATTTCCATAGTCATAATTTTTAGTATAATATATGTAAATTAAATCGTTATAAATTCTTACCTAAACTTTTCCAAAACATGAGGCTGAACTACTGAATCTAGTTCAAGCATATTCGCACCATGATGTCCACACAAACCCTTGAAAATGAGATAATGAAAACAGTTGAAAAGTACATTACTAGATATTTGATGATAAAACAAATAGGATTATATTTGAGCTGACATTGCACTTATTATGCCTTACTTAAAGATATACATAAAGATAGTATTTAAGAGATTTGATCAAATTAAACTTTAAACAATAACATCTTTGAAATAAGTGTTGTTGAATTAGTAGTTTTCATTTTGTTATTTTATGGTGTTAGTTTTAGGCTTTACTACTTTTCAAGCTTCTACACATAAACCGAAAATATTATTGAGTTGAACTTTATACTAGTGAATACCGAAATGAATTCACTCGGCAGCTTAATTGTGAATGGCAAGTTTATTCACATGAATGATCCACTAAACCAACTTCTCATTAGGTGCATATCTAAATCTATACGTTGTGATCATAGAAATTGAAAAATAATTTGGTGGTTTGTATGAATTTAAACAAGTGTTATTGGACGTTGATGAAGCTGAATATGTTGTTCACCATGTAATTCTTTTGGAAGATCACCAGTTCTAGTCAAAATGTAATGTCAGAAATAATTGCATGAATGCCATGTACCCTATGTGCCGACAATAAACTTGGACATTATTCTTCCGTTGGATTTCAGGAAAAATGACATGTGTGGGTTGGTGATTTTCATGTAAAATGTTGATGTTTACAACAATCACATGAAAGCTCAAGGAGAACAAAGAATGTAGGATGAGTGTTTTAGATAAAGATAATAAATACCATTGAATATAACATTGAGAAATGCACCATGTTTATTCTTACGAATAACAAACAAATCAAAACTTTGACTTACTTGTGCGAAAGAGAGGAAGAACAATCGATCAGATGCAAGTGACTGATGGTGATCTTGGCTAACATTATTCGAGAACTTGTTCAACAAACGCCTGTATGTCTGAATAAAGAATGTTTTGTAGCGTAAAATTTATTGTGCCTGAGCGTTTTTGAAAACAATGATCATAATACGTAATAGTAAAACATCATTTAATATACACAGGTGATGTGTTCGTGAAACACTTTTCCCCACATGTTTTGTTAACATAGTTTGCACTATGAACGACCAAAATAAACCTATGCAATTTGTGCTTTATTTCGTATTTTCCATGAATCGCGAACGAGAAAATGAGTAACAGTGTTATGCACCTATTTTAACTAGCGAAAGAATCATAAGCCATGCTACAGGTTATTCGGCTCAATGAATCGATTTCACAGAAATATTCTAGGAAATCAGTTTGATTTTCAACTGCTTTGTTGGTTATGATGATATGTAGAGATCCATCTATTTGGACAACTAACCCACCCTTTAACTTAGTCTTAACTTCATTTCGTTTTATCCAGTGATTTATTTTTATACTTCGATCAGAGTTGACGCCAATAAAGCTTTGAACAAATACCGTTTCGATGAATGGACAGAACACTCAGGATTGGTTGCTTTTCGTTTTCATTTCTGCAATTATGAGATAACTTTGAGCTGTGTAATAACAAAAGAGCGTTTGAATCCGGAGAAAGGAGCATGTGACTCAGAATGCAGTACAATTGGGTCAGGCGTATCAATGTTTTCTTGAATAGCTTAATAAATTGTTTATTACTCAATTATCAATCATATGATGGGGTATAGAAAGGTAAAATAATGAACGTGATATCGAACCGCTTTTTGAACGCTTATGTTCACTTGAAAAAATTATCATTTATTTAAAGTAACTGAGATATTTTGCCATTTATCAAATTTGATTCCTTCTTATGTTTTGGTGAGTTAACAAATTTTCTATATTGATCTCATAAATGACACACGAATAATGGTATTATTTATTTTTCTATACAATATTTAGATTTTTGTTAATTGGAAGGAAATTATCGAACTACTCAAGATACACAGTAGTAGTCTAATAACTGATGTCTAATTTCAGTGGTCATAAACAAAATCACATTATCTAAGCGTACTTACGTAGTAAGATGCTTTTAATCCATTATTGTCAGCCAATATTTCTTCTTGAGTATCAGTCTGGAAAGCCTGAATCAATTGAATAATCAAGAGATATGTGTTATGTAAGGTTGTGAACCTGAAATCAGAAATGCTCATAACCCCTTTTTTTTACACTGAAATGTTATATTGTAACTATACAATATGACATTCCATACGATAGACTTTATTCTCCATAATAAGTGATAATGTCACGCAAACAGAAATACTTTCAGTTTATACGAATAAAGTTTTAAGTTAAATGACTTATCATCCTATAAGCAATTTTATTTAGTTTTCATTTTTAAAGAGCGTTTCATCAAGGGATGTATTAAAGTTTCAAAGTCATTTAATCCAGTTAGTGATCAGTATTGAACGAATGTATATTTCATGAAATTCGTGTCAGACGAAGACGATGTTGAATCGATTTCGAAAGTCATTATTGAATAAAGGTAAGTTTACTTCCAAAGAAACGTGTTAGTAAAGAGTCTGAATTAATTTTGTAATCTTGGTTTTTCAATTTCTGTAATATTTTCAATAACAGTTTATTCAAATTTAATCACATAACAGTTTACGAAATTATTAGCGAGTTTCGTTAAATATAGCGAAACAAAATTCTTGAAAGTCAGTTTTCAGTGTACAAGAGTGATATTTGGTTGGACAATCGAAGTTCATTTTGTTCTATCCGGGCAGAGATTAAGAGAAAGTAAGTTCTGATTTTGCAACCTCAATCGGTGTACGACAAGGCTGTCCACTATCTTCATTTTTGCTCAATTTCATTACCCACTGCTGGAAATAACGTTCTGGCTGTCTGAATTTTTTGAGATTGATCTTCTGTCAGGAGGTCCACTTACTGACTTGAATACTCACATGAAATAGTCTTGTTTGGTGAATTCGCCGATAAAACGCAGAGTTCTGTTTCAACTTACGGCTCCGAAACGTGGTCATCAAGGGTAGAGGATACGCGTAAGTTACTAGTATTGGATCACAAATATTTCTCGCACCTGTTCGGTAAGTATTAATCAGGTTAGACACATGGTATTAGGGAATGATGACAAATCAGTTGATGAGGTTGTAAATACAGTGTGGTGTGGTTGCATATAAACTACCTCTGTCTGAAATATGTAGATCATTTCGGACGGGTGATCATTGGTCTTCTGTGCTTCCTTTTCGCGCAGAGCAAGTAAGTACTGAGTCCGCCGTCAAGCACAGAGAATGAGTCTAGTCCTGCTTGCCTATCGGTTCCTTAAAGTCGTCTATAGGTTTTGGTCAGTACTAGAACATAACACATTCATAGCATAATTCGATTATTTTTTCTGATGAACGGGACAAGTAGAACACATTAAAAGAGTTTCGTGTTTATATACTTTTACTGTTATTTGTACAGTATATGAAATCAGAAAACAGCAATAACTGATGTAACGTATAATAATAAGTAAAAGCTCATTCTTCACTATTTTCAGACTCTAAGTAAATTACAATTTGAATAACGTTGGAAACATTATCACGGCATGACTAGGGATTATTTTGTTCTAGATAAGCTGTGATTACACAAAATATTAGTAAATATTTTTATGTTCATATTCATAAAGTAACTAAACTTACTTTTAAATTAGTGAATTTATAGGAACTATACTGAGCACTGAGACATACAGCTCTCGAATGTATCAAACTGGTTGACCATATAGCATCGAACGAATTCCGTTTATTCCTGTTCTCATCAAACAGTACACCTAGAGATACAACGAAACTAACAGGTTATCTCTATTGAAATTGTTATTCTTTTTAACATAATTGCTGTTTTGCATGTACAGTAGAAGAAAGGCTAAACAGAAATCGGTGCCTAAATGTTTTGTTCTATTTGGGACTCGTCAGCTAGATGTACCTACATCCCATCCTTGCTTATCATGCTTATGACCTAAGCTAATATCAAGGTAATCCACACATAATGCACATATGCCAATAAGAAACTAATCGATTGCATTTGTCAACATTAATGGGAAGATTCAAACAATCAATATTAAAATGAAATTATACAACAGGCGTTTAGGCGTAACTCGTCGGTGTACAGCAGACCAGAGTAAAACAAATTATTTCACATGATTTCAAATTATTCCATTGGAAATCGCATTTGATATAGAACTAAATGAGAGAATGGTTTTCAATGAGTACTATGGATGAAGTTTCGATGACATTCTATATTGCATAATCACCAGTATTGAATCAGTGAAAATTTATATCATCAATTTACTATCAGTACAACAGCAGTCTAATGTTGTATTCGCAAACGAGTCTGATATTCAGTGTACGGTAACAACGGAGTAATACTGAGTATCGATTGGTTATTGATTTATAGAATAAAATGATTTTGGAAATTTGGAGAGAATAAAAGCAACCAAATTATGAACCTACAATTCCAATGAAAGTATACACTATCTAAATGTATCTTCAATTAATAATAATAATAATAATATATTCTGAAAATAATATTTACAGAATTCACACCAGTTTACAGGCATGATCAGATTGTTATAAAAATCAACATTTAATGTAGAGAGTAAACATGAAATATAAGAAAGTTTTATGTTTGCTGGTTTAGTAATTGATAAATAGTTTATATATGGCAGGCCAATGCAACACCAGGGAACTTGTCATTTTTTCTTAAGTGGATAGCCTGATGTTCTGTAAGGTTATTTCTAGTGCCAAAGCCAGTGAGTGTATTATTATGAGACGTGGATCGATAACACAAACGAGCTTTTTATTCAGTTGTTAAAAGTAACCGATATGGGTGTGAACTGAGTTAACACGGATGTTGTCAAGTGTTTGATAGTATAGCTGAAAATACTTGATAATTCTTTCGAAATACATCTCTACTAGTTGACGGCAATCTACGACCCGCTGCATGGTAGCACAAGCAAAATGTTTTATAAATTACTGAACTACACTGAAACGTCGATCTGTTGTTATATTTGAATATTTAAATATTGTGACGATTGGATATTCTTTTCTTTTTATTCACATAAAAAATTGTCGTGAAATTGCCCTCCTCTCAGTGATGTGATCTCAAATAACAGATTTTTCCATGAATTCATAAGACAATAAAATCATATTGTGATTTTATGAACAATATTATATCGAAGGTAATAATTTTATACTAGTTAGTTAATATTACTCTTAAGAAACTGAAAATTGATGAAAGTGATTGAACGAACCTTTGATACCTATGGCGTGCATAATTTCATGACTTATAATCCAACCAAGTGCTCCATATTTCGAAGCTAAACTAGCATTTTCATAATAAAGTGGAGGTTGTAGAAGTCCGGACAATAAATATATGCGATTCCCATCTGTTGCATAAAAAGCTGTTACAAGAAATACCGGTGATCCTATCGGAGATCTGCTCACAAAAAAATAAAGGTTTGATTATTTCAAATGTCGTACAATCTCATTAATATTTCACCATTTTGGCATTTCATTACCTAATTCTTTCAAGAATACTACGGTACAAAATGTCTTGAATTTCATTTTGATCATAAACTAGCATGGATTATATTACATGATACTTAATGAATCCAATGAATGAAGCGGTTTCATTCAAGCAAAAATGAGGTTTAAATTTGTGGGTCAGTTTACAATATGTGATTATGGAATCTGAATGAAAGTAAATTTTTACAACTGTTTCAATAATATGGATTCTAATATTCATAATAAATATCTGTGATTTCTTGAATAGCCAGTAAGTAAATAATCAGTTCAACTTTTGTACTTATTGAACTAGACTGTTCGTTGTTTGAAAGACTTATGTCATTGGTAATTATTTTACATGAACTTTCGTCTTTTATTGCGATCTACTTTAGTAATTATTGTCAAATCTCCTGTGAAGGTGTTACATGACATAAGAGTTGTAATAGAGATGATGCACCATTAGCATTTGTCGTTCGAGTTATAAAATGAATGAACCATTCTCACCTCATTACGTTTTTAAATAATGTAATGTAGGCACAGAAAGTTTGCTTAGAAAAATAATATTTATGTCCTGCTGTTTTCTAAGATTTTAGTTAGCATATAGGTTGCACGTTTTAGTGGGAAGACGTCTAAACGAACCAAACACACATTCACCGAATCAATTTGATTTCATGGTAATAGGGGTTCTATTCAGAAGAAGGCGACAATAAATAAGATAAATGTGATTAAAATATATTCAAATCCTTGTAGTTAAATAGTAAAATTAATAATTTCTGATAACTTTTATATCAGAGATATCATGACAACTTACGGGTTATACTTGTATAATTGAGTTTTTAAAGTGTCAATATATTTCGCCTTACGGATGTAAAATTCGTTTATGTAATAATTGTCCTCTCGAATTGGGTACTAAATATTATTTGTGTGAAAGAAAAACATTGATAGATTTCATTAATAAATAGTCAAAACACCTTCTTAACATCCTGTTTTTCAGTTTAATATGTAAATATTTGCGAATCAGATGTTTTGGGATATGGCAGTGTTGTTGAAGCAACATTTTGGTTTTTCATTGTCAAGCTAATCATTGTCACGTAAGTTGACGTTTCTCAATTTGTAACGCCAAGCTACCGAAACGATTTAACTAAAGTATAAAGTTGTGCGAGTGGTCTTCGTGTGATTGAAAGTTTTGCCGCTTAGTGATACACATTCAACCTTGTACTGTTACGAGATTGTAGCTGATTGTTCTGTACATTCATTGAATTAGCTAAATTATGATAAGATTGATGTGTAGTCTCTGAGGACCAGCATATTGGTCCATAAATTGACCCATATATTTGAACCCTTTATGCTTTCAACTCAGAGTTGCCAAAATGCAGAATATAGACCAGTGAGTTGAATTTTCTCTGTTAATTAATGATGGTGTCTAACCAAGGTTGTTTAGAAATGTAAAATACGTATATAATACACCAGGTGTCATAACTAGTGAGTTCTACAAACAACAATCTTTCGTAAGTTTCACATGCTTCCGACAGGATAAGTGGGTCTATTTTCTATAGACTAATATATACGGTAACATATAGATTATGAGTAGTTTTCAATAAAATATGCATTAGTTGTATCAAATATACATGTTAAATAATTTATTTTGCAATTGTAAGAGAACTGTAGTTAACTTACTTGGTATACTGTTGAAAGATTTTCTTTTACATCAGAAGCATTTTGATTAGAGTACAAGGCGAATATGTCCATTTTTGAAACCTACAATTTTTCACAACAATCAATCATCTCACTAAAACATAGACAAACCTTTTTTTTCATGAAGTTCTTTTCTCTTTCCTTCAACCACTTGATTTTTGGTATTGAGTTAATTATAGTGACTTTTATTTCTTTAAACATATTGATCACCTGTAATAGAGTGAAAATTATTCAAACTGAGAAAGTGTATATCACGTTTCAAAAGTATTACGAACCATTTACAAATGTGAAGGATGATTTATGAGATCCACATATGAGCGTATCTTAAGCTTGATTCTAGCAATATGGTCGAAAGATCATGGTGAGTCTTTGATTGATAGCAACTATCATACAACTAATTTTTTTACAGTTAATTTTGATTAAGACTTTTTTATTAACTTACTTAACGGACAATAGTTATTAGAACAGCAACAGTTCGTCTATTTTACAAGTGAATTCATGAGCTAATTGAAGCTAGACCACCATGGAAAACCCGGAAGAGCTTGACGGTTTTTTCGTCCCAGTATACGACTCCCCAGCAGTACGCATCCACTATCCTACCCTATGAGATTTAAACCCACAACTTATTGGTCTCTCGCGAGCGCTTAACCTTCAGACCACTGAACCGACGGGCATCCAACGGTGTTGATGTCTAACTGCAATCCGGCTAATAGAAATATGTTATGGTGTTAGTTCCGTCTCACCAACATCATAGTTATTTGTCTACTCCTACCGAATTGTATTGCGTTACCCTTAATCTTGACAATAGAATGTAGTGTTAACAATAACGAACTTTCACCCCATATTGTTTAGGTGTTTATCGCACACTGCAACTCCTAAGTCTTTAAACAGACTAAAGCAGTGATGGCACTTCGTAAGATTCTGAAGATCATTTGAAAAATAATCACAAAGTTTTCGTCGAAACTGTAATTGTTTCAGAGAAATGGTTTCAGTAACTTGTGTAATCGAAACTAGGTTGATATTGGAACGCTGTGGACCAATTCATGTAATTCTAGTACGAACTTATGTCGGAATTGGAAAGAATAATTTCACAACTTTTGAGGGACAGACCGCAGCAGTGATGGTGAAGATCGTTTGAAAAATATCCAGTACGTTTTCGTCGAAATTGTAATCTTTTTCGAGAGAAATGGCGTAAGTATGAAAATAGGTTTGAAATTCTAATGGATTAACATCAAAGTGACCCTAATTATTGCATCACAAACTTCTTCAATTTCAAAAATAACCGAGGTCAATGTCATTGAGCACGAATTCCGGTAGGAAATATTTTGTGCTAAACGCTTATTATGTTAAGATGCTGAATATCATTTTGTGTGAATGTACGTCATTTGATGTGAAGTGTGCTCGTAACCTCTTGATTTAAATAATATTTGACCTTTGAATATTAATGAATGACTGTTGAGTACATAGGTGTTTCTGACAATATTTCAGTAAATTAATATTAATTTAGACTATTTCCTCAAAGAACCTCAACACTTTCTTCTGAAAAATCATTTACGAGCCATTCGAATTTGACCATACTAATGTCTACATATATTTACCTAAATATAATTGATGTTTAGAATGAAAAATAAGATTTTTTCAGTAATTAACTGGGTTTCTATGTCTGGAGACACTGATTACTCATAACAAGATGGATAATCATGATGTCTGACCATTTAGATAAGTAAAATATTTCAATGTCTATACTTGAGCGTTCACATATTAATAACAGTAGAACGAATTTATATGACGTCATCCATAGGGTTGAACAGTTGATCACTATTTTGGGTTCCATTTATCTAATTGTGAACAGTTAAGCTCTGTCATGGACGACAGATTCATGCAAGTTAATAAATTAAGAGCAATTTTACTATTGTATCTTATATCTGAGTTCGTATCCCATCAATCTAGTATGACATTGTTCACTGTAGTGTTTCCACTAGTTTAGCATGAAATGAAAGACTGTATGTACAAGTGTCCATTATCAAAAAGTTATCGGTTCTCGTTGTGATAGGTAAACTATCTCGCAAACTATCACAAATAACTCCATTATGGTTCACAGTCCAGAATGGTTTATACTGAATTGGAGTAGAATGTGTTGATTTGTAATGTCAGTCGTTCAATAAAAGCTGATAGAATTGATGTTTGGATTGAGTTTACTAAAACAGCTTTACTAAGATCTGTGAAATACGCAGACTGTATCCAGAAAGATGACATAAAAAATCAATCGGGGTCACCGTTTCTTTGCGTTACCCGAATTTCGTAACAGAGTAACCTATGATACTTCCATTTAACTCAGATATGTCATCCCCTTGTAATGAGTAGGTTTCGTTCGAATTTGATAGTTGTTTTGTAGCTTGTTGGGTATATGAGGAACTACCTAATCGAGGAATAATTTGCTTCTAGCAATCTACTTGGATTGTCTCATTTCATCATCTAACGACTTCATATTATTGCTAAGAGGGTCTACTGTACAAACATTGTAAATAAGTAAAATATGACATGAACTGACCTCTGTTTTGTGTGTTTCGTTTACATGCGAACGGATATAGTGTCTTTCAAGTGTCCATGGGAAACCGTCCTTCAACCGAGTTATACATTGCTCATCAAAATGTGGCTGTGAAGCTATTTTAAATAAAATGAAATAGTATATGCTGTGGGAGGATTAAATAAATTTATATAAGGAAAGAACCGAATCAGTGAGTATGTGAGCAAATATGAAGTTCATGTTGATATTCCCCATGAAACACATGATACTCTATCGTTTCGATACAGTGTTTGCATATCTAGTACTCATGACTTCTAGTGTCCTCAATCATTCGTATACTTGCTTCAACGTGAAGCTGACCAAGAATATATTAAAAATAATGTTTAACTGAGAAGATGTTTACGTCCATTACTTCGATATATACTTTAGAAGGTTACTATTTTAGGTCGCTCTATTTCTGTCGATGTGACTGAAAATGACAATAGTGAATAAATCTATATTGGTTCAATCATGATGGGTTACGTTGATGAGATTTTCTGAGCATACCGCATTTGTTCATATGTAAACACTTCTGTTCAATTATGCAGGCAGCATGCAATAGGAAAATTTATTTCGATTGGTAACTACCACCTTGTTTATCAAATGCTTGACATCATCTTTATTTATGTGCTCAATACTTTCGACATCACCGGTGACGTTAGGTCACATAAATTAAGAATATCATACTTTATCAGTATATGAATTTACAACACATCAACACTGATCGGGGCGTTTCTAGTCATGAAGATCATTGACATGCAAAATTTGTTTGCTACCGATCTACTTATTGATAATTCGATAACGGTTATAATCCGATATACTGTGAAAATTACCTTTTATTCACAGCATTCTTAAGATTGTTATGACTTGTTTCGTGTTTCCTAAATATACACATCTTTTTCTGAGATGAAGAAATGTACATAATTATGAAAGAACTAAAACATGAATAAGTTTGTTAATCGTTTATTCGTTTAGCGTCACACTGGAAAAGCAGTTTTTCAACAGTTTTTAATTTGGTCCTCACCAAACTTCCACTTACTATACATTTACATCTTCAAAAGTATAATTGTAGTAATGACTTGTAAATACATTACTAAACGAACACTGATGTTCACCAGTATATCTTTTAGAATCAATAGGTGATATATAATTTTGTCATTTCAGTTCTTCTTATAAACAATTCGATGCAATAAAATCCTTGAATCACATGTGGAAACGTGGTTAGAAATTCAATGTCAGCTGAGTAGGCGCTTCACAATCTCATCATTGACTTTAGGATCGACATTTCACAGTAACCAGTAATTATATCAGTAGATTATTACCGAATAACATTCTAGATTTAACAGTTTGGAAATGAATATATGTCAGTCATCAGGAGTGTCTGTTACGTATCATGATTTTTTTTACTAAAAATTTCACTTAAATCCAATTATCATCATGTCGACGGAATATGCTTCTTCAAAACGGGATACAATATAATGGGAACGAGTAAAGCTGAAATGATATGTTTGTGTGTAGTCAAAAAATTTCATGACCTTACCATGCCATACGTTTTAGTTATTAACTACAAATAAATTTTATTTTTTTGCTTTGAGTATTAGGTAAATAAATACATTGTTGAATATATTACTAACATGAATTCAAGTTATGATCCGTTCCAAATGCATGGACGTTTAGAGTATTAATTTGTTGTTCTCGTAAAAAATCCATAATAGATATTGTGCGCAGTATACTAATGAAGAGAAAAAAAATTGGTCAACAAAACCCTTCAATAAAGCTAGGGTAATGGTAATAATGATAAGAAAGTATCGGTATAACAACATATCTAATTTATAAATAACACTGACGAATGATTCTAAACTCGAATAACTGTTGTAGAGCTTTAATCATATCATGAACAAGTCTGTTGTGAGATAGTAACTCACTGAAGACAATGGTGGACGGTTGCTTGACTTCTTGGATTAGTTGCAGTTAGACATTAACACCGTTGGATGCCCGTCGATTCAGTGGTCTAGAGGTTAAGCACTGGCGCGCGAGACCGATAAGTCATGGGTTTAAATCTCATGTGGTGGAATAGTGGATGCGTATTTCTGGGGAGTCCTATACTGGGACAAAACGACCATCCAGTTCTTCCAGGTTTCCCATGGTGGTCTAGCTTCAATTGACTCATGAACTACTATTTGAAAATGACATACAAGTCTGAAATGCAAATTCCAAAATGTGTGCAATCTATTTAACGCTAATAAAATAATTAAAACTTTTGTCGACTTAACATTTTTACACATTTTCATAAAAATTAAATAAAATTGAAATATCTAAAATTTATGAGATCCGGATGATCTTAAGGAGTTAATGTAGATCATATAATCTGGGTTCTTATCGATTCACTAAAAGAAATTTCCTTTGGTAACAGAAAAATAGACAAAGAGATTCATTGAGACAAGTATTAGGTTCACTGATATTTACTAAAAATGGAAACCGAATACCTTAGTCCCAAACGTGAACTTTCAATTTCTAGATTATTGAGTTAGTATCCATCGGTGTGAAGGTCTAACTATAACTAACGATATCGCACGACCCTTATCTTTTGCCTGTGCTTGATTATCATTGTTGATGTGCACAGATGAGGCATCTCATGCCTGGACAAAGGAGTCACCAAGAGCTTCTAGGTTTTAAGTCGTAGTGTAACCAAGGTCAACCCGTGATTTAAAAGTAAAAGTTCTACAATCTCCACAAATCCTCTACACTAATATAATTAGTTGTTGAGAGACGTAGGTGTACATTTTCACAAACCTATCGACTGCGACCATAAAGAAACTAAAGTATGCTTTACCTTCCACCATCTTTTTCATTCAATAAATCACGATATTCTGAGCAACGTTGACGGAGTTCAGATCGCTGTTCTATAATGATTGGTAGTTTCTGATAGTTTACATATCCAGTTTGTTTTAACACCTTTTCAAGTACGTGACTCCAATCGATCTACATAAGTAAAATAAGTTACAAATAACTGATAATATGATTTCTGAAGTTGAAATGGAATGACATTTTCAATGGCTTTAACGTCACATGTAACAGCCGTTTGCATAGAAATGACAACCTGTGTATTACTAGGTAAAACAGTTCAGTAATATAATACTGATTATCGACATTTCAAATAAGTATAGATTCCTAGAAAACGGAACTTACAAATATAAATTAAACACTTTGAATGCTGACTTTCATCTTTTCACTATAAATAATGTCCCACTATTCCGTGACAAGCAACCTACATTTTATTGCATAGACTGACAGTCATCAACTTCAATATATTTTTCAAGAATCTCAGTTACACAGCTTTATTTTAAAAAACATAGTTGGAGCAAGTCATATGACAAAACGTACCTGTGGACATGTGGAATGTAGTTCATTTTTCGTAATAAATTCTCTCACGTTTGTTGTCTTTGAGATCGACCTCTTTGGAAGATTGAAAGTAAAACATAACAAGAATCAAAATGACAGTTGTATTTTAATTTCAATTGTATATGACGAAAGGAGACTCTTGTGTGAAAATCATTTACAGTCATTGTCTGACAATCGCACACTCCAGTTATACGATACAAGGAATAATTATTATAAGGTTTATCATCCTTTTTCCATATATCGGGATTGACGGTCTTTTAGACCACTGCTTTTACCAGCCAATTCCCAGTAAAATCTTCTGAAACTTGATGACGTTAAATGATTGATATTCATTTAGAACTAAGTACTAGGAAATTGTTTATCTGGTAAACATACGTATTTTTGTTGATTGTTTTTCAAGGGACTTATTTCACTGATTGTATCCACGAAATCTAACTACTAATAATTATCTTGTATTCGAATTTACAGAATCAAATGGAGATTTTTGGGTTCAAATGCATGTAATAGGCATTTCTAATCAGGTAGATATATCGCGATGGCATTTCTCTCAAATGTGTTTCAGTATTTTGAGTGATTTTTCTATGATTCATTTTTATTAAGTAGAAAACCTATTGAAATTGGTGAATCTGCTCAAACCTTAGAGCCACATTGTCTAGTTGCTATTAATGCAGTAAATCACTAATCTGTTTCCTTGAATCGTTGATACATAATAGCTTCATGACATTCTCCTATGCATTTACTAACGGTTAACAATTTAATGTGATGTTAAAAACCATAAAATGCAGGTTAATGGTTATCCGTATATTTAGTTCGTTTTTGAATAGATGAGTGGAATGTATATAAACATTTGTGTGTGAAACACATTATTTTATTCAGAGATAATCGATCGATTTTACTATTTTTGGACAAAGGTAAATGCCCTCCCACAAATTAGAATTACTTTAGAAATAAAATTGACCACACTAGTCTCGAGTAATCATAAATAAGTATACATCTGATTACTCGTAACTTTATCAGTCAGTACCTTAATCGTTATTTTGGACTTGGAAACACACAAATTTTTAAATTAGCTTACTTTGCCTAACCGAATCATTGTCTGGAAAGCCTCCGTTAGTTGTGTTTTTTTAGACAGATGTACTCCGGTTTCAAATGCAAGCCTGTAGTAATCCTCTTCGGATTCATTCATAGTAGTCTAATAAATGAAATATTAAACTTCGTTTACTCATACTGCATTATACATAAAGAACTGATTTGGTGAGATGTTGAAATGTGCCTGGTTATCAAGCAGAATTTATTCTCAAGATGTTTATGATCGTTATTCATGATGTATAAATATCCAACAAGATATGTAAACAGTTTTAGGTTTTTCTATTGTGACGTGACATTTGTCGATTCCACCGGTTGAAAAAATCATGTGTACCGAACTTCTTTATTTATGACACACAAGTTCCTGGCCTGACATTTCACACTTAGAATTCGTAATACTTAGGAAATCAAGGTACTACGAGAGGCAGAATCAATATTTAAGAAAACAAAATAATTATATTATCGGCGGGTATGATCACCATTTCAATGAACTGGTAATAGCGTACTTCATTTATGTACCTTTAAAATATTCTAGTGATATTTTATTCTCCTTTTAACTTCATATATAAATATTAGTTAATATATTTAAATACCTTTTGGAATTGCAAATACGATCTAAGAGTATGATGTTTTATTCCGTCAGTACTCGCAAATATATAAATACAGTTTGCCATTCAAATTCTCATCATACTCTGTCCGCTAACGTATTCCCTAATTTTTCATAAAACGTGAGCGTTTATTAAACATATCTTTTGATAAAAAGACAAAGATTACTGAATAGCGGTAGAACGTCTGCTGTACAACTAAGCATGTGTGCTTATTACATAATCTTCAATTCAATCAATAAGATCATCGTTTCTCAAAATATTGTTATGAAGTACTATCTAAGTGTTATTCCAGTACTTAAATACTGTTCCAAACTATCATTCAAGTTATCTTTCATAAATGCATTAGTAAGACAGGGTTGGAGACTATATCGGAAGTGGATTCATGATATAATGGAAATGAATATAAATGGACTATTTAAATAAGGTTTGATGAGTAGCAGCTACCATAAATTTACAACTCTCTTTAGATGCCAGGAATAAGAATTATATTGGTGAGCTGATTTTGTCATATCACGAAAACATCTAAATTATATTCACTGCCATGATACATAGAACGTAAGTTCATCCAAAGGCTATAATTTTGATATCAAGGACTAATTTAAGTAAATACGTGGTATTAATCATTCGGTTGAATGGAACATTTGAATGTTAATATTTAGGACTATTCTGACATTTAATTGATAACGAAATGGGATATAAATCACAAACTTTCATTTAAATACCTACTACATAAATAATTTTTAATCTCATTTAAAAGTTACCTGCGTTGAATCTAGATGAAAAGCGAACCGACCAGGTGAAATCTGATGAGATTAGAATGACAAAATACATTTCAGTGGTTTATTAAATAATTGAACAAAATGTGTATTGCATAAGACATGTAATAACGGTCTGAATTCTATTAAACCTTATTTTACTGACACCATACATGTAAAATATTTGCAAATTTTGATATAATTTCTTGTTTCCAAGATATGTCGAGAGTATTTTATTTATATAAATATTTCCATTATATTCAGATGGAATTACACATCGATTTAAAATGATTTATTACGTGTATTCACTGCTAGAAAGTGTTATTTAAAAAACGTATTACCAAGCAGATTTCAGCAAAACCATTTACGGGTTTTATGTGAAAAAAGGAATTAAGTTTCGTCAGTGAAGATGAGGACACCACAGTGATGTAAATTTCTTTTCGACGATATACTTTACTAGAACCTTAAAATTGTATCTGTAGAGATTTAATAAATGAATGAGTTTATAGATTCAAAGAAGGAAACTACATCCAAGTGTTTGGTGTAATCAAGTGTAACAATAAGTTTGGGTAATTGTCTAGACGTTAAGGAATAATAGGAACATAAAATTTGTTTTTATGTTGTTAACCTGATAGACATAAAGGAACACTTAGGCCTATTAATGTGATGGTAACAATGAAAAAATAATTTTCACAAAGTGTATGAGAGTCCTTATGACTGGCTATTTATTAACGAAGACAAGTAATATAGATTACACGTGTTGTTTTTGAAAGCAAAGTTTTGTTTTGATTTATTAAACTGCTGATAACTTAGGAGCGAGGCAGTTTTTGATGAGATCTTTATTTGATTTCTTTCGTGTATCTGTATAGATGGTTTTGAAGGACCATTCTAGTGGAAAAATGTGAATATTTGATGTGTTTATTTAAACAATTATCAGTCTTTCAGATTTCTGTTCCCATTGCAGTTTTCGTAATGTGAGCCCACAGTGACGACCAATACTATGAGGTTTTTGTCTAATTCAGGATAATTTACTTTTTGCTGTTTCTTTGGAGCCAATCCTCCTAACAGTCGAGGTTAAAGACTAAACTTGAAAATTCAAGTATTGATCATTTCATTTAATGTGTATGAATCCTTGTGATGAACTATCTGAAAAATTTTTAATTTGAAATAAAGGGAGAAAAATTTCAAATTCGTCTTAGCTTCCAACGTAAATGTAATTAGACGATGTTAATTATTGGTATTGTTCAGGATGAAATTGGGGATAGTATTTTTGTTATAGATGATATACGCGTCATCAGTATATCTTTTTTATAAGTATCATATACGTCAGCCTGACTATGAAGCGATACACTGAAAGAGGGTCCAGTATGGAACTCTTTGCTACCCATTAGTTTGTATACAGAAGTAATTATTCGATCAAAACTGGACAATGAAAATACATCAAAGGAGTATGTGTTTTAAAACAGAGTTTCAGAGCACCGATGTCGAAAAGAAGAGTCCCCGAACAATGACGATGTGTTTCCTAAGTGAACATACTGAAAATAACAACTGACCATAGACAATTTTCTTAAGCAACAGAGTGGTCACAACAAAATATGAACTTTGTCAACCTTAATCTCATTGACAGTAACTTAATCAAACCTATTATAGTTGTGCAGAAGTAAACAACACCAAGTGAATGTTACTTGTTAATGCTTTAATTTATGTACCGCAATACGAGATAGAACCAACTTTAAGACATGTGGTCCAATATACTTAACTCCTCAGAAACGGAATTTCTGTCAAATTATAACAGCGAATATTTAATGGTTATGCGAACAGTATATCGAAATTTTTATATTTCACCTAACCAGTTTACACGCCACATCAAAGATCAGACAACAATAGAAAAAGCATTTAAAGTAGTATGATGTGTTTTGGCTTTAGTTCTAAGAATATGATTTGAGTAGTCACCGTTAAGAATAACCAAAATGGGTTAAACCATCGTCCTAGTTATATTTTAGTTTTCAGTATGTAAAATCAATAGAATCCTTTTCCTTAGTAATACAATAAACCATATATTCAATCGTCGCTCTATTTAAAAAGAATTTGATTTATCAAAGTTTGAACACATTTATTATTTACGTGCATACATCGCAAAATCTCTAGCTGTGACAGTGTAAACTATTTATTAGTTTATCAAAATTCGCAGTAGAATATTGTAACGAATTCATCGAAATCATATTACTCGGTCAACTAAAATTCATTGTAGGGTTGGATTGACCTAAAGACTGGTTGTTCTTGTTTACCATAGTGGATTAACTTGAACGCCACATATCACTAAAGTACTATCGCTTCATGAACATATTTCATCAATATTTATCATACCAGAGTCGTGTTTTCATTAAATAGCATATATTACATGCGAATTTTCATCGATACACACTTCCTCTCGATCAGGATTTCTTACTCTAGTTTGGGTTATTGGTCATAATTAGAAGTAGTCAATCACTTTTAGTTTACTATAAATTGAGTACAATACGTTTCATCACAATCCAAATTTTATTTGATATAAGTCTTTCAACGTCAAGTTCTAACGTGTATTACCAATGTTCGTAGTAGATTCAAAAACATTGAATATAATATAAAGAAATTTGATATGAGATATATAATTGAAGTGCTTACAATAACAGCAAAAATATCGCTCGCGATGTTTATTGAAAATAATGGTGAACGTCCAGTTTGAGTTAATATTGGTAGAAATAGATTGGTAAGCCCGTTATTCATTTTATTTTGCTTATGTTTATTTGTATTGTTTATGTTTGTCGAAAGTGATGGTATTAGTTCCCATCCGCCAAAATACCTGTGTATCAAATGATGACGACTATCACGTGTTGTGTTTGAATTTCGACTATTTACGCAAGATTTGTAAAATGCTCGAGCTGATTGTAAGCGCCGATCTTCTTTATAGTAGGAGTCGTTTGCTTGGAAGTATTGAAAATTATTGACATCAAATTATGAAGAACAAACAAGGAATATTTGATTCAAACAAACGAAGGGTTTATTATAAAACAATAATGCCTACAGCTCTTTATCCTCTTATGACCATTCATGAGATATTTAATATATTTGGTATAAGTCGAATGATGGTTATTCTAATGAATCCATTCGGTAAATTGTCGTGAATTTGATACTGAAAAAAGAGTATGGATTTCTGATGTTAGGCGAATTGAGGAAGGACTTACAAGTGATAAGTCAGCACTGCGTGAATTCAAAGTTGAAGAGCTGATGTACTTCAAGGAATTCAATATTCACTCATTTGGACTAGTAACCACATTGCATCCTAACAGAATTAACAATCAGGTTCGATTACAAAAGATGTATAGAATGAACTAAAACATTGTGGTCTGATATTATTTAGTCTTAGTCTTTCCAAAGGCTATACTTCATCTGAATAACTTCAGAGTAACGTCGCTTACTATCTAACATGATCCAATGTTTTCGTATCTCATGTAGATCATCATTTTGAAATAGATTATAAATATAATTCGCAGATAACAGGCAAATGGTATGTAGCCTGACTTCTGAACTTTCAGCTAAACATACGATTCAATCTAACTCCAAAAGCACACATATCACTTGCTTCCAACTAGAACATAACTTCATGAAACCTGAGAGTAAAACGATATTTCCACGTGGACAATTAGTTAAATAAACAGCCTTTCTGCTATCGAATAAGATTATACAATATACTTTTAAGTTCAGTTTCTCAAAGAAATCTAGAAGTTTGATATTTTTTAATTTATGAAGTACTGTATGGAAAGTGTTATATGATATTCCAGGGAATAATTCAATATCAATTTTGATTGATGTACCACATTCAGTAAAGAGTAATAGATAGGGGGTCCGCCCTCGAAACAAAAGTTATTTGTCCAAGATGTGCTACTACCTATATCTTGAGTGATTGAAATTTTGTTTGAGTTTGTTTACAGATCCTTCAGTTCGGTTGAAGCATGGCTATCTGCCTACTTGCGCGAATTCTGCAAGATAATTTTAAACGTTGTCTGTAAACAATTCGCTTCTCTTTGCTTGTTGTTTTAAATTTCGGCAAAGGGTTAAGACGTAAATATCAGCACAAATTATATTATAACATTATTGCACCATGACTTACCAATTATCTTCCAGAAGTAGTTATCAACGTTCATTCCCATCCTTTGCAAAGTGGTTAAACTAGCATCATCTTTTGGCAAGTGATTGAGTTTTTCCCACTCTCCACATGCTGTTTCGTAAAAATCAATACAATGATTCGATACATGTGAGTTATTGGTATTGTTTTGTATAGTCTCTTCCAAAATCTTTGTTGCTACAGAAATATGTGTAAGCAATAAAATTATCTACTGATTCGAATATATGATGGTTATAAAAGACAGACAGTTTGGGAACGATTAAGTGTGATGGAGTTACTTTAGACATTTAATTGATGATGTCATGGGGAAAACACCTTAGTTTTTTAATTACAATTGGATGTTAATATAAATAAATGAGACTGATTCATCAAAGAGAAGATTTTTGCATTGATCTGTTTTTCAACAGCTTATGGCATAGCTCGTATTCAAATGTCCGATTTACTCTCCAACCTCGAATATCTTCCTTAGAAATGTTGATTTGAACAACAGCAAAGTGAAAGCGTAGAGACGGTTAGTGTTTATTATGGCATTGAAGGTATTCAAAGAAAGATAGCTTGTGAGGTGATTTACTACTCCGGGATGGCTCATTCTAAATTCTTGATGAAGTTTGAATATTCTGATGTGGTATGATTCAGAATCATTCATAATATCAAAGCTACATTCACTCTTCATTTTCTTTTTGACTTTGAATTAAAGAATCTATTCATGCGTATTTATCCCATTATCATTAATAATAGATTACTTCGATTATTTTGCTATTCATTTTATCGATTAAACATTCTTGTGGTATTAAGGTCAGACAGACTTTGGTTAATGCATACTAGAAAATCATTGGCAGTTATGGACTAGATAATAATTTTGGCCAGATTATTCCGTTAGTATTCAGATAATTACAAGTCTTTCAATTCATACTTTTTATAAAATCTAAGTGGGGAGTGTTGAGTGTGTCTAAAATTATTACAACTAACAGTTAAAAGTTCAATAACTGATATAACAAAGCGTTTCCAGGTACTCAAAATAAAATCAAAAATGAATATATCATTTCAGCACCCGTTCGTTTAAAACATTTCACAAAAACGCATGAACCAATGGTAAAATGAGAGAACATAAACATATATAGCAGAGGGTCAAGAAAGAAAAACTACATAGCATTACATTGTATAATCAGTATATGAGTTAAAAAGGAAATATTCGATCGTCAAATGGTTCTTTTCAGTATTCAATCTACAAAATCTTTCGTCTCATCAATCAATGACTTACCAGTGTCAGGCGTTTCTTTAATCCGTTCATTTTCATTTGTTCCAACGAATTCTGAAATAACCCAAAGTAAGACAATGAGAAGCTCTATCACCATAGACAGAAGCATGTGTTGACCATGGAAAATTCCTGATGATATGAAAATTACATACTATTGAGACAATCAATAAACATTGAATTACACAACACGGTTAATCACACTGCGATTTCTCACATTGATCAAATATCCTGGATTCCACTGCTAGCCACTATCAATCTTCGCTTACCATACTATCAAATGTTTTCTAATTATTTGTAAAATTAAAGAAAGTTGAACAAATTTTAAATAGTGTACCTCATATATTTTGCTTTCCTGTGGAATGAACAATGACTACGATTACCAACTTGAATTTTACAATGACACAATTATACCCATGATGATGTATTACGAATAAATATTAATGTAAAGCGATATTTATACGTGATTTGTGAACCTCAGATTGATATCGTTTTAAAAAGATCCAGTGTGTCTTATTACTTTCCACGTACACATTGGTACTTTAGAATTATGTGATAATGATTGCTTATTCATGAATAGTTTATATTTTCATTAAAAAGGTAAATAAACTTGTCTTTGGGATTCATTAAAATGCATCAGTTTATAACCGTTGCAAAGTTAGCTCATGTTTATTGGAAATAAACTATAAAAATATTGTCTTATTACGTCTGATACAATGATACGCTTATCTACTAAATGTATCACACATATCTTTATTTATTCAAAGTTCGAATCATGTGAGTGAACAATTTCTGATTAACTAAATGATATGCAATCGTTCAGTTCTTTAATTGAACCAGTTATCAATATTAAAGTTTCATCATTATAGATACGTTCCCATAGAGTTTTTGAATTTGAGAAAGGTATGTTATAAATTACCAATGAAAAGTCCGCTTTATCATTGGTCAAGCTTCAAATTTCAATATCCTTGTTTGATATATTGGCATACTTTATTTAGGAAATCTTTAAAACTATCATTTAAGCCTTTGTTGATATTTACAGTAACTGTGGAAAATGGTAGTTATTTGGCTACTATGCCTAATTATAGTATAATGCACTATGCTATATGCAGTATTGTTTTTGTATATGTATTAAGTGTAAGGGACTGCGTTAAAAGATACAGAAAATGAAGAATGGTATACCAAACTATTAACATAATTTGTGTATCTAGATTCGATGTGAACAAAGTTAAATGTGATAAATTTTAATCAAGATTCAATGTCATATATAATTTATCTTACCGTGACAGCAACTCAGAACAAAAATGATTCCCACTACATCAAATTAAATTATATTTGTTAACTTCAAGATGTCCTACCATATCTCGATATTCTTCCTAATGGAAAGCTTTCAAACGAATATGGCATTACTTTAAGGATAATGCAAATGATATGTTTTCAGTAAGTTGATTCTTTTCTTATGATCAGGTTTGGATTCTCATATATATCAGTGTATATATATACACAAAGATTGTTGGTTTGTAGAAAATGTAATTAGTGAACTGCTGACATAGATTGTTCTAATGAACAAAAACGTTTGGATATGAATTTACAATTCACTGTTTGCTATTCAATGTTTTGTCTGGTATTTACAACAACAAAATGATGGCTATGTGTGATAACTGAAGATGTGACTGAATTCCTTAATTAATCTTGTATTATTCAAATAATTTCTGAAAGCTTGGGAGGTTTTTACCACTATTGATTCTCAAGAAAAATATCGAAACTTTGGATTAAGATCTTGGATTAGTTGAATGAGATAGGAACTTCTTAGTTCTTAAAAAATGACGATATCGTGAATGATATTTACATCAAGTCAGCACAAGATTTATCAAGATACCTTGAATAAGGTTGCAAGTACAAATAATTGCGACTTCTTTTACAATGAAACCTGATTTGCAATCGCTTCGAATTCCAGATCTCCTGTTTTTACTTTTACAAATATTGTTAAAAATTGTTTTCTCTTTTTTCCAGTATACTGACCGACGAACTAACTCCGCCTGTAGCTCTTCCAGAGTTGCTGCCGGTTTCAAGCCTGTGTAAAAGAGGAGGGTTGAGCATGGGGTTAGCGTCCCCATCCTGTAAAACAATAATTTTGCTAAAAAAACGCTAACCAGAAAAAATAATTCAAACCATTTAGGTGGCACAATATTTCTACAAAAAGAAATAAACAAAGCTACGTGGATCTCGCTGGACCACACCACAGAGAACCAGATAGATCATATTTGTATCAATAAAAGATTCCGAAGGACAATGGAAGATGTGAGAACCCGGAGACGAGCTGACATAGCTTCAGATCACAACTAGCTGGTTGTGGCCAAGATGAAACTGAGGCTAAAGAAATACTGGACTACTGAAAAAACAGCATCACAAAAAGTTTCAATACAGCCTACCTTCGAGTTACTGACAAGCTATACGACTTCAAGATCACTCTCAACAACAGGTTCCAATCTCTACAGGATCTACTGAAAAAACAAGAAACTACGATGGAAGACAACTGGAAAGGGATCAAGGAAGCACAAACTTCAACGTGTCCGGAGGTTCTAGGTTTTAAGAAGCATCATCATAAGGAATTGATCTCTATGTGAACCCCGGACAATGTTGAAGAAAGGAAGAACAAAAACACAGCAATTAACAACAGTCGAACGCGAACAGAGAAATTCAAGGCACAAGCAGAGTACGCAGAAACAAACAAGCAATGGAAGAAAAGCATTAAAGCCGACAAGCATAAATGGATGGAAGAACTTGCAATGACGGCGGAAAAAAGCTGCGAGGAAGGGAATATGAAACAATTATATGATACAGTGCAGAAACTGGCAGGGAGATAACGCAAACCGGAGAGACCAGACAAGGACAAAGAAGGAAAGACAATCACGGAGATTGAAGAACAGAGGAAAAGTTGGGCAGAATACTCAGAAGAACTCCTGAATAGGTCAACTCCATTGAATCAACCGGACATCGAAGCAGCCCACACTGACATTCCTATAGATGTCACTCCACCAACGATCGAAGAAGTCAAGATGGACATCAGACAAATCAAGAGTGGGAAGGCGGCAGGACCTGACAATATACCAGTTGAAGCACCGATGTCAGACATTGAAGTAACCGCATACATGCTTCACTTTATATTCAAGAAGATTTCAGAGAAGGAACAAGTGCCAGTGGACTAGAATGAATCAGACCTCAACAAGATACGAAAGAAAGGATATCTGAGCAGACGTGAGAATAACAGAGGCATCACACTGTTGTCAGCACCAGGAAAAGTTTTCAACATAGTGTTGCTGAACCATATGAAAGACGCAGTAGACGCCCAACTTCAAGATCAACAAGCTGGATTGCGCAAAGATCGGTCGTGTATAGACCGCCACGGATCATCGAGGAGCAATCAGTCGAGTGGAAGTCACTGCTATAAACCATCATCATTGACGATGAGTAGGCGTTTGACAGTGTAGACCGGGAACGCTATGGAAACTTCTATGACACAATGATGTTCCCAAGAAGATCGTCAACATTATCCAACACTCATATAAATTCAAGATAGCTCACAGTAGCAAGTTTCAGGCGTAACTAAATTCACTAGAAGAGGAACGTACTTGTTTTGGAGAACAATAGGAATGAAATTGAGGAAGCAGTAGCTCCAAAATGTCGGAAGAAAACGGGCCACAAGAAGCATCAGTATAGAGGACATATCTCTCTAGATATCTTCGGTGTAATTCAATAATAGAAAAGCAAGAAGACAGGGGTTACCAACAACGAAGAAAGAGTAGAGGAAGTCAAGGCCCTGAATAAGTATGCAGAAAGGAGCAAACTATTGAGGAAGAGTATTAGAAACAATAGAGAGCATATCTAATCTAAGTTCTGATAAAGAGGAGATAATAGTAAATGAACCACATTGTTGTTGCAATATTTTAATACAAACAGTGGCCATTTAGCATTAGTTCTTTTAGGTTCTCATAAAAAGATTCCGTCTTTTCTTTGTTCACCAGTTTGTAGGTATCAGTGTTTCATTAATTAGATCTTTCGTTTAATAGACAAATATATTTCATAATAATATTGTACGATTTTATTATTTCAAAATGTTCTATTGTAATGGTGAGATATTTTCTTGATTTATGAATTCTCTTTAAATCTTAGTATTCTTTTGTTTATCAAAGTCTATAAAATTTTATAATTATGTTCACTTTCATTATTTCTATGTAGATAATTACTGGTTGATGATGGTATTTCTTTGTAGTGTTTTGTATCACAGCATTAGATGTAATCCTTAACATACTCAAACTTTGATTATTTAATGATTTTGACCTACATTTAGTTTTTTAAAATCACATTTCTGATAATGGTAATAATAATAATATGTTAAATAAGATAAGGGAACGTAAAATAGGTCAGTGATGAAGATGGATTGAGAGGAGGTCATTTTGAAAAAAAAGATTTTCACATTTTTACTCTGATGCTGTTCACCATCTACGTTAATTCATGAAATAAAAAGATTTAGTATTATCTTTAACAATATTTGCTGTAGGATCAGAATAATATCATCACCAATAAGATTCACTCCTCAAAGCAAGATAAGAAATTATCTCATGGAATTGCCTAATGATTCCTTAATTCAGTCTCAAAAGATTGTTTATTTGTTAAAGACCGGTGTCAGACAAGGTTGCTTACTCTCACAATTTCTCTTTCTCCTGGTGACCGACTAGACTATGAAGACGACAACATCTGGAAGGAAGCACGGGACGCAGTGGACAGCTAGGATGCAGCTGGATGATTTAGAATTCGCAGATGATCTGGCTCTTCTATCACACACGCAACAACAAATGCAGGAGAAGACGACCAGTGTAGCAGTAGCCTCAGCAGCAGTAGGTCTCAATATAAACAAAGTGAAATGCAATATTCTCCGATGAGTTCTTCATTTAATTTCGAAACTTTTTGAGATGACTTCTACTTCCTTCTGACACATCTACAAGTAAGAATCACTTAATCGTGTCAAAACATTAACACAACATCTTTAATACGTAGCACGAACATCCTCAACCAGTTATGCGTGCACCCATCAAGCTCATGGCAGAACGTTTTGCTGGTCTGGTATGAATGATCACATGTGGGAGTGGGTACGCTTCAGTGTAAGCTGCCAGAAACGTAAGGTGTTTAGACACAACAAATGTCTTTCCGGTTCGTTCAAAACTCCAAGTGCTCGTTTCGACAGTGTTCATCTGGATTTGGTAGGACCCTATCAGATTCAAATGGATACTCTTATCTTTTAACCTGCGTAGACTGTTTCACTCGATGGATAGAAGCAGTACATAGTAAGGACATTACTGATGAAACAGTGGCCTGTGCCTTCGTCGAACGATGGTAAAAATTTTCGACTCCTCTTCAACCATCACCACTGACCGCGGACGCCAATTCAAATTTTAACATGTGAGTGGAGCACTTAGAACTCTTCAATATATCTGATCCATTAAATTCATCGGATATCAAAAAAGCACACACATTGACATTCGTTCCATCAGACAAATAAAGAATGGAAAATCAGAAACACCTGACAATATACCAGCTGAAGCAACCAAGCCGTACATAGGAGAACAGCATCTCGATATTTTTACTAAACGTGACAACAGCTTGAAAAATGAAACACCTAAAGATAAGAGGTAATATTTGCTCACAACGCCAATAATCCTTTCTCTACATATATTTCGGCCTCACTATACCACAATATTTCCCATTTTTGTGACATCGTTACCGAATACTCATTACACAAAACTTTTCAACCTACATTATAAATATGTCCAAGGAGCTATTGTTTTGTGTTACAAACTATGAATTATTTAGGTAGTTAGACGATTAATTGTTTTACCATCAGTCAACTCACATAGGGTTGCTTTTATTTCTCATTTTTCAGATGATTTTCGAAGCTAACTCTCATTTGTACATGTTAGTTGGTTATTCAATAAGTTCTTGATATAGACATAGTTTCTAAGGCATTGTAACATGAACACCAATTAAATTTGTAAAATGGTGAAGAGAAGAATTTCAAGTTAGTTCAAGTGAGCTTGTTTAACAGATAAAAGTTCGTTATCATTGTTAGCCTATATCCGGCTTCGTCATTAGGTTGCACCATTGAATTTGTCCGAATAAGTTTGAATGTATGGGAATTCGAAACATCAGAACGAAATAGGAGTCATCTCAAAAAGTCTCGAAATTAAATGAAGAACTAATCGGAGAATCTTGCATTTCACTTTGTTTATATTGAGATCTACTGCTGCAGAGGCTACTGCTACACTGGTCGTCTTCTCCTGCATTTGTTGTTGCGTGTGTGATAGAAGAGCCAGATCATCTGCGAATTCTAAATCATCCAGCTGCATCCTAGCTGTCCACTGCGTCCCGTGCTTCCTTCCAGATGTTGACGTCTTCATAGTCTAGTCGGTCACCAGGAGAAAGAGAAATTGTGAGAGTAAGCAACCTTGTCTGACGGCGGTCTTAACCTCGACTGAGTCGATGAGTTTTCACTCATTTACCATTTGACAGTTTAATCCATCTTAGAAATTCCGTATCATGTTGACTATCTTCTCATTCCTTCACTTTGTCTAACAAAATCCTGCTGTAAGCTTACCTGATAATCACACTTGCTGAGATCGCCTTTCTTTGGTACTTTGATCATAAGTCCTTTTTTTCCAGTATGTTGGTGCTCGCTATTCATCCCAAGTCTTACTGAGGAGAATGTGATGAATCTTTGCAGTTGGTGCTACATCTGCTTTCAGTGCCTCTGCCGAAATGTTGTCCGGTCCTGTGGCTTCAGCAATCTTGATTTTTGTGATGGTTATGTTGATCACTTCAATTGTTTGTGTATCAACATCGATTGGAAGGTCCGTAGGTGCTACTTCAATGTTGGGTGGGTTCAGTGGAGCTGGTCAATTCAAGAGTTCTTTGAAGTATTCTACCCACCCATTCCATTGTTTTTCAATGTTGTTGATTACCTTGCCTTATTTACTGGATTGTTGCCAGATTTTACTGATCTATTCTGTAACTGTGTGCACAAGCACAATCTATTTTCACACTCGTCTTCTTGCTCACTACACTACAAAAATCCAGGGTATGGGTTTGATTAAACCCATGTTATGACAGACATAACTATTACCATATCTGGCTTTCAAATTGCCGCCTGCGAGTTTAAAACAGATTCGTGAAGGTGGTCTGTAGAATTTGCTAGAAGAACGCGAAATTCTGAAACAGTATTGACGTGGTAGCTGGCTTTCGTTATAATATCTGTAACCTATAACAGTTGGCTGTTATCGCCGGTTACGGTTGTCATTACCGCATGCCGCCTGGGAAGTCTCTCGACATTTTTTCGTGTCGGTCGGTTTCAATTTTGAAGAATCGCAAGAGTTTTAGCAATTTCTAGATTTAACTTACAAGTTGTTATACCAATACCGTTCGCAGTTATCCATCTCTCGTGGTCTAGAGACTTATTGCCTACTTGAAGTACTACTTTGATGGGATTTTAACCGTTTCCGGTCATAACAAAATCGTGGAAAACGTGTCCATGTATGACATAGTTTCATAATGTCATTCTGTGTCGTTTGAGGTTCTTCTTCAGGTGAAGAATCTTTAACGATAGACGATTTGATGATCATCAAACTGAGGTCGGCAGATGCAATCAGCTGGTTTACAGAATTGTTTTGAAAGGAGGCACAGCCTGCACCTGTTGAGGATGTTTAGATAAGAAAAGTTGTTAAAATAGGCCATCATCGAAAGTTCTTTGGCAAATCACCTCTCTCATTCTTAGCAACATGTCTGTCGAGGAACCGTTTTGCTGGACGCTATTATAAAGTAGTTGCTCTAACCTTTTCGATTGCTTGGGTCTCTGCATTAAGGAGTTTTGTAAGGTTCTGAAACATCACTTGTAAGCATACTGGGTGTGACCCGCACAATTTGGAAGTGGGGACATTTTTCACGTGGTTTAGAAATTTTTCGACTTATTCTTTTGTAGGCTACATAGGCTTACACTATCATCCTTTCTCGTATGTCGATCACACTTTACCTCAGGGAAATAATCTTGACGGTTACTAACCAGTTAATATCGTGGACTTTGTTTCTCGCATATCTTATATAAGCCTCCTGCTAATAACGTTGACGTGTCTTTATCCTTGTATTATACTAATAGAAATAAAGATATTCTATTCTAGACCCTCATCCTCTAAACACCATTCGTTTCACTCACAAATATCACTATCACTACCTGATTCTCCATGAAACAACCGTTAAGTCTCTTCGTGTAGTGTGTCAGCGGTAAGACCAGTTGACAAAGAAGAAACGATACCCACGTGCATCGAAATTTCAAGACACTCTATCGGACAGCATACTTTAGTAAGGTCTAAATCCAAAATCTCAAAAACCAAGAAGTCTAATAGTTCATGTCACACTTACGAAAACGCCGATCGATATGATGAGTAAAACTTTCGCTGGACGAAATTAACGATTGACTAAACGAATAAGCAAACCTCACACGCATATGGGATAATAATACTGGTATAAATTTTGAACAAATTACCAAAGCTGAGTGTATTTCAGAGTTTGTGGCTGGAGAAGTGGCGGAAGGAGGGATGTCCCCCCCACAATGCAGTTATAGATAATCTCCTCGATCGCACACACCCAAATAAGTTAAGTGGTATTTGCCTTAGAGCATGCGATATACTGAACGTCAACTGCAATGTCATCCGCCTTAGAAAACAGTCGGATAGATTGACTTGCCCTCTCATATTTAGGTTTAGCTGTTGTAACGATGCTAAACGATGTATCAATTCGATGAAAAATGGTTAGCTATTGAATTGCATACAAGATCATAAACTTTGCTCGTAACTTGAAGCCCTGTCAACTTCGTGTAAGAATATGTGAAGCGATAAAATCGCATGATAATGTTACGGTAAATAACCAGCTAAATTTAGTTTGCAATACAGTGAATGATATAAAGCACATGATCTATAAGCATGATGATTTCCACAAACGACAGGTCAATCCGTCGATTAAGATGGGTCTGCAGATAAGAAATCATTGGAAAGGATACAGATTCCAACTGTCACCAAAAGGCACAACGACATCGCTGTTCCCGGCTAATCGCTCAGTAACGTACTAACGTGTGAGTCGTGTGATGAGGAACATCTAACTAAACATATTCACTTGAAAATTAGTCCCCGTGAACTCACTCTACAAGATGTCTTGAATGGACCTAAATTCATATCACAGAGGCAACGAAACTCTTCAGCTTTAACAAAAACGTTCGGAGAGTGACAAATTCACGATACCGAATAGAGAAACACATAACATTGAAACCATTTGTTTTGTGAGTTTCCTAACAACAGATAACTCACTCATCTTATGGATGCTGATCAACAAAGGCTGATCACAACAAGCTTAAAACGTCCCTAATTCTTGTGAGTTGCTGAATGGTTTACTTTTCTTACCCTGAACATTTTACAAGACAGTGTATTTCAACTTTGGGCTTTGATTAAAAAATATTCATACATACGGCAAGCGTAAATGAGCCTTTTATCACAGAATAAGGGCGGGTGGCGTTATAGACAAGCACACATGGTGATTGGGAGACGAACCAACAGTACTGACGCTGATTCATATATATGCAAAATATCATTCTCAATCGTGTTTACAACTCTGAGTTGATCGCACTTCACACCGAGTAATCCTATCCCAAGGCAACTAGACAATTCTCTAGAGACGAATATTGTTCACGACCCTATAAATTCCACGACATAATTGGCTCAAATAGCTTCGACAAATAAGGGGTACAGCCATTTTTATCAGTATTTCTTTTTCAGCACTATATTTTATAATTACATATAATCTCATACTTTTAGTTTCTTTTGAATCACCTTCATTTATAAAGTTCCTTATCCATTCATACCTTGCTTACTCTCCTTTTCTTTAACATATTGCTTATAATCACCATATAAACGAAGGAATAGACTGAATAGTCATACCTTAAACATTCCTCTATAAACAGTGTCTGTTCTGATTCTCGTCCTTTCTTTTTATTACAACTATTTTCAGCTTCCTGGAGATACGACACCGAGAACAAATATGGAGCGGGTGACTTCGTCCTGCAACATTGTCAAAGTCAAAGATATTCCAGAGGGATATAAGGTTGTGGTATCTAGAAGCCTCAAGCTTCACATGGATCTATTCTCGACCATCAGTTGCATGTCGCAAGACAACCTTCATAAAGCGCGCTAACTGTTATTTTTCTACGATTTTTCTCAAACCATCTACATTAATATGTTATGAAATATAAACCAAGCGGAGTGATTTATATCAGTGAAAATTGTGACTTTTTTAACAATTAGTTCTAACCTGTAAGCTGGAATTCCCCAGGTGGCAAACTGTTATTTAGGAGTTAATTACTATTATTCACTGCGTGAAATTGTGCACGTGTGTCAATAACACCGTGCTCGTAGAGGTGGGCTTCTGGGTAGCAGAGTCAGACTCCTATGTTATCTAGACAAAAGGACATTAGTTGAAATGAATGTGGTCATAGATTTTAACTTAAGTAGTTTATGCCTCTGTTCCGACATGGCAGATATGAAAAGCATGAATGAACGAAGAAAACAATATTCAAGAACACGAAAAATATGTGTTAATATATGGACATTAAAATATTGCAAGGATCTACGAAGTTTCAAAAAAGAATGGCCTCACAGTTTATAATTTGAATACCAGATCATCAATAAAGATGCCACGTGTATTTGGAGTTTGGCAACGCTTTTACTATGAATCCCACTTAGTGAAATCAAAAGTCAGAAGCGTGAACGTTCTAAAATAATGTGGCATTAGTTGATATTTTAGGCTCTTTTACATTATTCTAGCTTCTGGACAAGCCAATTTACCTATCCATCTATCTATTGTGAACAGAGTAATTTTTCACACATTGAATCTTGGGATCCCAAAAACACTGTTTTCCTCTGCACTAAAAATAGCTAGCGAGGATCTTGTGGAAGCGCAGTTCAAAGTGTGGTTAAATGTCACGGTTAACAGACACTCATTCTCACATGATTTCTAAGTATGCTCCAGACTCGCTTGAGATGTAATACTTGGGGTCGACATCATGTTAAAATACAAAATTGACATACATGTAGCTAAAGCGGAAGCACAAATCGGCACATCATCCCAAATACGTAAGGAAATCGGTAGCTCATGTAGAGGTATCTGAAGTTGTACGCCAAGTACAAACTAATGAACAAATAACAGAAAACGTCCGTCTCTCAACCGTTTCCCTACTCTAACAAGTGAGTTCTGTTTTCTCGGAGAATGTCACCGGAATTCGGAAGAGCACAGTACAACACTTCATTCTCACAGGTGACCACATACAACTACGTCAACTAACTCGAAGAGTAAGAGTTCAGTATCAGCCTCAGTTAGAATCAATGATAAAATAGATGCTAGATAAAACGATTATTCCTTCACTTTGTCTAACAATATCCTGCTGTAAGCTTTTCCTGATAATAATCACACTTGCTGAGATCGCCTTTTTTTGGTATTTCGATCATAAGTCCTTTTAATAATAATAATAATAATATATTCTGAAAATAATATTTACAGAATTCACACCAGTTTACAGGCATGATCTAATTGTTATAAAAATCAACATTTAATGCAGAGAACAAACATGAATTATAAGAAAGTTTTATGTTTGCTGGTTTAGTAATTGATAAATAGTTTATATATGGCAGGCCAATGCAACACCAGGGAACTTGTCATTTTTTCTTACGTGGATAACCTGATGATTAATCAACGTTGTTCTGTAAGGTTATTTCCAGTGCCGAAGCGAGTTATTGATAATTATCTGCAACTAGAGAAAGTATGATTAAAGCAAGGAGCACGGAACAACAAAAAAATGATAGCAAGTAAGAGGTTAAACACTTAAAGTTCCGATAATCTCACTTGTGGAGTAAGATACACTTACAGGCGCTAGAGCATTTAATGCATTTTCAGAGAAGCAAAAAGCATTAATTGAGCGAACGAACAATGGGAGAGAGTTTAACATACGGATAGTTTGGGGTAAATTATTCCAGAGTCTAGAAAACATTCAGGTAAAGTAATTCATATAGAGAGAAGATCTAGAATATGTTTGTTTTGCTAAAGACAAGGAGTTACGAATGTCGTAATGTGAGGCCTTAGCATATTGAATCGCCTGATTGGATGTGAAGGAGAGTTTGTTAAGTATTTTGAAAAAGAAGATAAGGTTAAGTTTGAGTCTCCTTATCCATAAAGGGTCAAGCCCTAGTTTACTACACCTCGAATTATATGTGAAGACACCATCAGTTCCAAGAGTGTGAAGTGTAGATCATCTCTGTACTGATTCCAGTATTCATTTATCCTTTATTCGCGTGCTACTAAGGAGAAACGCGCAGTATTCGAGGAGTGGTCGAACACAGACTTTGTACATTAGAATACGAGATTCGCCGTTACGAAGGTTTCGAGTTATGAAACCTATAAGGCGTTGAGACTTGGACGTTTGTTTCATTATCTGTTCAGTAAACGACAAGTCGTAAGAGTACCTAAGTCCTAGATCAACTACTGTGTGTAACCTAGATAACATTTCCCCATTTATGGTAAGATTAATGTTGAGTGATGTATCACCGAAGCATAACCAACCACATTTAGCTGTATTGAGCTCCAGCTGCCATTTTGAGCACCACTGTGCTACCTTGTTAAGCTCCGTGATGATGCAATTTCGAATATTGCTCAGCTCATGTGGAGAAAATGAGTATACCACCTTAAGATCGTCTGCAAACAAAAGGGACTTACCCACACTAAAACACTCACAAATATCATTAATGAAAACTAAAAAGAGCAAAGGACCTAAGACACTACCCTGAATTACCCCACTTCTAACAGGGACTGCGTTCGACAATGAAGAGTTCATTTTAACTATTTGATGTCGATTGCTGAGGAAGGAATCAAGCCAGGCTAGTAAAGGGATTTCGACCCCATAAGATGCGAGTTTACCTATGAGAAGTTGGTGGTTGACCATGTCGAAGGCCTTAGAAATGTCCAGGTATAGCACTAATACTAGATATCCTTGGCTACGAAGCGAATAGACTAAATTAAAGAAGTCAAAATGACATGTCATACAGGATCGATTTTTAAGAAATCCATGTTGCGAGTCATCAATAAATTGTTCAGTCAATAAATGGTTGGATAGTTCGTCACTAATAATTTTTTCCATAATCCTAGAGATAACTGGAGTAATATTTATTGGCCGATGGTTGTTCATGTCAGTCTTATCTCCGGATTTGTAACGTGGTATGATGTACGCGGTTTTCCAGCGGTTAGGATAAGAGCCTGATTCCATAGAGAGAGTAAACAGCTTAAGGAGAAGAAGTTGAATATTTGGACCACCATATTTGTAGAGAAATGATGAAATCCCATCTGCTCCGTGACCTTTCGAAACCTTGAGCTTATCTATAACCTTACTAGTTTTCAGACATGTGAAGGAGATAGATTTTATTGAGTTACCAGTCAAGCATATAAATCTAGAAACATAGCCATTTATGGATTCTTTGCCAATTGCAAAATTACCACTGAAAAGGCCTGCTATAGTTTTTGGGTCATATATAAAACTATTATTATGCAGGATGCATGGTATATCAACATTTTGAGTTGATTTAGCACGTTCATTGTAAAGGTGGATTAGGTTTTGCACTTTTGAGCTAGTACGTAGTGCTAATAGCTCTTCATTGATGGCTTTTAACCTATCTTTCTCTTTAATTTGGTTAAAAATTATTGTTATTTGTGTGACTGCCGTGAAGTCGTTAGATTTAAAATAACGTTTTTTTAGGCGTCTTAGTTTATTACGATATTTAGTTGGTATATATAATTCGTGATGTTTATTAATCCTGTAAGTCTTAATTGGTGCACAGGAGTCTAGACAAGAGTTAACAATCAAATAGAATATATTGATGGCATCTGTCAGACTATAACATGAGAAGAATGCATCCCAGTCTGAGAGTTTGATCAGTGAGCTCAAGAGGTCCCAGTCTGCATGCTTATAGTCTCTATAATTGCAGGTTCCTTGAATTGGTCGGTTGTAGGAGGGATAGATGGGGAGAGCACAAGCTACTATCCTATGATCTCTGCTTTCAAACGCGTTGTATACTTGTACAGATAGGGGAATGATATCTCTACTAAATATTAGATCAAGTGTATTATCACCCCTTGTTGGGGTACGAACCCACTGTGACCAGCAGTACAGATTAAGGATTGATAAAAATTCATCATTGCTAGACTGACAACTACCGGTACTCCAGTTAATCCCAGGATAATTGAAATCACCAGTGATAATCTTAGCGCTGAAGTTTAGAGTAGATGCGTGTATAAATGCATTGATAATAAGATCATTCAAATTATCAGTACTATCAGTATGCTCCAGACTCACTTGGGATGTGATACTTGGAGTCGACTCCATATTAAAATATAAAGTTTACATACATGTAGCTAAAGCGGAAGCACAAATTGGTGAAGTGAGCAGACGGGCACATCGTCCCAATTACGTATGGAAATCGGTAGCTCATGTAGAGGTATCTGAAGTTGTACGCCAAGTACAAACTAATGAACAAATAACAGAAAACGTCCGTCTCTCAACCGTTTCCCTACTCTAACAAGTGAGTTCTGTTTTCTCGGAGAATGTCACCGGAATTCGGAAGAGCACAGTACAACACTTCATTCTCACAGGTGACCACATACAACTACGTCAACTAATTCGAAGAGTAAGAGTTCAGTATCAGCCTCAGTTAGAATCAATGATGAAAGAGATTCTGTGAAGATATGTGTTGGTCCTCGAATTCAGACCTGGCATCCGGGTACTGGCGAGTGGAAGTATGACATCAGGACAGAAAGTAGACTGCATTTGTCGTACAGAATGGGCTTTACAAACTGTAATTTTCACCTTTCGGGCTTAATAATGTGTCAGCCACTTTCCAACGGTTGATGCAGACAGTTTTACATGGCCTCATACCGCCCGAGTGCTTGATTTAGCTTGATGATAATATTGTGTATAGCAGCACGCTCAAACAGCATAATGCCGAACTGAAGGCCATCCCACAACATATTCAGCAACAGGATTTGAAGGCGAAATCATCTAAATGTCGACTGTTGCAATAAGAAGAACTCTTTTTAGACATCGAATTACGGGAAATGGAGTAGGAGCAGATAAGGAAAAAACAAGCACCAATATTAACTGGCCACAGCTGAATTCTGCTAAGGATTTTCGCAGCTTTCCGGAGCTCGCTTTTTTCTATTGACGTTCTGTACGCGATTTCACAACCCTGTTAGCACCTTTATATTGCCTGACGCATGAAGTTCGAAAATTTTCGTTGTTTCACAAAACGTCAACAAGCATTTAACACTCCGAAGTCATGTATTGCTGTTCCACCTAAACCAACCCTTCCAGACACCTCGGCTAATGGAACTGAGTTTGTACATGGTATTGGTGCGTGCTCGTCAGCTGTTGAAGTAGTCCTATTTCAAACAGCATGAGATGTTGACTTTGATAAACGTTCGGCAGCATTTTCGTTACTACGTCTATCGACGCCCCTTTCGTGTACGCA
This sequence comes from Schistosoma mansoni, assembly GCF_000237925.1. Lineage (NCBI taxonomy): Eukaryota > Metazoa > Platyhelminthes > Trematoda > Strigeidida > Schistosomatidae > Schistosoma > Schistosoma mansoni. The sequence goes on from NC_031496.1 coordinate 22,133,484, forward strand.
CAGACCACCGTCCACTACAGTGGCTTCGTCCGTTTCGAGGACCAGAAGGTCAGCTAGCGCTCGAGCTGCAGAGCTTCCACGAGTTCGATTTTATGTGCGAATACTGACCAGGAAGCCGACACACAAACAGAGTTTCTTTGTTCAGTATACCTCGACCTCCTGGTTCCATTAGTGCTGGCCTCAGCGCAGCGCACGAGATCGACTCGTCATCTCTGCAAGCAACGGACCCTGATCTGCGCGTCAGTTATCAAAAGCAGATATATGGAAATAATAAACCATTTATGGCAGAGTTAAAGGGTCATTCCTTGGCTATTAGCCATGTTTGTGGCAAGCGGAATACTCTGGTATTGTACGGATACGCACTGCTGATAGTAGTGTGCACAAGTTCAGAATATCATGCAGCAGGTGTATCGAGAACTCGAGCATTCAGGAAAACGAGAGAAAGAACATTCGATTTGCCAGAATTTTTGGTAGCCATTCATCCACGAATACATGGCAGTATTCTGCGATATTGTAGCACGTGCTATGACATCAAGTCACCTCAACAAATACCCGTGCGTCGTTAGCTTCAATGATATCAGAAGCTACAAATCAGCGAGTCGATACAGATATAATGGGCCACTTACAACCGTAAAGAACGGAAACCGCTATGTACTGGTTGCAAGATCCAAACTTAGTTTCCAACTAGGTTTGATTTGTTGAATAACTGACGAGTAAAATTAGAGACGCGCACCTTCCAATAGAAATCAGAATAAGATGTTTTTGAGTAATAATGGTTCCAAATTTCATCATATGTACAAATGTACAAATTTACCTAAACAAATATTACCATCCAGTTATTCAACCGACAACTGATACCAAAATATTCAATCTAAATTACAATGAATAGCAAAGTGTTAAGAAATATATGAAAATTACCAAAAACACAAAAATGTGAGTTTTATTTTATCCTTTCTGGATAGATCAAGTAAGATTCCGTTTGAGCGGCTGTTTTATAACACAAAGTGTCTCAATATCTGGGAAAGTGCTCCAAATTACAACCAAAAATGCATGGTCCCAGCCAAAATCAAACCGCACAATCAAAGAGCGAACAGTCAATATGGCAGCCGCCAGAATAATAACAATTAAAACAAAGTAAATACAATTCAGTAAGGAACATAGAAACTCAATATAAACGGTAAGAAAACCAAGAAAATTAAACGTTACAGACCTAATAAGTATCAAAAAAGTTAACAATATATGCAAGTAAAGAAACCACAAGGAAGAAATCACAAATGTATGCATGGAGGGATTTTCACATTCAAAATGGATCTAACACTGGTGATGGTAGGCCATTTTAGCAAATGGTGTGAAGCCGTTTGTATACCACAACAAGTAGCCTTGCAAGTTCGCTCCAGCTTTCATCGACCATCCAGTTTCCCTTTTAAGGCGCTTCATTCTGACCAAGTTGGGGCTAATGAAAACCATCTCGCCGCTCAGGATACCAGTTATTGGGAGTCCTGAGAACACACACTACTTCATATCACACAGGAGGTAACGGCTTGGTGGGAAGAACGAACAGAAGTATCAAAACCTTTTAACAAACGTTTAATAATAGGTCGTTGAGGGATGACGCCATATTTCAATCTCTTTTAGCTCAGAACGCATGAGTGAACGAGTAGATGGAATTTTCACCTACTACTTTACTTTTTGAGCATGAATTACGCTATCTGTTGAGAAAAAAAGCCGTTGTTACTGTGTGTGGCTCAGAACCATGTACCATACATCCGCAATGTTTGCAGCCATCTAGCCGACGCTTTTCGTTCGGGTAAAACCAACTACAGAATGCCAGCAGACACCAGAAGAATGTGTACGACCGACAAGCGAACGGACTGGTGCATGAACCTGGATATCGTGTGTGTCTGCACCATCCTTTTGTCCCACGAGGAACACGCAGCAAGTTCCAGCAGCCTTGGAAAGAGTCATATGAAACTGTGTCTATTCCATCTCCCACTACATTCGTCAAACGTAGCTTCCAACGACCCCAAGACGACATTATAACAACACACTACAATACATTGAAGCTAGATTGAACAACGGTGCATTTAGATATCCAGTATCAACCTAGCTATTTCTGTTCTCGAACCGCATCTTACAATTTTTATATATATGTATGTTGTGTCAGCACGCCGCGTTCTTACTTCGGAGGGGTTTACCAATCCGGACTGTTGTGCTGTTGTCGCAGATCATTCCTACTTCCAAAAAGCGCTAACAGCACTTGCTGCATACGTTCATTCGTGCTTATCTAATACGTCTTGGTTAAGGTGCGTTATATCTGGGATTCCTAGTTTATACTATCATTTAAAAACTCTTAATTATCACATTAGTGCCACGATAGGGCCTGTGATGCAACGATTAGACATCCATTCAAATTTCGATGCTTTTGAGGATTACATGGAGATATCGAAATCTGGACAGCGACCAAGGTAGATGTTGAGGATGTTTAAATTTTTGCCAATTTCCTTACATTCATCGGAAAAGAAGCATACAGCCTAATAAAGACTTCGTTACCTTCAAAGAAGCCGACTTTACTCCCTTATGTAACTCTCAAGCGACTACTACTGGACCATGTAATGTGTACAAATTTTGAATGCACCAAAGAAGGAAAATTAGGTAAAATTATTCGTCAGGACATCGGGAATTCCACTAATTTACTACGTCGTCCCAGTTCAATGCGCAATCAAGATCATTCAGATAACAACTCATTTGGGTGTTGTATAACAGTGCACAAGGCTGAGCACAAAATTGGTAAATGCTTGTTCTGTGGCAATTTATTAGTATTTCGTAATTCCAAAGGCTTTAAATGTGGTTAAGCTGGACACATTCAATCAGTCTAACACCACGCTTCACTTTCGTGCAACTAATACTAGGTTTTGTGATTCTGATGTTATAAAGATCAGTATTTCTAATGATCATTCATCTCTATCCACGATTTGAAAAGGCAGTATACAGTCAAATAGCATTCCATAATCAAGTGACATTCAGAATGATTTTGAGACAAAAGTTCTTAGTCAAACAACGTGTAATCAGATTTCTCATGTTATTGTATCGGATATGGTTTGTCCTAATGATTCATATACTTCTGATGGAATTTCTCATAAATCTGAGGAAAATATGCTGAGTGAATAAATCATGATGGAATATGTGATACATATTTGTAAGATGCTGAGTTTTCAAACGATCCATTATTCTTTGATGAAATTCTTAATAAATTTGAGGAGATTATTTCAAAAGAATCAAATCGTGATGTCATATCAAATGTTATTTCTCTTCACAATGGATTTGTGTCCATTGATTTCTCTAACGAGTGTGCAAGTATGTTCTGTATGAGTCGGATTCTAGTCACATTGCTGACGTTATTGTATCAATTGTTGGACATTCTCAAAACTAATGTGTGTGGAGTAGAATCCTTAGTCAATGGTATGATGAAACCGGGCGAATAATAAGTATTTCCGCAGCAATCATAGGACCGGTTTGACCAGATATGAAGTTTGGACACCCTTAAAAATCCAAATCAAGTTCAAAATTATCCTAATGAGCATGAGGCAGATGCATGTTGTCCATTCGAGTTTTTCGCAGGTGAATCATGCCTGGATGAATCACATGTGGTAATTGCATATATCAATGGATACGAATGACAAGAAGAATATGTGTCATATACTCACATATAATAATCGAAGCGTGAGATATAAGAAGATAATGCAAATCGGGAACGTCAAATTGGTTGTAAAATTGGGATGTGAGCACTCAACATTTTTTCTTGGGAGTTAGATTTATAAATTTTAATTGGAATTCTAAATATCAGTGGTTCAAATACACAACCAACATGGTGACTGTATACACTTCCAGAACCCAGCTGAGTCTGTTCCAATTTCGGTTGTCAATTCCCATCCTAAATCGTAGAGAGTCTACATCCACTGCACAAACGGACAGACAGGTGATGAACCTAAAGAAAAGAGGTATGATTGTTCGCGGAAATTTGGATCCTCATTTAAGTTGTGGCGGATGTGGTGTTTGATTGAACCATTGATTCCTTTGCACCTGATCATTGCTCCTTTTTGAATATCAAATACAATAAGCTCATTCGTATAGTAATTCAAATACTCCCAATTATCACAGTAGTAGGATGTATTCACTCGCGATCGAGTGCGGATTCAAGACTAAGGGTCTAAAGGGGCCAGAATTAACGTCAAAAACCTATAAAACTACTTTTTTAAAGGATCTATTTCTTGGTGCATCTCACTGCCCTCTCCAGTTCGGTAATGATTACCTTAAGACGTGACCAGCCAGCATCTGGTCGTCCTTCCCTAATATTGCGGGCCATATGGTGCAATATAACAATGACAAAGATGTACGATAGAAATTTCGATTTACTGTATTCTTCGTCGGTTTATCATCTTTCCAACCGTCCTCAAAAATGAAAATGGAAACTATAAGCGCCTTTCAAAATACATTAGTACATTAGTTGATCTAGGTTTTCCAGTCCTCATGTTATACTTCTAATTATAAGTTGGTAAACTTGGACTCGATTTTTTACAGATGACCTGATTCTAACAAAATTTAATCTTTTCCGAAATACTATCTTTTATATCCAATAAAGTTATTGTATATGCAGCAAGTCCTAGTTACATAATCTGTTTATCTGTGAAACAATCACATTTCCCATTTCCTCTACAAACTAATTACTTTAGCGGAAACGTCCTCGGACTCTGGAATGAATTATTACAATGTGTTGGTAAGATCATATCACTCACGTACTTTGTACGTTCCATTGATATTCACTTCTGTGAAAGTGCTTTAAATGTTTTTAGACCTTGAAGTGTGTCTTATTTGACAAATAGGAACTTTCAATGTTTAATCGTTTTTATTTCTAAACTCACTAAGTTTACTTCTCTATATGCTGGTAACTTACAGTAACACTGGTCCTTGCAACCTTGAATAATATCGATCACGAATAGTATATCATAAAACAACCTGGCACATGTACTAATGGACCTGACTGACCTGCCGGGTTAATTATTGCTTTTGCTATTCCGTGCTTTCTTTTGCTGTTTCACTTTCTGCAGTCGTATTTGATTACGGTCATTTCATTATGACGCAGATAATGACTTTTAACACGCAATCCATACATCAACTGGATGTTCATTTAAAAAGAGACAGAAGTTCCCGGCCGATAACTTTCATTGCTGTGATACGTGTGAAAGTATACTGAATAAACCATTTTTGAACTAGAACACTTCAAACATTCTAACACAGTGGCGTATGCTATTTATGTTTACATAAATATGTATTATGTAATAACTATCAGAGGTGGTAGGAAAACAGGGTGCAATTGTAATAACATCAGAATTGAAATAACCACGACTCACGTGAAGGATAGCTGAAGGAAGATGTGTAGATAATGCATTTTATGTATCGTTTATATATTTCGAGGAAGCACTCAGTGATTTTGCATTGAACAATAAGTCGCTCATCAATCACAAATTTTTCTTTTACAATATCACATATCTGACCTCTACGCCTAATATCTACATCAAACTGATCATGTTTGAAAACTGGCCCGAATTTTGTGCTTATTATTTTCATTATATATATTTACTATAAGGCTTTAGTCTAAATATATTGTATCAATAAGGCCACCAAAATCATTAGATGAAGAGCGATCTCAAGGCATACTAGGATATGAATCCGCTCCCACTAGCTCACTTTGCAACTTGCTTTTCGATACATACCAAAGTCTTCTTACACCCAAAGTAGAGAGGAGAATTATGTGCTTCTAAATCATGGGTAGAGTTTAATCCAATTAATAAACTGAATGAAACCTCGCCTCAAATATTACTTTCACAGGTTTGCATTGAAAGACACTTTTTGTACCGGTATCCATATGACTTTAGATTTCATGGAACTATACAAACCAAGTCTTTTTCTTTCCTCAACGGTTATAATATCCCAATAATTAGAAAGTGAATTTTTCTTTCTGGTTGTAGCTGTTTTGCATGTAGCTGTTTTGCTTGCAATATGGAACTTGTAGAGACAGTGTATTCCAACTATGGTCCTTGATTAAAGCAGTACTCACAAACGTGAGAGAGCCTGACGTCATAAAACGAGGGAGGTGGCGTTAATGACCAGCAAACACGATGGTGTGGAGATAACATCTATCCACCCGTGTCTGTAGGGCAGAACATGTTAAATTACGGCTCCTTATGTCTAGTGCGATGTCACGAACCAACGGTATTGATGCGAACTTATTCGTGAAAAATATCTTTTTAGGTCATGTTAAAAAAGCTGAACTGGTTCCACTTACTACCGAGTAATCCTATTACAAGCAAAATAGACAATTGGTTAAAAACGAAGCTCACTCCATACCCTACAGAATATAAAAACAAAAAAGAAGAGTTCAAAGAGCTTGGAAAAAAGGGAGACAGCCATTTATATCAGAATACTGTTTTCAGCACTTGACATATTTCTTACGAAATTCATTTACATTCATATTTTATGAAATATCATCCCAACTGAACCCTGCAACAACCTATTTAGGTATTCCGTTACCAAAGATTTATCATGAAACCCCTTTTTCCTTCCAAATTCACTAAGCTAGAAAATCAAGTATGACCAAATATCAATCGAATCGACATTGGTGATATGATTAGAATGAGTAACGTCATCAAGGATTTTCCATCGTGTTATTCACGCTTACATCATCCACTGCCATTCGCCATCATGAATATCAGTGCACGTATAGCTCACGGTCAAGAGATTGATGATACCTTGAAGGAAGATTATCTGGTCTGGCACAAATGAGCTTCTCTTTTTGTGACAGTAACCAATCAGATAGTTTTAATCATTGATGATAACTGATCCAAAGTAATCTCAGTGAAAATATCTTTTAAATGTGCTCCAGAACTCGAGGAGTACTTGAGAATTTCTTCACTGTCAAAATGGCTTGTTAACTGATGTTTACTCACGATGTTTTTTGTCAAGTATCTTTAACAGTGTCAAGTTATGTTTTGATTTTTCTATGATCACTCATCAGATGTTAACAAGTTTTACACAAGAGGATCATACCTCTGTTGTTCAACTCACACCAACTACGAATTAGAAGACAATGTTCATACAAACTTAAAATAAAAAATTAAGAGATTTCCCTCAAACTAATGAAATCGAATGACTTCAATGTTTAACTGAAATAATGAAATTTGTGGCCAGACATCATTGTCCTAATTATCCTTGAATAACTGAACAGTGAAAAATAAAGTGGCGAATGATCAGTGTATGTCTTTTATAGTTATATAGTTAGGGGGTGTATCAATGATATCATAAAATAGCTTAATCTGGCAATTTTTATGATTTCTGTTGAGTTTACTTTCTCTGTAGATAAGTATTATTGAGTCAATTTAAAATCAATAGACTTGTACTACTGACACGTATTAGTTAGTAGGAAGACTAAATTTTCTATAAAAAAATAGATCAAAAATATTTCATTGAAGGAATTTGTAGACGTGAAAACAAGATTAAAGTCATGTCGATATACCATATAATTGTTCACATGATTTATTTTTAAAAAGCAACGTAATAATCGACTATATTATAGGTCAATAGCATGCCGCGTTGATTATGTACGTAAAATTTAGCCACACATACATTTTCTATGTTTGTTTGAAATGTTTTTAGATTGGTTGTGAAGATTTTACACACTTTTTAAAAACAGTTTTAGTTTTGTGGTCCGTTGAAGTATGGTTTGTCGTTAAGCTGCGCTTACTTACATATTTGATGGACCAATTCACGGATTACGTTATAATGAACTGTGTCAGTCAGTTTACTTGTACGTGCTTCAGCTCACATATTGTGAGATGAGAAGAAATGGTGGGCTTTCACACCTCTACACGTATTCCTGTTTAGCTGAGACGGAAGGGGTAGCATAATTTTTGGAATGCCATTTCACACCAGTGGATAGTGTTGTTGATATTAGCATATTAAGGACAGTCATGACAATCAATAGATAAATGGTGTTGCAATAAGAACAGTCTGTTTCGAAAAATCCGAACTAAGTTAATGCATATATAATGATAAAACTAACACTCTTCCCAAGACACGATGATGTTTGTTTAAATGTCTGTGAAGTAATATCACATTCCGAAACACAATTATAATCCAAGCCGAGTTTGGACCTAATGGTTTCAAATTATTATTATAATGGTGGTTTGTGGAGATTGTAGTGATTTTAATAGTTCAATTCATGAATGTAAGCTGGACCACCAATGAAATCTGGAAGCACTGGATGGCCATGGAACCTGATCCCTATCGGGTAGAGACAGGTATCTACCTCAAACAATAGACGGATGGTTACGCGAGACCATGGGTCGAAATTAGACTTTCACACCATTTGGTCCTGGCTAAGGGTTAGGTGTTCTTGCGTTATTGTGTGTGTTGCAACTACACAATATGATATTCCATACGATAGACTTTATTCTCCACAATAAGTGATAATGTCACAAAAACAGAAATACTTTCAATTTATATGAATATGGTATTAGGTTAAATGACTTATCATCCTATAAGCAATTTTATTTGGTTTTCATTTTTAAAGAGCGTTTCATCAGTGTGTGTATTCAAGTTTCATAGTAATTTATTCCAGTTAGTGATCAGAAATGAACTAATGTATATTTCATGAAATTCGTGTCAGATGAAGACTATGTTGAATCGATTTTGAAAGTCATTATGGATTAAAAGGAAATTCGCTTCCAAAAAACGTGTTTGTAAAGAATTCAAATTATTTTCTATTGTTGATTCTCCAATTTCTGTAATATTTTCAAAAACAGTTTATTCAAATTAAATCACATAAGAGTTTACGAAATTATTGGCGCGTTTCATTTTTCTGAGGTTGATCCACTTATCGGTCTACTTATTGACTTAGAATACTCATATGACATAGTCTTGTTTGATGAAGAGGCCGATAAAACGCAAAATCCAGTTTTAACTCACGGCTTCATAGCGCAGTCATCAAGAGTAGAGGATACTTGTAAGTTACTAGAATGGGATCAAAAATATAGCTCACACCTGCTGAGTAGGTATTAGTGAGGTTAGACACACGGTATTAGAGAATGATGCTGACTAGCATTTGAGACGGTTGAGAGACAGTTAGAGGCGGCCAAACTGAAACATGGCATCAGTGTTTGGTTTCACTGAATTCTAGTCCCAGCCATGTTGGTTAATACAGAATAGCTCTTACAATTATTATTGGAGTACTACTCTCTCTATATAGATATATATAATGAGAATACTATGCAAATATTCCTCTGATCATAGGCTTTCTTTGACCCACTGAGTCCACCGTTAAGCATATAGAATGTGTCATGTCCTCGTTGCGTATCGGTTCCTCAAAGTCGTCTATGGGTTTCGGTTGGTGCTAGATCATAATACGATCATAGCATCATTTGTTTTTTCATCTGATGAACGATACAAGTAGAACACATCAAAGGAGTTCCATGATTGTACGGGATGTGAAATCGGAAATGAGCAATAACTGATGTCACTTATAATTGTAAGTAATAGCTCATACTTCAGTATTCTCAAACTCTAGGTAAATTACTATTTGAAAATAGTTTGTAACATTATCACGGGATGACTAGAGATAATTTTGTTGAGATAAGCTATGTTAGTTAATTTTCATATGTTCATATTTATAAATCAACTAAACTTACTTTCAAACTAAAGAATTCATATGAACTATACTGATAACTAAGGCATGTTGCTTCCGACTGCATCAAACTGGATGACAATAAAGCATCGAATGAATTCCGTTTATTCTTGTTCTCATCAAGCAGTACACCTAGAGATACAACGAAACCAACAGGTTATCTCAATCGAAATTGCGATTCTTTTTAACATAATTGCTGGTTTGCATATACAGTAGAATAAAGAGAAAGCAGAAATCAAATCATAGGTGTTTGATAACGAACAGTTTTACATCAGTCGAAATGTGAGTGAAAAACAATGATTTTGACAGAAACTAGTACAACAGATATTATAAAGGAAGGTGGATGGTGGCGAGCAGAGGAATCTAGAACAAGCCTCCGTTCTACTTAGGACCGTCAGGTAGATGTGCCCACATCTCATCTCTGCTTAACATGCTTATGACCTAGGTCAATATCAAGGTTATACACACATGATGCACATATGTCAACAAGAAACTAATGGATTGCATTTCTAAACGTCAATGGGAAGGTTCAAACAACCAATATTAAAATGAGATTATACAACTATTTCATATGACTTCAAATTGTCCCTTTGGGAATTACATTTGATGTAGAACTAATTGGGAGAATTGTTTTCAATGAGTACTATGAATGAAGTTTCGAAGATATTCTACATTGCATAATAATTCAATATTGAAACAGTGAAAATTTATATCATCAGTTTACTATCAGGACAATAGCAGTCTGATGTCGTATTCGAAAAGGAGTCTGATACTAAGTGTATGGTAACACCAGAGTAATACTCAGAATCAATTGGTCATTGATTTAAAGAATGAAATAATTTTTGCAAAGTTAGAAAGAATAAAGGCATGGAAACTAATAGCAACGAACTTATGAACCACATAACGCATCGATTTCTAATGGAAGTGTCCCCTAACTAAATGTGTCTTCAATTAAGAGTGAATGTATTATTGTGGGACGTGGATCGATAACAGAAAGGAGCTTTTTTATTCAGTTATTACAAGTAACCGATATGAGTGGGAACTGAGATGACATGGGTGTTGTCAAATGTTTGATAGTCTAGCTGAAAAGGCTTGATAGCTCGTTTGAAATGCATCTTGAGAAGTTGACGTCAATCTACGAACCGCTGCATGGTAGCAAAAGCAAAATGTTTTATAAAATACTGATCGACCGTGAAATGTCAACCTGTTGTTACATTTGAGTATTTAAATATTGTGACGATTGAAATTCGATCCTTTCTATTCACATAAAAAATTGTCGACAAGTCGCTATCATCTCAGTGATGTGATGTGAAATAGTAAATTTATCCATGAAATCATAAGACAAAAAAATCAATATGTGATTTTATGAACAATATTATATCAAAAGTAATAATGTTATGCTAGTTAATTAATATTACTGTTAAGAAAATAAGAACTGAGTAAAATGATTGAACGAACCTTCGATACCTATGGCGTGCATAATTTCATGACTTATAATCCGAACAAGTGCTCCATATTTCGAAGCTAAACTAGCATTTTGATAATAAAGTGGAGGTTGTAGAAGTCCTGAGTATAAATATATGCGATTCTCATATGTTGTATAGTAAGCTGTTACATAAAATACCGGTGTTCCTATTGGAGATCTGCTCACAAAACAGATAAAGATTTGATTATTTCAAATGTCGTACCATATCATTAAAACTTCACTATTTTTGGATTTCATCAGGTAATTCTTTCAAGAATACTACGATACGAAATGTCCTGAATTTTAGCTTGGTCACAAACTAGCATGGATTGTATTACATGATACTTAATGAGTCCAATGAATGAAGCGGTTTTATTCAAACAAAAATTAGGTTGAAATTTGTGGGTCAGTTTACAATGTGATTGTGGAATCTGAGTATATGTAAGTTTTTACAGTCACTTTAGTAATACGGATTCTAATATTCATAATAAATATCTGTGATTTCCTGAATAGCCAGTAAGTAAATAATCAGTTCAATTTTCGTACTGATAGAACTGGATGGTTCGTTGTTTGAAAGACTTATGTCATTTACAAAGACTAAAGTCTTCTTTTTTCCGTCTACTATAGTAGTTGGTGTCAAATCTTCTGTGACGTTTTTACATGATATGATAGTAGTAATATGGATAATGGACAATTAGCATTTGTCCTTTGAGTTATAATATTAATGAAATCTTCTTACCTCATAACCTTTTCAAATGATGCAATGTGGGCACAGAAAGTTTGTTTACAAAAATAATTTATATATTTTTCTGTTTTTTAACATTTTAATTAGCATATTGGTTACATAACTAAGTGGGAAGACGCCTTAACGAACCAAACACACATTCAATCAATCCACCAAATTAATTTGTCTTCATGGTAATATAGGATCTATTCAAAAGAATGCAACAATCCACAAGTTAAGTTTGATTAAAATATATTCAAGTATTTCTAGTTAAATAGTAAAATTAACAATCCCTGATAACTTTGATTGCTTTTATATCAGACATATCATGATAACTTACGGGTTATTTTTGAATAATCGAGTTTTCAATGTCTCACTATATTTTGCTTTACAGATGTAAAATTCATTTAAGTAATAATTGTTCCCTGGAATCGGGTACTAAATAATATTTGTGTGAAAAAAACATTGATAGATTTCATTGATAAATAGCCAAAACACCTTCTTAACATCCTATTTTTCAGTTTAATATGTAAATATTTGCGATTTAGGGTTTCTGGGGTATTGCAGTGTCGTCGAAGAAACATTTCAGTTTTTCATTGTCAATCTAATCATTGTCACGTAAGGTGACGTTTCTTAATTTGTAACGCCAAGCTAGCGTAACGATTTGACTAAAGCATAAAGTTGTGCGAATAATCCTTGTGTGAGTATAAATTTTGACACTTAGTGGTGCACATACAACCTTGTACTGTTACGAGATTGTAGGTGACATTTTTTTACATACACGGAGATAAGTGAATTATGGTAAGATTGATGTGTTGTCTTTGGGGACCAGCACATTGGTCCATAAATTGACCCATATTATTGAACCTTTTGGGGATTATCATCTGAGTTCCCGAAGTGCAGAATATAAACCAGTTAGTTTAAGTTTCTCTGCGAAGTAATAATATAGTCTAATCGAAATTTTTTGAAAATGTAAAATATGTATATACTACATTAGGAGTTATCACTAGTGAATTCTACAAACAACGATCGTCTGTAAGCTTCAAATATCTTCACCATGGTAAGCGGAGCTATTTTCTGCAGAAATAGACTAATGTATACGATAATATACATATTATGACCAGTTTTCAACAAAATCTACATTAGTTGTTTAAAGTAAACCTGTAAAGTAATTTATTTTTGAATTGTGAGAGACCCGTAGTTAACTTACTTGGGATACTGTTGAAAGATTTTCTTCTTCTTGAGAACCATTATGATCTGAGTACAAGGCAGATACGCTCATTTTTGAAGCCTACAATTTTTCACAACAATCAGTCATCTCACTAAAACTTAAACAAAGTTTTTTTTTCATGAAGTTCTTTTCTCTCTCCTTCAACCACTTGATTTTTGAAAGTAATTTTATGATAGTAACTTTTATTTCTTTAAACATATTGATCACCTGTAATACAGTGAAAAATAACCAAACTGAGAAAGTGAATTTCAAGTTTTAAAATTATTACGAACCATTAACAAATGTCAGAGATGACTTATGTGATCGGAACATTAGTGAATCTGAAGCTTGATTCTGGATATTTAGTTGTAAATTCATGTCGAGTCATGGTATGATAGTAACTATCCTACAAATAATTTCGATGATGTTCAATTTCGGTTAAGCCTATTGTATTACCTTACAAAACAGACAGTGTTACTAGAACATTACCAATTCATCTATTTTACAAATAAATTCATGAGTTAATTGAAGGTAGAGCACCATGGAAAACCTGTGATCATGGGTCGGCTGTTTCATCCTGGTGTGGACCTCCTCAGCAGTGTGCATCCACGATCCCACCCCGTGATATTTAGACCTAAGACATATCGGTCTCGCTCGCCAACGCTTAACCTCCAGAACACTGAAGCAACGGGCATCCAACTTTTGTAATGTCTAACTTCAACTAATCCAAGAAGTTGAGCGACCGTCCACCATTGTCTTCAGTGAGTTACTATCTCACAACAGATGCAGTTGAACTCCACCGGTCACTGCTTCTCACTAGAACTACAGGAAATACCTCTTGAAGTCAGTCATCCGTCGGCCATAGATTATTATCAGAAAGAGGTTTTGTGGAGATTTCTTTGTATTGTTACGTACACTAGACCACATGAAAGATTCTGGCCGAAATTTTGATTGCTTGAATATCGATCGACCATTCATCCTCCTCCTTTTGCATGAATGTACTACAATTCGAATATTGGACTGTTTTGCCTCGCTTTGCCATTATGCGATTTCATTAAAAATCTCCCTCTGTATTTGCCTGCATACAAATATTCGTCTCTCCGCTCCGAATTCGCTTGATATGCTTATAGCTTTGTGATCTACGCTATCCGTAAAAAACATGTGCGTGCCGCTACACATTGCCTTCTCATTTCAACACCGTTGAGATTTATATAGTAACGGTAACAAAGATGATTTACTAACAAATCCATGCCACTACAGTAGGATGGATCTTGGTTTATCAAATTTACCATTGATCTCCATTCCTCAAGAATATGGTTACGGCATTTAAAGTGTGTGTCAATATACAGTCTAGTGGAGTAGCTAAATAAGATCATTAGAATGGATTTTCAAATCTGTGTTTTATATGCATTTGGTGAGAAAGCACGATATCTGACTAATGAAAATAATTTAAGTTGTTAGTTGTGTCTGACTAACGTCGTAGTTAGTTTTCTACTCTTACCGAATTGCATTGCATTACACTTAATCTTGGAAATGTAATGTAGTGGTAACGATAATGAACTCCCATTCCACATTGTTGAAGTGATTATTGCACAGTGCAACTCTTAAATAACCGTCACGGTTTTACTCTGATCTGTTGCATGGTAAGAACCGTCGACCAGGAATCCAAGATTTCTTTTTTTTCAACTCTTAAATCTTAAAACAGACCACCGCAGTGATGACATTTCGCAAGGGTTCTTAAGATCATTTGAATAAAATCCAGTTAATTTTCGTTGAAACGGTAAGTTTTGCTATAAAAATGATTTAAGCTAATTGTCTAGCGGAAACTAGGTTGACATTGAAACGTTGTTGACCATTTGATGTAATTCGTAGAGGAACGTATATTGGAATTGGAAAGAATAATTTCACGATTTTTGAGGAACAGGTGTATAGACGATGCCGAAAGTATGAAAATGCGTTGAAAAGTCTCATGAATTATTGTCAAAGTGACCCTAATTATTGCATCACAAACTTCGTCATTTCGAAAAATAACCGAAGTCAATGTCATTTAGCACAAATTCCGATAGGAAGTATTTTGTGCTACACGCTTATTATGTTAAGATGCTGAATATCATTTTATGTGAATGTACATGTGGATGACATAGTTCTGTTTGTGGAAGACAATGACACGATGCAGAGTTTTCTAATCGCTTAGCGCTGTAAGATCCATTTTGAAAGTTTCGTTGGTGAAAATCCCTCTATGCATACATTTGCAACGTGTTCCTAATGGTTTCCTTATTTGTACATTATTGTTAATATTTTTGATGACATTTGAGATTGTAACGTTTCATTTCATAGTCGCTTTCTCATTTTTTCTGTCGCTTTCACCGAGTTTCTATGTTTCTTCCTGAACTGTATCTATGTTGTCTTAATTGATAGTTTATCTTGGCGGCAGCCATACCGATTGTTTCCTCTTTGAAAGTGTTGCTTGAGTTGACTGGGATCGTGCATTTTGGTTGTGAATTGCAGCACTTTCCCAGAATTGGAAACACTTTGTGTTGTAAAGCAACATCTTGAACTGATTTTTACTTGATCTATCCAGAATAGATAGAATAACACCTATTTTTAGGAGAGTTCAGTATTTTTCTTATACTTCTTATCAACTTGTCTATTTATTGTAATTTAGTTCGATTGTTGTGGGATCAATTATTGGTTGAATAACTGAGTGATAATATTTGTTTAAGTAAAATTGTACATTTGCAATTGTGATGAAATTTAGAACCGTTGTTACCCGAATCACCTTCTTCTGACTTCGATTGAAGTGCACAAGCGTCTTTACATCCAGACAGTTATTCTTCACCCTTACGAATTTTGGATTTTATAGCGCAACATTGAAGACATATTTTGGATACGGTTCTCTTCCTTGATATGTAAAGTGCTACTTCAGGTTTTACGAGCATCATCGCCTGAATTGTTATTAGGAATTGAATGCATCGACCGCTTTACTTATCTTGAGAGTTTCATCAGTACTGATGGTCTGGTGTCAGACGAAATCTGGACACGGATTCAGTAGGCTCAATCGACTTTTACCAACTCATGTCGCTTGTAATGAGTTTACTGTGCAGCGATTCGCACCACTATAATTTATGGGTGTGAGACATGACCATTTTGAGAGGAAGATTTCCATAGGTTACTGGTATCCAATCACGACTGTTTGCAAAATAATGCTCATGTATTTTGTGACCACAGAATAAGCAATGAATGGGTTGAGAATGGAGTACAAGTTAGGGATAGGAAATCGACTGATGAGGTAGTCAATCTTCATTAACAGAGGTGGTTAAAACATGTGTTACGTATGCTCAACCAATGCTTTATCCATTCTTTGTTTCCCCCCCCCAATCCTGAGATTCTAAATCCACTGTCTTGTGGATCAAACCTCCAGGTCGGGTTGTGGCTTTCTTAGTGAATCATATAATTTGGTTAAAGGCACTCAGACAGTACCTTAGCCCACACAAATCAGACGATGATCAGAACCACTTCTATGAAGCCGTGAGTTAAAACTGGATTTTGCGTTTTATCGGCCTCTTCATCAAACAAGACTATGTCATATGAGTATTCTAAGTCAATAAGTAGACCGATAAGTGGATCAACCTCAGAAAAATGAAACGCGCCAATAATTTCGTAAACTCTTATGTGATTTAATTTGAATAAACTGTTTTTGAAAATATTACAGAAATTGGAGAATCAACAATAGAAAATAATTTGAATTCTTTACAAACACGTTTTTTGGAAGCGAATTTCCTTTTAATCCATAATGACTTTCAAAATCGATTCAACATAGTCTTCATCTGACACGAATTTCATGAAATATACATTAGTTCATTTCTGATCACTAACTGGAATAAATTACTATGAAACTTGAATACACACACTGATGAAACGCTCTTTAAAAATGAAAACCAAATAAAATTGCTTATAGGACGATAAGTCATTTAACCTTATACCATATTCATATAAATTGAAAGTATTTCTGTTTTTGTGACATTATCACTTATTGTGGAGAATAAAGTCTATCGTATGGAATATCATATTGTGTAGTTGCAATATAACATTTCAGTGTAAAAAAGGGGTTATGAGCATTTCTGGTTTCAGGTTCAGAAACTTACACAACACATATCTCTTGGTTATTCAATTGATTCAGGCTTCTCAGATCGATACTCAAGAAGAAATGTTGGCTGACAATAATGGATTAAAAGCATCTTACTACGTAAGTACGTTCAGATAATAAGTGTGATTTTATTTATGACCACTGAAATTAGATATCAGTTATCAAACTACTACTGTGTATCTTCAGTACTTTGATAATTTCCTTACAATTATCAAAATTCTAAATATGGTAAAGACAAATAAATAATATTATTATTCGTGTGTCATTTATGAAATCAATACGGAAACTTTTTTGACTCCCCAAAACACAGAAAGGAATCAAATTCAATAAATGACAAGAGATCTCACAGTCACTTCTTTAAATAAATGATAATACTTTCAGGTGAATATGGTGGTTCACAAAGTGGTTCGATATCAGGTTCATGGTTTTAGCATTCTATACCCTATCATATGATTGTTGATCGAGTAACCTTAAATTTAACAAGCTATTCATGAAAACATTGATACGTTTGTCCCACTTGCACTACGTTCTGTGTCACATGCTCCTTTCTCCGGATTCAAAAGTTCTTTTGTTATTACACATCTCAAACAGTTAACGCATAATTGCTGATATGAAAACGAAAATCGACCAATCCTGAGTGTTCTGTCCATTCAACAAAACGGTATTTGTATAAAATTTTATTGGCGTCAACTTTGATTGAATTATAAAAAATAATCACTGGATAAAAAAACGAAGTTAAAACTAATTTATAGGGTGGGTAAGTTATCCACAGGGAGAGATTTCTACATATCATCATAACAAACAAAGCAGTTAAAAAATCAAATTGATTACTTGGAATATCTCTGTGAAATCAATTCATTGAGACGAATATCCTTAAGCTGAGCTTGTAATTCTTTCCTTAGTTAAAAGTAGGTGCATAACACTGTGACTCATTTTCTCGTTCGCGATTCATCGAAGCTAAGAAATACGGCACAAGGTGCATAGGTTTACTTTGGTCGTTCTTACAAGAAACTGTGTTAACAAAACACGTGGGGAAAATAGTTTCACGAACACATCACCTGGGTACTTCAAATGATGTTTTACTATTACGTATTATGATCAATGTTTGCAAAAACGCTCAATCACAATAAATTTTACGCTACAAAACATTCTTTATTCAGACATACAGGCGTTTGCTGAACAAGTTCTCGAATAATGTTAGCCAAGATTACAATCAGTCACTCGCATCTGATCGATTGTTCTTCCACTCTTTCGCACAAGTAAGTCAAAGTTTTGATTTGTTTGTTATTCGTAAGAATAAACGTGGTGCATTTCTCAATGTTATATTCAGTGGTGTTTATCATGTTTATCGAAAACACTCATCGTACATTCTTTGTTCCCCTTGAGCTTCGATGTGATTGTTGTAAGCAACATTTATCATGAAAATCGCAGATCCACCCATGTCATTTTTCCTGAAACTCGATGAAAGACTAATGTCAAAGTTTGTTGTCGGCACATGTAGTACATTGTCTTTATGCAAATATTCTGACATATGTTTTGTCTGGAACATTCAATTGAAAAATGGATTTTAAAACTGGTGTTCTTCCATAAGTTTTAGAAGGTGAACAACATAGCCAGCTTCATCAACGCTCAATAAGACTTGTTTATATTCACACAAACCGCCAAACTATTTTGAAATTTCTATGATCACAATGTATGGAACTAAATGTGCACACAATGAGAAGTTTACTCAGTGGATCATTCATCTGAATGAACTTTCCTTTCACAATAAGGCTGCAAAGTTAACTCATTTTGGTATTTACTAGTATAAAGTTCAACTCAATAATATTTTCATTTTATCTGTAGGAGCGTGAAAAGTATTAAAGCCTAAAACTATCTAGAAACGTATTTTTCAACTCTTTCCATAATCTCGTTTTCAAGGGTTTGTGTGGACATCAAGTTCAGAATATGCTTTTACAAAATTCAGTAACTAACCCTCATGTTTTGGAAGGGTTTAGGTGAGAATTGTCAACAATTTAAATTAGAAATGCTATACGAGAAATTATGACTATGAAAATATTTGTTGTCACAAAAACTAAAGTTTTCATGGGCGTTCTTTGATGTTGTCTTCAATCACGAGCATTGAATGTGGAGGTGAGAGTGGTTGGTAGTGGAATCCAGAACGAGCTATTCGTCCTACCTGCAAATAGTCATCTGGATGTAAATGCATCCGAGAGTTGATGTTCACTCAGGGACTCGGACCTAGTACCGATTGCTTCAAACCGCTAGCCACCATTGTTTCTGTTTAGAAGAATGTAGTGACCAATTTAAAAGTCTCTAACACTAGATACTACCTGTCAATTCATCAATACACCTATTGTGAGCAAAATCAACTAAGAATAATTATTTCATTAAACACATTGTTCTAGTTGATGTTAAGAAAGCTATATTTGTTGGAATGATCCAGAAAATGTCTCGCTATAGACAGGAACGGATCAGGAAACATTAAGAAGCATTTTATCTAATCAGCGTTGACTAGACGTTTTGCTAGAAACACCGCTTAAGCGAAAAGTCACATGTTGAGTTTCTGATAGACTGATTACTACACTGCTACAATAATTCCAGTATTTTAGAAAAAACTCAACTAATTCCATAGTAATATAGAAACTTTATCTTGTTGTGCTAATGACGTATGGCAACTTGGAACGATGCATATATGTGCCTCGTCCAACGTTGTTGCGAAGTGAATGACTGACAAGTGAAATAAGTAAAATTATTAATTAGATCTCGAGCAGACTTCAGTTTCACAACCACTGAAAACTAGGAATAATAGAACAGCTATTTACTTCTAGTGTGGAACTCCTACGCAATGCAGATCCATTACGCTACGATGGATAGAACTCAGGACCCTTATGTTTGTCGTCGAAATGTAAACGTTTGAACCACACAATCGACATTCAAAAGGTTATATCGAATTCCAACATCCTTCAATGGCTGCCTTCGCCTAACCCTTGCAATAATGGAGCAAATATAGTAAACGTTGACTATCGTCAGATACTCTGGCCGAAACGTACGTATCGAATTGTCTTATAAACTTCCAATACTCCTTAGGCTTTCCATTGAAATAACATTATTTAACTCTCAGTAGCTCTAGACCAACTATAGGAACCCTAGGTATTGTGCCCAGCCCTGCATGCCCGAGTCTTTTCCTTTTATCTCATCTAAGATTCGCTACCTTATCTCACATTACTTCACTATCACTAAAGTCTTCCTTAAGTGCATCAGAACCATAAGGCGTAAAGACATCAGAAAAAACTTGCTTTGTACCAAGGGATTTGTCGTTAACCTTGTCTTTTTCCTCTCCGACGAGCTTAGGGATTGACGTCTTTGCACGATTGTTGTGCATCTCGGATTATCGACCAATTTTCGGGCAGCTTGCCGACCAATATTAGTTTAGAACTGTAATTTCGTACCAAGCAGCTTACCGACCAATATTTGTTTAGAACTGTAAGATCCAAAACTAAATTCCAATAGGTCTGGATATGGTTGAATAACTATATTAAAAGTTTAGTAACTGATTTCAATCGAGATCAGAATAAGATGTTTTGGAGTAAAAACGGTTCCAAATTTCATCATATGTACAAATGTACAAATTTACCTAAACAAATATTACCATCCAGTTATTCAACCGACAATTGATACCAAAATATTCAATCTAAATTACAATGAATAGCAAAGTGGTAAGAAATATATGAAAATTACCAAAAACACAAAAATGTGAGTGTTGTTCCATCATTTCTGGATAGATCGAGTAAGATTCCGTTTGAGCGGCTGTTTTATAACACAAAGTGTCTCAATATCTGGGAAAGTGCTCCAAATTACAACCAAAAATGCATGGTCCCAGTCAAAATCAAGCCGCACAATCAAAGAGCGAACAGTCAATATGGCAGCCGCCAGAATAATAACAATTAAAACAAAGTAAATACAGTTCAGTAAGGAACATGAAGACTCAATAAAAACTATGGGAAAACCAAGAAAATCTAACATTACAGACTTAATTAGCATCAAAAAAGTTAACAATATATGCAAATAAACAAACCACAAGGAAGAAATCATAAATGTATGCAATGAGGGATTTTCCCTTTCAAAATGGATCTAACACTCAGGACTCTAGGGTTTGTTGTCAAAATACTTACCTTTGAATCACAGAACCAGCATCCAATAGGTTATATTGGATTGCAACCAATAAATGGAATTTCACAAGCGTCTTCAGTCGATACGAATCTCATATCTGAAACAACTTGATGACACTTTGGGTGCTGACTCAGTGTTCTAAAAATTTAGCTCTTCCACCGAGACCTGAAGGTCCTGTTTTCCATCCTTGGTAGCATTGTTTGGGTATTGCTAAGTATTTCCGTTCTAGAAAAGAATAGTTCTCAAGCGCTTATAAGTTTTCAATGGTTGTCTAATTTAAATCTGTTGAAAAAAACAGATACAAATCGTCCCTTATAAGCTTGTATCATCGTAATAAATTACCTTCGGGATGAATATGACTATAATACCTTACCACTTTTTCAAGCGAAATAGATATATTCCAACATTTGTAAACTGGTATAAATATTCTGAATAACTGTGTGCTTTTAAAATTTACTGAAAAAAAAGGAAACATCATGCACAAATTCGCAGCATCTAATTGAATGTATATCTGTGCTAAAAGTAATAACAACAATTTGTTTCGAAGTGATAAAAATTTGCAGTTGGAAACGCCCTTTGATTGAGTTTGAGAAAATAACTTCTGATGATCCGAGGTATTTAAATCATTGTATAAGCCAGTAATCAAAGAAACAACGCAATTTAACCAAGAAGCATTAGATGAACACGAACGGGTGTAATGTATTTGTAATTCAAAATCATTATTACAAAGAAGTCATTTGTTCATTGAAAGACCACAAAACTTCTGTTACTTGTTGGTTGTATGAGTGAAAAAAGGCAAAATTAAATTTTAAATTTATTATACTCAATGATATAGACATGAGCTCACTGAATAAATACTTATACCTATCATTTGGATGTTGCTATAACACATCGAAAAGTCAGATGAAGTCATCTCTTTACTGTACGTTTAAGCGGAGAACTTTTTGAGAGCTTGGTTACGCTTGCGTCACATTTAGCACTTTCATGTATTGCTAGTACCGATTCAAACTTTCTGTAATCAGAAAGCTGTGTTGAATTCTTAATTGAAGTTTGTCAGAAGACAACGTGAACAATAACCAGAACGGCCGAGCAATTATTTTATTGAATATCAGATTGAATGCTATGGCATAATTAAACAACATAAGTGAAGAATTTAATGGCATATATTAGAAGAATAAATAAATACTATAAAAAT
Organism: Schistosoma mansoni; assembly: GCF_000237925.1. Taxonomy (NCBI): domain Eukaryota; kingdom Metazoa; phylum Platyhelminthes; class Trematoda; order Strigeidida; family Schistosomatidae; genus Schistosoma; species Schistosoma mansoni. The sequence goes on from NC_031496.1 coordinate 22,156,134, forward strand.
TACCTAAGTGGTTACGCATTCAAATACTTATACACACGTTGGTGTAGCTCTTTGTTTTACCATGTTACTTACACAAGAGTAAGGAATATTAACAAGTATGACAGAAAATAGACATAATTGAATCTTAACATCATTAATTAACAGAGCGCCCTGTTAATAAACGTTATTTTCTAAAGACAGATATAACAGTCAAAATTATCTAAAGTAAAAGTGTGAACCTGGGGGACGGTGTAAATCACTTTCTTTACTCTGCTGAAGCATTCATCATATATACAATCCAGAACTTCATATACGGAAGTAAAGTGTTCAAGATATCTTTAGTCATTTTGTACTGAAGGATAAATCTTCGTGTTTTAAAATTTCAAGTAAGAATTGAGTAAGAAGTACAAAATTACTGAGCACTGTTTGTTCGGATCTTTCCATTGATATTTTTGGACTACAACTAATCAGTCGCTAATTGGCATATATGCAAACTGTGCGTATTGCCTCGATATAGCCTAAATTCACAAGCGTGGTGAGCAAAGATGGATACTTGCTAGCAGTGGAATCCAGGACGCCGTTTCGTCCTATTCGGACCCTTCAGCTGGATGTACCTGCATCTCAGAGTTGATGTTCACTCTGGGAATCTAACCCAGTACCTTTCGTTTCAAACGCGCTTCCTGAATTCCACTGCTAGCCACTATCTATGTTTGCTTATGCGAAGTACAGAACAGTTGATAGCTTCTGTGCAAATAATGTCTTTTCAACTAAGTTGAAGTACCGGATAAACATTTCAATACGCTTCAGTTAAGAAATGCATGTATTATGCAGATAAGATCCAAACTTCAGGTTTCCATACAACCACAAATAGCAGAGAAACTATAAAAGGGTTCAGAAATACTACTTCGGACGTACAAATTCGTGCCCACGAACTGATAGGTAATTGTTAATTACTGAAAAGTTATAGTTATAGGAAATCAATATTCACAATTATTACGATGTTGAAGTATGTTTCGGAAACTGATACATGTAAAGGGATTTATAAGTAAGATACATCACTACACAAATGTACCAGGAAATGACAATTTATTATTGCTGACTCCTTTTTATAAAAATGCCTAGGTCATCTTTCGTCCTATTTAGGCATCTCAATTTCTCAATACACTTCTATTTGCGACTTGAATTACTGAAGAACATGGACATATTTAGGAAAGGCGTTTTGCCACAGCGATAAAGTGAGAATGAATAAACTCAATTTTTATGTGTCTCGTGAATAATGTTCAGACGACACTTTAATGTTATCAAAATTAATTTTTGGACTACGAATGATAAGTATCCTGCGTTATTGGATTCGACAAGTTCTATGTCTTGGAAATATTGAACTGATTTTATAAATTTTCAAGACTACCATAAACATTAAAGCTCGATGAAATAGAGAACTATTTCAAGTGTTTTAGCAAAGTTTAGAAAATAGTAACCTGTTGACCTTAGGTTGGCCGTTTTTTACTATGAATAACCACTTATTTTATAAAACCGTGAGCGGTAAACAATACTTCACCGGTTAACTGATTAGTTTTCATCATGCCTCCTATCACACAATAATTGAAACAAAAAGAGAAAAATTATAAGCGGTAAAACCATTGAAAAGCAGAAGCCGTTGAGAGCGGATCTATTTAAGTGGTGAAGTTGAAGGTTCACAAGAAGCCTCACATGGTGGTTAATAAAGTTCATATGTTTACTAAGTGCTTTTCTGGTAAAGACCTAACGGTAAATTGTGGTCACATATAAGTATCACGAGTATGTTTCTGAGTTATCCGAAAAAAATTACGTAGGCGTCTACGAGGCCACTACAAAATCAGCTTTTAAAAATATCAAGTTGCGTCACGGTTTAGCATGTAGCAGTATGTGAATCTTCAAAATCAAAAGTTTTATATGTCTTCGTTATTGGATGCTGACAACTTAAGTTCTAGTGTACTCACCTAACTGAAGACGCTCGATCATGAATCCGCACCAGATCAGGAGTTGGAACTCCGTGTTCAACATCCCGTGTGATCGCTAACCTGTCTGGATTAGTCATTCCTCGATATAATAGCCTATGAAATATATTGTAGTGCCATGCTTCGCCGATCGTCCACCTCGATAACCATTATAATACAATCTTAACGGTGAATAAAATCAGAAGGCAAAGAGAAGCGGCAGCTACAGTTTTATTGAGAAATGACGGAGGCCAGAAAGTTATAAGCACATGAGCAAATATCAGAGAGCGAAGAAAATGACACGCATTGGGGATAGCGGGTAAGCCAACTCAATTTATTCAAACGTTAATCAATATTTATAGCCAGACAAGAATAAGCTACAGACATGTGATGAATGAGATAAACAGTGTTCATACACAAACCGTCCTATAAAAATTGTCTGGGTTCTTAAGTGAATAATTAACAAGGTGAAAACTTGACTCAAGCTGGATAGGTAAATTTGGTTGTCCAGAAATTAGAATAAGGTATTTGAGCTAAACATATCAACTGACAATGCACTATTTTCGAACCTTCAAGCCTCTGATTTTTGATTTCACCAGGTAGATAAGTTTCATAGTAGAAGGCTCTTCTGGTTAAAGCGTTGTCAAAATCCCAATTTCTGTGGCATCTATATTTATGAGCTAACGTTATATGGTACACAACTTACAAACTGTGAGTCCGATCGTTTTTGGGATTTCGTAAATTATTGCATCATTTTCATTTCTATATGTTGAGATATTTTTTCGTGGTTTTAAATATTTTTTTCCAAATTCATTCATGATTTTTATATCTGCCATGTCGGAACAGAGACATAAACTGCTTAAGTTAAAAACTATGACCATATTCATTTCAACTAATGCCTTTTTGTCTAGATAACATAGAAGCCTGATTCTGCTACGCAGAAACCGACCTCTACGAGCACGGTGTAAATGACGCACATGCACAATTTCACGCAGTGGTTAGTAATAATTTACTCCTAGGTAACAGCTTGCTTTATGGGGCATCCTGTTTACAAGTGAGAACTAATTGTTAAAACGTCAAAATTTTCACTGATGTAAATTAATCAGCTGGGTTTATATTCTATATTATATGAATTAAGATGGTTTTAAATGAATCGCAGAAGAATCACAGTTGGCGCTCTTTATGAAGGTTGTCTTGCGACATGCATTTGATGGTCGAGAATAGATCCATGTGAATTTCCAGGGTTCTAGATACCACAACTTTATATCCCTCTGGAATATCTTTGACTTTGATAATGGTGCAGGACGAAGTCACCCGTTCCATATCTGTTCTCGGTGAAGTATGTAAAGTGGGCTTGAAAAGGGTGTTAGAAAAAGAAAGGACGAGAAACAGAACAGACATTGTTCATGGAGGAATGATTAAAGTATTACTTGTCAGCCTATTTCTTTGTTATTACGGTACTTAATAGGCAAGGGCATTCCAATATGTTGAAGAAAATAAGAGTAAACAAGATATGAGTGGATTAGGAACTATATAAATGAATAAATTGAGACACCTCAACTTATTTCCGTTATCTTCCCGTAGAACACGGGGCTTTGTTAAAAAACCTACGACGCATTTGTTTTTGGTGTTTTACAGTAAATAGTGTACATTGTTTCTTAATCTCTAGGCAGGGTCATGGATCATAGTTGGACAGGAGGTTAGAAATGAGAATCCGTTTATTGCTTTGTAGAGAAATATCACATTGTTCCTTAGCCATAAAGGTTCTTAAGAGATGTGCCTACATCTATATGTGTAATGGACAGTGGAGTCACTTCCTAGCAGTTGGCTTGTGAAACGTCTTTGAACATCTACTATTGTTTTGTCAATGGCATTCATAATAGAGAAGATAAAAGAGAAGTGCTCGAGAGAACGTAGTGATGATTTGAAGTATTTGAATTATAGTTTAGACTAGTAATCTCAGCAAGAACGCAATTTAATCAAGTATTATTAGATGAGCAGCAACAAGTGTACCATATTTGGTGTTCAAAAAGAAAACAATCATCAATAAAAAGAAATAACTGGTTCATATATACACTGCATCTGTAATCGACTATACGTCTTCCTCTTAAGTTCATCTTACGTTTGTTCGACAGTTTATTGGATGTAGACTCTTCATTATCTAGGGCGCACTTGTTAGTATTGGAGTTATCAACATAAATCAGAACGAACTCACCTGGGTCCTGGAATCGTATACAATCACCATGTCGATTGTGTATTGAAACCACTGATATCTAGATTTTGAAACATAAATCTCCCAACACTATCCTCTCCCACAAAATAATCCCAGATCTTCATATCCTTACGTTATGGATAATGTGGCTTCATTTAAAACATTTTTCACACATTAACTAAAGTATTTATTAGAAGTGACTTCATGATAAGTATAAGCAACAGCCGATATGAAGTTATCAGGCTCATTTAGTACTAGTACTTCGCATTGAATAAGTTTCTCACAAGAAGCGAATGCATTATGAATATAAACAGTATATGATATGACATCAACTCCGAATGTAGCTCCTCCAGAGGCTACTGCCGATCCCAAGCCCGGGTAAAGGAGGAGGGTTGGGCATGGGGTTAGCGACCCCATCCCGTAGAAAATCAACTCGCTAAAAAAACGCTAACCAGAAAAAATCATTCAAACCATTCAAACTCTGCCCTGGGAGTAGAAAGAAAAATGACGTCTCATGATGAAAGCCGAGTTCATTCGGAAGTCGTGAGGCCGATGCACCTTCTTACAACCAGAGCGACAATTTTTATAGGTACATGGAATGTCCGGACAATGTGGGAGACCGGCAGAGTCTTCCAAATTTCTGCGGAAATGAGGAAATACAACCTGGAAGTGCTTGGAATCAGTGAAACACATTGGACGCAGGTTGGACAACAACGACTGTCTTCAGGGAAACTTCTGTTATACTCCGGTCATGAAGAAGAAAATGCCCCACATACACAAGGAGTGGCACTGATGCTGTCTAGAAAAGCACAAAATGCACTTATAGGATGGGAATCCCATGGACCGAGGATCATCAAAGCCTCCTTCAGAACAAAGAGAGAGGGCATTACAATGAACATCATCCAATGCTATGCGCCGACCAACGACTACGATGAAGACGCTAAAGACCAATTCTACGATAGGCTGCAGTCAATCTTCGAGAAGTGCCCAACCAAGGACCTGACCATTCTAATGGGAGATTTCAATGCCAAGGTTGGAAAGGACAACACTGGATACGAAGACGTCATGGGACAATATGGACTGGGAGGAAGGAACGAAAATGGTGAGAGATTTGCAAACCTATGTGCCTTCAATAAACTGGTCATAGGTGGCACCATATTCCCACACAAAAACATACACAAAGCCACTTGGATTTCACCGGATCACACTACACAAAATCAAATCGACCATGTCTGCATCAACAAAAAGTTCAGGAGGACGATGGAGGATGTGAGAACCAGAAGAGGAGCTGATATAGCATCCGATCACCATTTGCTGGTCACCAAGATGAAACTAAAACTCAAGAAGCACTGGACAATGGCGCGGACAACATCACAAAAGTTTAACACGGACTTTCTTCGAGATGCTGACAAACTCAACGAATTCAACATAGCCCTCAGCAACAGGTTCGAGGCCTTTCATGACCTACTCAATGGAGAGGGAACCACCATAGAGAGCAGCTGGAAAGGTATCAAGGAGGCAATCGTTTCAACATGTCAGGAGGTTCTGGGCCAAAAGAAGCACCATCACAAGGAATGGATCACTGTTGGTACACTGGATAAAATTGAAGAAAGAAGGAACAAGAAGGTAGCAATCAATATCAGCCGAACAAGAGCAGAAAAAGCCAAGGCACAAGCCGAATACACAGAGGCAAACAAGCAAGTGAAGAGGAGCATCAGGACCGACAAACGTAAATATGTGGAAGATTTAGCGATGACAGCGGAAAAGGCTGCAAGAGAGGGAAACATGAGACAACTGTATGATACAACAAAGAAACTTGCTGGAAATTACCGTCAACCAGAAAGACCAGTGAAAAACAAGGAAGGCAAAGTAATCAACGATATTGAAGAACAACGAAACAGGTGGGTAGAACACTTCAAGGAACTCTTGAATCGACCAGCTCCACTGAACCCACCCAACATCGAAGCAGCACCCACAGACCTCCCAATCGATATTGGCCCACCAACAATTGGGGATATCAGCATGGCCATTAGACAAATCATAACAGCGGGACCAGACAACATCCCGGCAGAGGCACTGAAAGCAAATGTAACAGCAACTGCCAAGATACTCCACATCCTCTTCAGTAAGATTTGGGACGAAGAACATGTACCAACAGACTGGAAAGAAGGACTTCTGATCAAGATACCAAAGAAAGGCGATCTGAGCAAGTGCGACAACTACAGGGGCATCACTCTCCTCTCAATACCAGGAAAAGTCTTCAACAGAGTATTGTTGAACAGGATGAAGGATTCCGTGGACGCCCCATTTCGAGATCAACAAGCTGGATTTCGTAAGGATAGATCGTGCACAGATCGAATTGCAACTCTACGTATCATTGTGGAACAATCAATCGAATGGAACTCATCACTCTACATCAACTTCATCGACTACGAGAAGGCATTTGATAGCGTGGACAGGATGACACTATGGAAGCTTCTTCGACACTACGGCGTGCCTGAGAAGATAGTAAATATCATACGGAACTCCTATGATGGACTAAACTGCCAAATCGTCCACGGAGGACAACTCACCGACTCACTTGAGGTAAAGACCGGTGTTAGACAAGGTTGCTTACTCTCAACCTTTCTCTTTTTCCTGGTCATCGACTGGATTATGAAGACGTCAACATCTGGAGGAAAGCACGGGATACAGTGGACAGGCAGGATGCAGCTGGACGATTTAGACTTCGCGGATGATCTGGCTCTTCTATCACAAACGCAACAACAAATGCAGGAGAAAACGACCAGTGTAGCAGCAGCAGCAGTAGGTCTCAATATAAACAAAGAGAAAAGTAAGATTCTCCGATACAATACAATATGCACCAATCTAATTACACTTGACAGAGAAGCTTTGGAAGAGGTGGAAATCTTTACATATCTGGGCAGCATCATTGATGAACACGGTGGATCAGATGCAGATGTGAGGGCGCGGATCGGCAAAGCAGGAGCAGCATACCTACAGCTGAAAAACATCTGGAGCTCAAAACAATTGTCAACCAACACCAAGGTTAGAATTTTCAATACAAATGTCAAGACAGTTCTTCCGTATGGGGCAGAGACGTGGAGAACTACGAAAGCCATTATCCAGAAGATACAAGTGTTTGTTAACAGCTGTCTACGCAAGATACTTCGGATCCGATGGCCAGACACTATCAGCAACAAGCTACTGTGGGAGACAACAAACCAGATTCCAGCGGAGGAAGAAATCAGGAAGAAGCGCTGGAAGTGGATTGGGCACACTTTGAGGAAATCACCGAATTGTGTCACAAGACAAGCCCTCACATGGAATCCTGAAGGTCGAAGGAGAAGAGGAAGACCAAAGAACACATTACGCCGAGAAATAGAGACAGACATGAGAAGAATGAACAAGAACTGGAAAGAACTAGAAAAGAAGGCCCAGGACAGAGTGGGTTGGAGAAAGCTGGTCGGCGGCCTATGCTCCATTGGGAGTAACAGGCGAAAGTAAGTAAGTAAGTAAGTATGATATTACATCAGGACTTGATTCTTCTGAAACACATTCATCAAATTTATGGACAGTTACATCAGAGAATAATAAATCATCGAAAAAATCAACATCTATCAAACCTGAATCCGGTTTTTAATCATGATTAGACTCATTCAATATGTTATTTACAGAGTCGTAAGAAAATACATCAGAAATATGTGAACCATTAGAAAAACGTATATCTGATACAGTAATGTGATAAATCTGACATGAATTCGGTTGAGTGGAAACGTTCGTCTCACAGTGATTCTGAGTTTCGTTCAACTCTGGAATACTCTGTGACGTTATAACGCCTCCAGAAGAGTAGAGTAGGTATTGGATTCCGAAGTACTGTAGTTTGAAAAGTAGCCTTTTGTGTGGGACCTCATTAAAAGCTTTCTTAAAGTCTAAAAACATGGCTGAACTAATGAGTCCATCCTCTCGTTTCAGAGATATATCATTCATGTAATCATAATATAATCTGAAAATAATATTTACAGAATTCACACCAGTTCGCAGGCATGATCAGATTGTTATAAAAATCAACATATAATGTAGAGTGCAAACATGAAATATAAGAAAGTTTTATGTTTGCTGGTTTAGTATTTGATAAATATTTTATATTTGGCATATATCACGGCAAGCCAATGCAACACAATGAAACTTGTCGATTAATTGATAATTATCTACAACTAGAGAAAGTAAGATAAAAGCAAAGAGCACAGAACAACAAAACAATGATAGCAAGTAAGAGGTTAAACACTTAAAGTTCCGATAATCTCACTTGTGGAGTAAGATACACTTACAGGCGCTAGAGCATTTAATGCATTTTCAGAGGAGCAAAAGGCATTAATTGAGCGAACAAACAATGAGAGAAAGTTTAACATACAGAAAGTTTGAAGTAAATTATTCCAGAGCCTAGAAAACTTACAGGTAAAGTAATTCATATAGAGAGAACATCTAAAATATGTTTGTTTGGCTAAAGACATCACCACTGAAGTTATGTTTATGGGCCGGTAGTTTTCAACATTTGCTTCAGGTCCTTTTTTAATTTTAGGAATGATGTGTGTAGTTTTCCGTGCAGTAGTGTTACACACTTTGAAGATTGATATCGCAAATAGTTTAGGAAGAAAAACGTGCATCGTCACCACGTTTCGGTATGCTAGCTGAAATAGGATATGGTCCATCACTGTAGGATTGTTTCAATATACATTGAAGTTTACATTAGTAATTTCACAGGGAGGTACTGGGATTGATTCTGAATCATTCAGTGGTTTTCCGTCAGTTAATGCGAAACAAAAGTGTTCACTAAGTAGTTCCATAACAAGCCAAGGATCTTGGTATAATTGTTTGTCTATAATAAATATCTCTCTTTCGAGTTAGAACGTTTGAGTTTATTTTGAAGGAGTATGATGAGTGCAGAAAAGTTATTAATAAGTTCGGCGGCACGTTTTACCTGTTCAAAAGCTTTCCGTGTACGTATTGCCTCTTTTCAGACAAGTCTATCTGTCACCGTTATCAAAGAGGAAAAGTCATAAAAGTTGTGGAGTCGAGTACAATGTTTTTGAAGACGTCTTTGTGTACCGATCGGTATATACAGATCTTTTGAGAACTTAGATCTCCAGTATTCTAAAGGCGCGATTTTGTTGATGATACTTCTGATGTTGTGATAAAATTTATTGATTAGTGTGTCGGTATTGTTTGCAGTAAAGAAAGTCCCCCAATCAGTGCTCGTAAAGTAATTTTGTGGGAGTTATTTCAATCAACTTTGCGACAGTTTCTACGAAGTGTCACAGTTTTAGGTCTAACGTCTTGGGTTTATATATTAAGGCTAAATATGACAATGTTATGATCACTACGTCGTGACATTTTTTCGAATAAACACAGTGTTTTGGAGAAAACACTGGTATAGACTAAGTGCCAGATATTTTGATGTCTGATAGTGCTACTAACATACTGAGTCAACTGTTATAGTTCTAGACATTCAATTAATGATTCATAACGTTTCAGCACCTTGACTGGGAACCAAGAAATTTCAGGCACTTTGAAGTCACCACAAATTAGCTTGCCTGTGAATGGGGGGGGATGGTGCTAGTGTGAACATCTCTGATGATACTCTTGTTCAACCTATCAATGAGTCAGGTTGACGGGAGATACAGTCGAACAATAAGGTAATGGAATTTGATGGCTTTAAAACAGTTTGTTTAGTCCAAGCGTATCATATAATAGTGAGATTGAGCTAGAGTGAGCATCAGTAAGATATCCTCCGCCTCATTTTTCAATCTATTACTTCCATGTAGTAAATATTTATCAAGAGATATACGTAGTTTGAGAATATCACCGTGCTTTAGATATCGTTATAAGGGAAGACTGATATATGGGTACAAAGAAGACTAAATCTTCTTATTTCAGATAGACCTGTCGTTGACAAGACGCAATAACAAATGGCCCACTAAGTTAGAATGGGTGAGAGTACCTCGACCAAAGTTGTCATAATCTCCGCATGTGCGATATAGGTTTCAGGTGAAGGATTTAATATTCTTCATTAGCTCGGTATTTTGATAGCTAGAGTTAGTGGAGGATGTATCAAATCACCTGGTGAAGTTGTTTGGGGAGTTGACCCAGAAGGAAGGAGTGGGAGTACTTTTTGATCAAAACCGTACGGTGTAACAAGTTTACGTTCAGCATGTGATTTGAAATGACTAGGGCTGTGTGCTTCAATAGAGGTGCCACTAGTAGCCGGTTTAGGCCGACTTTGAAGTGTACTGTTATTTGTAAAGTAGTCGTTATGGTTAGAATCGTAGACTGTGTTATAGCTAATTACGTTAGTGTGATCATGAGAGTGGTCTGCCGCACGTAACTGGAGGTAGTCACAACTGTTATCATAGGCGGAAGCCGGTTTAATGTGGTGGGTTAATACTAAGGGGTGTGGAAAGTTTTCTTTCTGGGATTAATTTCAATTGTGATCTCGGTGATAGTAGATGGGGTATGGAGTGAGAAACCTACGATTAGCATACTTATTAAGGGATTCAGGCTTCATAGGGTGGTAGGAGTGATCAGTACTATGGTAGTTTTCGTATAAGAAGGTTAGTAACGCTGAAGTTTACCGCTCGTTTTGCAACTTGAAGGTCTTGACGTCAAGTTACATGATATCAGCGCGAATAAGCTATTCGTCATTTTGAGTTACCCACAGAAGAGTTGGTCTCAATCCTACGTGTTTCTCTATTCGGTATCGTAAATTTTGTCTCCTCAAAACATTTTATCACGGCGGAAGAGTTTTGTTGCCTCCGTGAGATGAATTTATGTCTTTTCGAGTCATCTTGCGGAGAGCCTTTACGAGGACTATTTTCAAGTGAATATGTTTAGTTGGATGTGTCTCATCATACGACTCACACTTTAGTACTTTACTGAGCGAACAGCCAGTATCAGTGATGTCGTTGTGCTTTTTGGTGACAGTTGAAATCCGTATCTAATCCAAAGGTTTCTGATCTGCAAACCCATCTAGATCTACGGATCGACCTGCCGTTTGTTGAATGACATCAAGCTTATTGCTCGTTCACTTCATATCTAAATAAAAATAATATCAGTATGTATTTATTATTACGTGTCAACCGGGTTAATACTGTGATCACAGACTATGAGTGTATAACGTGTGCCCTGTATTAGGTGTTCAGTTATAGCGTTGGGGAGTACCGATCAATCAAATATCAATATTTCAATTAGTGTAATTAAAAGATAAAGACACGTCAATGTTAATTGCTTGAAGCTTACACAAGATATGCAGGGAACGAAGTCCACGATATGTATGTATTAACCGGTAAGTGTTCATCAAAACTTTTTCCTGAGACAAAGTTGAAGAATTGCTAAAACACGAGAGATCGCTACCCCGTCGATGCTGGCTCAGAATTTAGCAATCTTCCAGCAAATTCTAACCACTGGCTTCTCGATTCTGTTTTGACCTTACGGGTGTCAAACTAAAAGTTGATTTCGACGAGCTGGCTGCATCTGCCGACCTCAGTTTAGAGATCACCGAATGTTCTATCGCCAAGGATTGTTCAGTTAAAAAAATTCTCGAACGACACAGAATGACATTGCGGGACTATGTCATGCACTGACACGTTTTCTCCGATTTTGTAATTACTGTAAACGGTCGCAAACCACTTCAAAAAGCCTTTCATGTAGGCGATGGTGCTGGTTTCACAATGAATAAGGAAAATCTAGAAATTGCTGAAATTCCTGCAAGTTTGCAAAATCGAAACCGACCAACAGGAAAAAATTCGGGAAGCTCATCAGCCGTAGGCGTTGATGGCAACAATAGCCGGCGAACATAGCCGTCTGTTACCTAAACGTGGGTTTACGCAAACTCATTCATTGAATCTTCGTTGTTGCAGATGTTTCTATTCCAATGATTGGCATAGAACGTCTACAACATAACAGCCTGTGCATTGATACACGCGAACGAAGGCTAGTAAACGGAAACACTCATTTCTCTTTTGCGTAACTTCTTTTCTTGGTTGCAGATTATTATCATTCACAATTGAGTACACAATAAACCCATTCTATCAACCATTACTCGATAAGTACTCTGTGATATACCAACCACAACCGAAATTGCCGTGTGTAACCAGCAATGTTACACATCACATCACGACTACAGGACCACCTCTATTCTCGAAAGCACGCTGACTGGCAACTCCGCCTGTAGCTCTCCTAGAGATACTGCCGGTCCCAAGCCCGGGTAAAGGAGGAGGGTTGGGCATGGGGTTAGCGACCCCATCCCGTAGAAAAGCTAACTCGCTAAAAAAACGCTAACCAGAAAAAATAATTCAAACAATTTAAACTCTGCCCTAAGAGTTGAAGGAATAATGACGTCTCATGATGATAGCCGAAATTCTTCGGAAGTCACGAGACCAATGCACCTTCTAACAACCAGAGCAACACTCTTTATAGGTACATGGAACGTCCGGACAATGTGGGAGACAGGAAAGACCAGCCAAATAGCAATGGAAATGAGGAGATACAACTTGGCAGTACTCGGAATCAGCGAAATCCATAGGAAACAAACTGGACAACAAAGGCTAGGTACAGGAGAGATGCTGCTGTACTCCGGTCACGAAAAGGAAAATGCTCCACACACTCAGGAAGTTGCTCTAATGCTGTCCAAAGAGGCACGAAATGCACTTGTGGGATGGGAAATTCATGGACACAGGATAATCAAAGTATCATTCAGAACAAAGAAGGAGGGGATCACAATGAATGTCATCCAATGTTATGCACCCACCAATGATAGCAACGACGATGATAAAGATCATTTCTATGAAAGGCTGCAATCAATTATAGAGAAGTGCTCACGAAAGAACCTCACCATCTTGATGTGAGATCTAAATGCTAAAGTTGGAGTGGACAACACAGGATATGACGATGTAATTAGACGACATGGACTAGGAGAGAGAAATGAAAATGGGGAGAGACTTGCAAACCTGTGTGCTTTCAACAAATTGGTTATAGGCGGCACAATATTCCCACACAAACGCATACACAAAGCTACATGGATCTCACCGGACCACACCACAGAGAACCAGATTGATCACATCTGTATGAACAAAAAATTCCGGAGATCAATGGAAGATGTGAGAACCCGGAGAGGAGCGGACATAGCTTCAGATCACCACCTGGTTGTGGCCAAGATGAGACTGAAGCTTAGGAAACACTGGAAAACTGGATAAACAGCACTACAAAGGTTTAATACAGCCTTCCTTCGAGATACTGACAAGCTCCATGAATTCAAGATAACTCTCAACAACAGGTTCCAAGCTCTACAGGATCTACTGAAAGAACAAGAAACTACTTTGGAGGACAACTGGAAAGGGATAAAAGAAGCACTAACTTCAACGTGTCAGGAGGTTCTTGGTCCTAAGAAGCATCATCACAAGGAATGGATCTCTATGGGAACCCTGCACAAAATTCAAGAAGGGAAGAACAAGAAACTAGCAATTAACAACAGCCGAACACGAGCAGAGAAAGTCAAAGCACAAGCAGACTACGCAGAAGCAAACAGGGAAGTGAAGAAAAGCATTAAAGCCGACAAGCAGAACTACACGGGAGAACTAGCAACGATAGCGGAAAAAGCTGCAGGGGAAGGAAATATGAAACAACTATATGATACAGCGAAGAAATTGGCAGGGAGATACAGCAAACCGGAAAGACCAGTCAAAGACAAAGAAGGAAAAACAATCACTGAGATTCAAGAACAGAGGAAAAGATGGGCAGAATACTTCGAGGAACTGCTGAATAGACCAGCCCCATTGAATCCACCGAACATCGAAGCAGCCCACACAGACCTTCCAATAGATGTCACTCCACCAACGATCGAAGAAGTCAAGATGGCCATCAGGCAAACCAAAAGTGGGAAGGCGGCAGGACTTGACAATATACCAGCAGAAGCACTGAAGTCAGACATTGAAATAACTGCAAATATGCTTCACCTACTATTCAAGAAGATTTGGGAAGAGGAACAAGTGCCAACAGACTGGAAAGAAGGATATCTCATCAAGATACCAAAGAGAGGAGATCTGAGCCAGGAAAAGTTTACAACAGAGTGCTGCTGAATCGGATGAAACACACAGTAGTCGCCGAACTAAGGGATCATCAGGCTGGATTCCGTAAGGATCGGTCGTGCACAGACCAGATCGGGACACTACGGATCATCGTTGAACAATCAGTTGAGTGGAACGCATCACTATACGTCAACTTCATTGACTATGAGAAGGCGTTTGACAGCGTGGACAGGAGAACATTATGGAAACTTCTTCGACACTATGGAGTTCCTGAAAAGATTGTCAACATTATCCAAAACTCATACGATGGACTACAGTGCAAAGTGGTGCATGGAGGACAGCTGACAGATGCATTTCCAGTAAGGACCGGAGTCAGACAAGGCTGTCAACTCTCCCCATTCCTCTTACTTCTGGTGGTCGACTAGATTATGAAGAATTCGACATTTGAAGGGAAATAGGGAATACAATGGACCTCTCAGAATCAATTAGATGATTTGGACTTCGCAGATGACCTAGCCCTCCTCTCTCATACACACGAACAAATGCAGATGAAGACCGTAAATGTAGCAGCAGCCTCCTCATCGATAGGCCTCCACATTCACAAAGGAAAAAGCAAGATTCTCAAATGCAACACGTAGAATACCAACCCAATCACACTTGATGGCGAAACTCTGAAAAAGGTGGAAACATTCAAGTACCTGGGGAGCATCGTTGACAAACAAGGAGGATCGGATGCAGATGTAAAGGCGAGGATTGGAAAAGCAAGGGCAGCATTTCTACAATTGAAGAACATATGGAACTCAAAACAACTCTCAACCAATTTCAAGGTCAGAATCTTCAATACGAACGTCAAGACATTCCTACTGTATGGAGCTGAATCGTGGAGAACTACTACGGCCATCATCAGGAAGGTACAAGTATTTATAAACAGTTGTCTACGCAAAATACTCAACATCCACTGGCCGGATACTATCAGCAACAGCGTTTTATGGGAGAGGACAAACCAGCTTCCAGCTGAAGAGGATATTAGGAAAAGACGTTGGAAGTGGATCGGACATACATTGAGGAAATCACCAATGTGCATCACGACTCAATCCCTAACTTGGAATCCGGAAGGGAAGCGGAAAAGAGGAAGGCCAAAGAACACACTACGCCGGGAAATAGAAGCCGATATGAAAAGGATGAATAGCAACTGGAAAGAACTGGAAAGGAAGGCTCAGGACAGAGTTGGATGGAGAATGCTGGTGAGCGGCCTATGCTCCTCCACAAGGGGGTAACAGGCGTAAGTAAGTAAGTAAGTAACGCTGACTGGCTCCCGACAGGCTGGCTAAAAACGAATTCAACCACACGATAGACTTATGAATCATCCGACTGTCAAGTATCCTATGGTCATCTCCCTTGCACGTGGTCCTTCAAAAAAGACGGGAAATACTATAGTCCAACTGATGAAAATCGGCGTTTGAGTGAGAACTCCAATGCTGATCGTTAGCACTTGCCTCACATTCACGATTTGACAGATACCTTGAAAAATACAAATATCTTTTCGAAAATCAACTTCATTAAAGCCTATAACCAAACTCCTGTGGTAAACGACAAAAATTCCCAAAGTCCCTATCATAACATCTTTCTGTATCTACGAATTTCGGCGAATGCTTTTCGGCCTATGGAATGCTGCCTAAACCTTCCAAAGGTTCATATTCTAGGTTTTCTGAGGTGCCAACTTCGTACATGCGTATGTTGATGACCGCTTGGTAGCAAAATCAGACAGAGAATCTTCTCTCCAGCATCTACAGCTTGTTTTCGAACGACTGCGTGGGCATGTCATTGCTGTGAACATTCAGAATTTTCAAATCGAAGCGACTACCTAGATTTTCTTGGATGCACCAATAATGCTCAAGGCATCCGACCACTGGAGAACAAAGTGGCGGCCATTCTGGATTATTCAGAACCAACCATTATCAAGCAAATGCGCACATTTAACTGCCTTGTAAGTTTACAGGGGATTGAATTTCAAAAACAAGACACTGACCATCAGCACGAGTTATCCTCAACATCCCTAAACTGCGTATTAAACAGATAGGAACAGATAAGGAACCTCTACTTTGTCACATATCTACAGGTAAGGATCGCTCAATCGTCCCAAAACATAATCAACCCAACTTCTTCAATATGTTGCACGAACGTCCTCAACCAGGTGTGTGCATCCATCAAGCTTATCACAAAACGGTTTCGCTGGATTGATATGAATAAGGACGTGAGGTTGTGGTTACGCTCCTGTGTAAGCTGTCCGAAATCAATGGAGATTAGACCCTATAAATAAATTTCAAGTCCGTTCAAAACTCCTGATGCTCGTTTCGACAACGTTCATCTGAATTTGGTAGGACCCTTACTCCATTCAAATGGATACTATTATCTTGCAACCTGCCTAGACCGTTTTACTCAATGGCCAGAAGCAGTACCTATTAGGGACATTACTGCTGAAACAGTGGCCTGCTCTTTCGTCAAACGGGGAGTAAAAAACTTCGGCAAGCCTTCAACCATCAGTATAGACTGGGGATACTAGTTAAAGTTTGAACAGATGAGTGGAACACTTCGAAGAACTCTTAAATAGATCACTTCAAATAAATCCATTGGATACCGAAGAAGCACACACATTGACATTCCTTCCATCAGACAAATCAAGAGTTGGAAAGCAGCAACACTCGACAAGATACCAGCTGAAGAAATCATTTCATACATGAAAGTAACCGCAAACATGCTTTACACTGTATTCAGGAAGATTTTTGAGGAGGAACAAGTACCGATGATGTGGAATGACGGACACTCAAATATGATACAGAAGAAACATCTGAGCGAATGTGAAAAATCAGCTAACCAGGCATCATACTCCTAACAACACCAGGAGAGGTTTTCGAAAGATTGTTATTGAACTCACAGTTATATAAAATCTTAGTGATACATAGAAATTACGATTACTTACAAAGTTCTAAAACTAATAAGAGATCATAATCAGTTTGCAAAACATCCATGACTTAATGCTTTTAGAGATAGTACTGTACGAAACGTATTTACTTATTACTACTTATCAGCTTACATCAGCCTGCTACTACTTGCTAAATTGAAGACCAAACGCTTTACCGAGACCAACAAATAAAGACAAACGTTTGCCTAATCATTAATTTCAAGGATATAAATATCGAAACCTAATTCTGAAAATTAATTTATTGGCAACAATCAGATGATGCTTTGAGAACAGCATCTCGATATTTATACATGACAACAACTTGAAAAATGAAACAGTTAAGAATATGAAGTAATATTTGCTCACAACGCCCATAATCCTTTCTCTCCATATATTTCGGCCTCACTATACTACAATATTTCTCATTTTTGTGAGATCGTTATTGAACACTCATTACACAAAATTTTCCAACCTACGTTACATCTATACCCAAGGGAATATTGTTTTGTGTTACAAACTATGAATTATTTAGGTAGTGAGTTAGATGAATAATTGTTTTACCATCAGTCAACTCATAAAGAGTTGCTTAATTCCTCATTTTGTAGATGATTTTCGAAGCTCTGTCTCATTTGTACAGGTTAGTTGATAATTCAATAAGTTCTTGATATAGACGAATGATAGTTCTTTAGGCATTGTCACATGAACAGCAGTTAAATTTATAAAATGGTTAAGAGAAGAATCTCCAGTTTGTTCAAGTGAGCTTATTCAACAGATAAAAAGCGGTTATTATAGTTCGTTTATATCCGAACGAAGTAATCTCAATAAGTCTATAAATCAAATCAGGAACTGAAATTCAAAGTAAGCGGTATGAAATTTTATTGTAACATTATGATGGTTTTCAACATAACATAAAATATTTAAATGTACAGTAAACGTATTGGTTGTTCGCTACGAAATACTTGTATATCTATGAGTCAGAAGAGAAGAAAAAAAAGGAGTGTTGACTTTTAACAATTCGAGTGAATTTATCTTCAAATCGTATCACTTTCACTAATGAACATTCAGCTACTTAGATTACGCCTGTTACTCCTAATGGAGCATAGGCCGCCGACCAGCATGTCATTTCTCGATCCATCTTTATCTTTGACATATTTTACGTTCTTTGATCATATTCGCAGTGTTGTTATTATTACTATTATCAAAAATTTGATTTAAGAAAAATAAATATGGGTCAAAATAATTAAATAATCAAAGTTTGCGTATGTTAAGGATTACATCTAATGCTGTAACACGAAACATTGAAAATAAATACCATCATCAACCAGTAATTATCTACATAGAAATAATGAAGGTGAACATAATTATAAAATCTTATAGGCTTTGATGAACAAAAGAAGAGAACTCACAAATCAAAAAAAATATCTCATCATTAGAATAGAACAATATGAAATATCAAAATCGCACAATACTATTATGGTAAATAATAGTCTATAAAACGAACCATCTAATGAACGAAACACTGATACCTACAAAATGGTGAACAAATAAAGTCAGAATCATTTCATGAAAATGTTAACGAACTAATGCTCAATGTTCATTGTTTGTAATAATAATACAACAATAATTTTGTCCATTTGCCATTATCTCCTCTTTATCAGAACCATCATTAGATAAACTCTCTATTGTTTTTAATACTATTCTTCAATCGTTTGCTCCTTTCTGCTTACTCATTCAGGGCCTTGACGTCCACTACTCTGTATTTGTTGTTGGCAACTCCTGTCCTCTCGCTTACCCCTTATTATATTACTCCGAAGATATCTACAGACATCTATCCTCTATGCCGCGCCTTATCATGACTCGTTTTCTTCCGACATTTTGAAGCTACTGCTTTCTCGATTCCCTTCCGATTGGTCTCCACAACAAGAACATACTTTATCTAGTGGGTATAATTAACCCCGAGACCTGCTACTGTAAGCTATCTTGACTTTTAGAGCTTGTTTGCGTCTAGAACGAATGATGTATTAAATTTCCAGGTGCCATCTGTCCAAATATTCTATTTTCTTTTAGTTTTATTTTTAACAAGGTCTTCATCGGTTGTTTATCTGGATCATAGTCAGCTCCACTCGCTGTGCTTTTGTCCTCTTTACGCTTTCTATAATTTTCCTTCGGGCAGATATGAGCTATATGGTTTTCACTTTTCGGTTCGATAGGAGCCATTCAGCCTTATGTATGCATTTGCGAGAAAATGCTGTCGCTAATAGCCATCTTGTTCAAAACATGTAGATCCAGTAGCATATGATTATCTTCATTTTTTCCATAGGTCCGCATTTTTCAATGATGTTTTCATACCTGATGATGTGTAATCCGATATTATAGATCTGGTGGATACCAAAATGGTCAGATCTTTTCCCAGACGTCTCTCGTGGATGGACTTTCATCATTCTTTGCTTCTTTTTTAAAAGGTTGGGTTGATGATGTTTAGCCTGTGTTTCTACAATTCTATAAGTGTTTATCGTGATTCTTTGGACGGTGTCAATGTAAACATTGTGTGTAAGTCATTTTTCTATTTGTGACCTAAATGAAACTACAGCGTTTCTGAAGTCACGCTTTTCTGAACAGCTGGTGTACAATGAGTTACACTAATTCTGAGCACAGCTAGATCGTATCTAACCATTTCTTCAGCTGCTTCAATGGCCCACCCTATCTTTCACACTGTCAGGACGTTCCATATACTTCTAACAGATTTTGCTACGATTTTCTTGAAGAGCATTTTTTAAAAATTTCTAAATATTATCTGCTTTTACTATGTAGCGTCATGAATCTCCCAAACGAAAAAATTCGACTTCTAGGTTAGAGAATAAATGGTTTAGATGATTATTTCTGGCTAGTGTTTTTATTGTTAAGTGCTTTATTACTGCGTGTTGTTGCTAACTTCACAGCCGAATGAAGATTGAGAACAACGATTACTTTACAGAGTCATCAGGCACAATCTATCTCGTCAGTCGGTTTACTGAAAAACACAAAAACTTTATAACAACGTTTGCAAAGCTAAGAACAGGAGAACTGAAATGCGAAACAGTGACAAATCAGGTTTTATTGTACAAGAAGTCGCAATTATTTGTAATTGCAACCTTATTCAAGGTATCATAATAAATATTGTGCTGACTTGATGTAAATATCATTCACGTTATATTCATTTTTTAAAAATAAGAACTTCCCATTTCCTTCAACTAATCCAAGATCTTAGTCCAAAGTTTCGATATTATTCCTGAGAATTAGAAGTAAGAAAAACCTCCTAAGGTTTTAAAAATTATTTGAATAATACGATATTTAGTTTACGTATTCAACCATATCTTCATTTATCAAGCATAACCATCATTCCGTTGTTGTAAAATCCAGACGAAACATTAAAGAGCAAACAGTGAATTGTAAATTCATTAGAACAATGTTGTTTTGGTGTAAATGGTCTCTAAAAAAGTAGTGTAAATATCTGCAGTTCATTAATTACATATTTCTATAAACCAACAATCTTTGTGTATATATATTTAGATAGATAAACATGTATATATATAAATGAGAAATTAAAACTGGTCATAAGTAAAGAATCAAATTACTGAAAACATATCATTTGCATTATCCTTAAAGTGATGTCTTTTTCGCTTGGAAGCTTTCTAGTAGGAAGAAAATCGAGATATGGTAGGACTTCTTGAAATTAATAAATACAATTCCATTTGATATAGTGGCAATCATTTTTGTTCTGAGTTGCTGTTACGGTAAGATAAATTATTTATGACATTGCATCTTGATTAAAATTAACCACATTTAACTTTGTTCACAACGAATATAGATACACAAATTATGTTAATAATTTGGTATACCACTCTTCATATTTTGTATGTTTTAACGCAGTCCCTTACACTTGATACATATACAAAAACAATACTGCATATAGCATAGTGCATTATACTATAATTAGGCATAGTAGCCAAATAACTACCATTTTCCACAGTTACTGTAAATATCAACAAAGGCTTAAATGATAGTTTTAAAGATTTCCTAAATAAAGTATGCCAATATATCAAACAAGGATATTGAAATTTGAAGCTTGACCAATGATAAAGCGGACTTTTCATTGGTAATTTATAACATACCTTTCTCAAATTCAAAAACTCTATGGGAACGTATCTATAATGATGAAACTTTAATATTGATAACTGGTTCAATTAAAGAACTGAACGACTGCATATCATTTAGTTAATCAGAAATTGTTCACTCACATGATTCGAACTTTGAATAAGAAAAGATACATGTAATGCATTAAGTAGATAAGCGCATCATTGTATCAGACATAATAAGACAAATTTTTTGATAGTTTATTTCCAATAAACATGAGCTAACTTTGCAACGGTTATAAACGTGTGCATTTTTATGAATTCCAAAGACAATTTGATAGTATGGTAAGCAAAGATTGATAGTGTCTAGCAGTGGAATCCAGGACGCGCATTTCGTCCTGTTTGGAACTCGTCAGTTGGATGTACTTGCATCTCAGAGTTGATGTTCACTCAAGAACTCGAACCCAGTACTTTCACTTCAAACGTCATCGCGTTATGCACTCGGTCACTGAGTCCTGACAGCCACTTGCTTGTGCGATGGTTGTGAAGTTTAAATCCATTTAGTATTGTTTGTTTGATAGTACTTGAAAAAACTGTGCTTCAGAAACTGGAAATATATCAGATCCATACACATCATATTCCCTTTGTGAACAATTATGCTCTTATTTTATATTTATTGATTTAAATACTTTCCCATGAAAAATATACAGCTAAGATTTTGAGCAGTTTTGAACTGATCTAATTTTATTCATTCATTTCCTCACAAATATTTGCCTTTGTCATGTTTTCTATTCATTCGTTATTTATATATATAATAACATTCAATTTGTTTATACCTCTTCATTAGTTCCTATCAGCAACCGTTTCATCCTATTATGGGACTCCTCAGCAGTGCGCATCCACGATCCTGCGTGCGCGAGATCCGAACTAAGGACCAACCAGCTCCGCGCCGGAGCACTTAACCGATAGGCCACTGAGCTGGCATCCAACGGTGTTAATGTCTTACTTCAACTGATCCACGAAACGGACGTCCAGTGCTTCCAGGTTTTCAATGGTGGTCTAGCTTCAATTGACCCATGATTTCAACCATGAAAATATTGATATATCCACAAAAACCCCTTCTGAAATTCAACACTCCACACTCAAATCTAAAAATTGAGTCATATATAATGTATGACTCATGACTTCAACTATGAAAAAGTGTTGAGGTTGTCTGAAATTAATACAGTAAACAATAGAAAGAACATTTACTAATATAACAAGGGGTTTCCAGGGACTAAAGATAAAGTCAAAAATAAATATATTATTTCAGCACCCGTTCATTTGAAACATTTTACAAAAACACATGAACCATTGGCAAAATGAGAGAATATGTTAAACAGAGGATCAAGAAAAAATCTACATAGCATTAGATCGCTTAATCAGTATATGAATAAATAATGGGAGTATTCGTTGGTCGAAACGACTCAAATATATTCAATCTACAAAATCTTTCGTTAGATTAATTTTAGACAAATTCAACACTCCCCACTTAGGTCTAAAAAATATAAGAGTTTTCATGGACTAAGCTGTTGAAAGACTTGTGATTATCTAAAAACTAACGGAATAATATGGCCAAAATTGTTATCTAGTCCATAACTGCCAGCGATTTTCTAGGATGTGTTGACCGAATTCGTCCGACCATAAGATCACAAGAATGTTTAGTCGATAAAATGGATAGCAGAAGAGTCGAAATATTATATTAATAATGCTATTCAGATAAATACGCATGAAGGGATTGTTTAATTCAAAATCAAGAGGAAGATGAAGAGTGAAGATAGCTATGACATCGTGACTGATTCTGAATCATATCATATCAGAATATCCAAATTTCTATTCATCAGGCATTAAAAATGAACTATCTCGGACTAGTTAATCACCTCAAAAGTTATCTTTCTTTGAAAATCTTCAATGCCATAATAAACACTAACCGTCTCCATGCTTTCACTTTGCTGTAAGTCGATTAACTTGTGGCCGAAATTAAAATTTCTAACGGAGATATTCGAGGATAGCGAGTAATTCAGTTAACTGAATACGAGCGATGTCATAAGCTGTCGAAAAATAGATCTATGTGAAATTCATCTCTTTAATGAATCAGCCTCATTTATTTATAATAACATCCAATTGTAATTAAAAACTTGAGTTTTTCCAAATGACATTATTAGTAAAATGTGTAAAGTAACTCCCTCACACTTAGTCGTTCCGAAACTGTCTGTCTTTTATTACCCTCAAATTCTCGGTTCAGTAGATAATTTTATTGCTTACAAATTTTTCTGTGGCAAAAATATTTTGGAAGAGACTGGACAGAATAATACCAATAACTCACATGTATCGAATCATTGTATTGATTTTTACGAAACTGCATGCGGAGAGTGAGAAAAGAACAATCCTTTGTCAAATGATGAAGCTAGTTCAACCACTTTTCAAAAGATGGGAATGAACATTGATAACTATTTCTGGAAGATAATTGGTAAGTCATAGTAAAATAATGTTATATTATAATTTGTGCTGATTTTTATGTCTTAACCTTTTGCCGAAATTTTAAATTTCATGCAAAGAGAAGCAAATTGTTTACAGATAACGTTTAAAATTATCTTGCAGAATCCGCGAAAGTAGGCAGACAGCCATGCTTTAAGTAAACTGGAGGATCTGTAGACAAACTCAAACAAAATGTCAATCACTCAAGATATAGGTGGTAGCACATCTTGGACAAATAACTTTTGTTTGGGGGGAGGAACTCCTATCTATTCCCGTTTACTGAATGTGGTACATCAGTCAAGATTGATGTTGAATTATTCCTCGAAATATCATTTATCACTTTCAATACAGTAACAAATAAATAAGCGACGTTCCTTAGAAGCTATTCAGATGACATAATTTATATCAGGCCACGCTGTTTTAGTTGATTTTATACAACTTTTGTTGTCAGAGCTGACTTATAATTCTATTAAGATGCAATTTGGTAACTGGTCTAAATAATTAAATATCTAATTCCTTGAAGTACATCAGTTCTTCAAGTTTGGATTCACGAAGTGCTGACTAATCACTTGTAAGTCCTTCCTCAATTTGCCCAACATCAGAAGTCCATACTCTTTTTTCAGTATCAAATTCATGATAATTTGTAGAATGAATTCATTATGATAACCATCATTTGACTAATACCAAACATAATAAATATCTTATCAATGATCATAAGAGGATGAACGGCAATAGGCATTATTGTTTTATAATAAATCATTCGTTTGTTTAAATCAAATATTCTTTGTTTGTTCTTCATAATTTGATGTCAATAATTTACAATACTTCCAAGCAAACGACTCCTACTATAAAGAAGATCGGCGCTTACAATCAGCTCGAGCATTTTACAAATCTTGCGTAAATAGTCGAAATTCAAAAACAACACGTGATAGTCGTCATCATTTGATAGATATGTATTTTGGCGGATGGGAACTAATACCATCACTTACGACGAACATAAACAATACAAATAAACAAAAGCAAAATAAAATGAATAACGGGCTTACCAATCTATTTCTACCAATATTAACTCAAACTGGACGTTCACCATTGTTTTCAATAAACATCGCAGAGGATATTCGTGCCGTTATTGTAAGCACTTCAACTATATATCTCATATCAAATATCTTTGCAATATATTCAATGTTTTTGAATCTACTACGAACATTGGTAATACACGTTAGAACTTGACGTTGAAAGACTTATATCAAATAAAATGAGGGTTGTGAAGACACGCATTGTACTAAATTTATACCAAACTTAAACTGATTGTCTACTCCTAATTATGACCTATAGACCTGATCAGAGTAAAAAAAATCCTGATCGAGAAGAAGTGTGTATCGATGAAAATTCGTATGTAATATATGCAATTTCATTAAAACTCGATTCTGGTATAATAAATATTGATATAATGTGCTCATGGAGCGGTAGCACTTTAGTGGTATGTGGCGTCCAAGTGAATCCCCTATGGTAAACAAAAACAACTAGTCTTTAGGTCAATCCAACACTACAATGAATTTTAGTTGACCCAGTAATATGATTTTGATGAATTCGTTGCAATATTCTACTGCCAATTGTATTTGCGTACTGAAAACTAAAATATAACCAGGACGACGGTTTAACCCATTTAGCTTATTCTTAGCGGTGAACACCATCGTCACATTCTGAGAACGGAAGCCAAAACACATCATACTACTTTAAATGCTTTCTTTATTGTCGTCTGATCTTTGATGTAGCGTGTAAACTGGTTCAAGTGAACAAAATAATTTCGACATACAGTTCGCATGATCATCGAATATTCGCTGTTATCATTTAAGAAGAATTCGGTTCTGAGGATTTAAGTATATTGGACGACATTTCTTAAAGATGGTTCTATCTCGTAATGTGGTACATAAATTGAAGTATTACCAAGTAACATTCACTTGGTCTTCTTTGCTTCGATCCTCTCATTGGTGTTCAAAACTGCGATTGATCAGTCTGTTATTGGTATATGTGCATACTGTGGGTGTTGTTTGGATATTGCTTTAAGTCACAAGTATTCTAGACAAAGACTGATAGCAGTCATCGCTGGAATCCAGGACGCGCATTTCGTCTCATTTGGTACTCGTCAGTTGAGTGTAGCTGCATCTCAGATTTTATGTTCATCCTGCGACTCCAAACCAGTAACGTTCGCTTCAAACGTCATATCGTTACCCACTCAGCGACTGAGTCCTGATAGCCATAAGGTTAGGGTGAAACACTAGATATCAGCAGCATCTACCACACTGATAGATAGTCGAAAGCTCGTTAAATCTGCAACTAAACATTACGAAGAGCGGAGTCATCTTAAGCGCAGGCTAATAAGAAGCCGATGATTGCGAACAGTGGCGGGTGGCGAAAGCAAGGGAAATGGAAAAAGCAGCGGCGATAGGCAATAGCATACAACTCTTCAGACTTGGTAAAAAAACAGTATTAGGAACCCAAGTGTCAGCGAAACTATCTCGGAAAAAGATAAACGTATCGTTCATTCTCAATCCTGGAGATTGGATCGAAGAGTAGAACACAACAGAGATCAGATCAACTGTCCTTCAGTCACATTTTGGTTTCACACAATCCCCAGTCAAACTGAGAGGCAAGTCAATGTAAGTCCATCAACTGTTTACGAGGTTCATACAGCGATAGGAAATCAGAAGCGTGGGAGAGCAGCAGGCCCTGACAGGTTTACCCCTGAGATGTTTAAGGATGGAGGTCAAGTACTAGCAGCGAGATTGACTGAGGTTATATGTAGAAAAAAACGCTAACCAGAAAAAATAATTCAAACAATTTAAACTCTGCCCTAGGAGTTGAAGGAATAATGACGTCTCATGATGATAGCCGAAATTCTTCGGAAGTCACGAGACCAATGCACCTTCTAACAACCAGGGCAACACTCTTTATAGGTACATGGAACGTCCGGACAATGTGGGAGACAGGAAAGACCAGCCAAATAGCAATGGAAATGAGGAGATACAACTTGGCAGTACTCGGAATCAGCGAAATCCATAGGAAACAAACTGGACAATAAACACTAGGTACAGGAGAGATGCTGCTGTACTCCGGTCACGAAGGGGAAAATGCTCCACACACTCAGGAAGTTGCTCTAATGCTGTCCAAAGAGGCACGAAATGCACTTGTGGGATGGGAAATTCATGGACACAGGATAATCAAAGTATCATTCAGAACAAAGAAGGAGGGGATCACAATGAATGTCATCCAATGTTATGCACCCACCAATGATAGCAACGACGATGATAAAGATCATTTCTATGAAAGGCTGCAATCAATTATAGAGAAGTGCTCACGAAAGAACCTCACCATCTTGATGTGAGATCTAAATGCTAAAGTTGGAGTGGACAACACAGGATATGACGATGTAATTAGACGACATGGACTAGGAGAGAGAAATGAAAATGGGGAGAGACTTGCAAACCTGTGTGCTTTCAACAAATTGGTTATAGGCGGCACAATATTCCCACACAAACGCATACACAAAGCTACATGGATCTCACCGGACCACACCACAGAGAACCAGATTGATCACATCTGTATGAACAAAAAATTCCGGAGATCAATGGAAGATGTGAGAACCCGGAGAGGAGCGGACATAGCTTCAGATCACCACCTGGTTGTGGCCAAGATGAGACTGAAGCTTAGGAAACACTGGAAAACTGGATAAACAGCACTACAAAGGTTTAATACAGCCTTCCTTCGAGATACTGACAAGCTCCATGAATTCAAGATAACTCTCAACAACAGGTTCCAAGCTCTACAGGATCTACTGAAAGAACAAGAAACTACTTTGGAGGACAACTGGAAAGGGATAAAAGAAGCACTAACTTCAACGTGTCAGGAGGTTCTTGGTCCTAAGAAGCATCATCACAAGGAATGGATCTCTATGGGAACCCTGCACAAAATTCAAGAAGGGAAGAACAAGAAACTAGCAATTAACAACAGCCGAACACGAGCAGAGAAAGTCAAAGCACAAGCAGACTACGCAGAAGCAAACAGGGAAGTGAAGAAAAGCATTAAAGCCGACAAGCAGAACTACACGGGAGAACTAGCAACGATAGCGGAAAAAGCTGCAGGGGAAGGAAATATGAAACAACTATATGATACAGCGAAGAAATTGGCAGGGAGATACAGCAAACCGGAAAGACCAGTCAAAGACAAAGAAGGAAAAACAATCACTGAGATTCAAGAACAGAGGAAAAGATGGGCAGAATACTTCGAGGAACTGCTGAATAGACCAGCCCCATTGAATCCACCGAACATCGAAGCAGCCCACACAGACCTTCCAATAGATGTCACTCCACCAACGATCGAAGAAGTCAAGATGGCCATCAGGCAAACCAAAAGTGGGAAGGCGGCAGGACTTGACAATATACCAGCAGAAGCACTGAAGTCAGACATTGAAATAACTGCAAATATGCTTCACCTACTATTCAAGAAGATTTGGGAAGAGGAACAAGTGCCAACAGACTGGAAAGAAGGATATCTCATCAAGATACCAAAGAGAGGAGATCTGAGCCAGGAAAAGTTTACAACAGAGTGCTGCTGAATCGGATGAAACACACAGTAGTCGCCGAACTAAGGGATCATCAGGCTGGATTCCGTAAGGATCGGTCGTGCACAGACCAGATCGGGACACTACGGATCATCGTTGAACAATCAGTTGAGTGGAACGCATCACTATACGTCAACTTCATTGACTATGAGAAGGCGTTTGACAGCGTGGACAGGAGAACATTATGGAAACTTCTTCGACACTATGGAGTTCCTGAAAAGATTGTCAACATTATCCAAAACTCATACGATGGACTACAGTGCAAAGTGGTGCATGGAGGACAGCTGATAGATGCATTTCCAGTAAGGACCGGAGTCAGACAAGGCTGTCTACTCTCCCCATTCCTCTTCCTTCTAGTGATTCACTGCATTATGAAGAATTCGACATCTGAAGGGAAATAGGGAATACAATGGACCTCTCAGAATCAATTAGATGATTTGGACTTCGCAGATGACCTAGCCCTCCTCTCTCATACACACGAACAAATGCAGATGAAGACAGCAAATGTGGCAGCAGCCTCCTCATCGATAGGCCTCCACATTCAAAAAGGACAAAGCAAGATTGTCGAATGCAACACGGAGAACACCAACCCAATCACACCAATTTCAAGGTCAGAATCTTCAATACGAACGTCAAGACATTCCTACTGTATGGAGCTGAATCGTGGAGAACTACTACGGCCATCATCAGGAAGGTACAAGTATTTATATACAGTTGTCTACGCAAAATACTCAACATCCATTGGCCGGATACTATCAGCAACAGCGTTTTATGGGAGAGGACAAACCAGCTTCCAGCTCAAGAGGAAATTAGGAAAAGACGTTGGAAGTGGATCGGACATACATTGAGGAAATCACCAATGTGCATCACGACTCAATCCCTAACTTGGAATCCGGAAGGGAAGCGGAAAAGAGGAAGGCCAAAGAACACACTACGCCGGGAAATAGAAGCCGATATGAAAAGGATGAATAGCAACTGGAAAGAACTGGAAAGGAAGGCTCAGGACAAAGTTGGATGGAGAATGCTGTTGAGCGGCCTATGCTCCTCGACGAGAGGTAACAGGCGTGAGTAAGTAAGTAAGTAAGTATATGTAGAATCTGGGAACTGGATGCAATTCCATTTGACTGGTCCGTAACACTGATTGTGTCAGTCTATAATAAAGGATAAAAGTCCTCTTGTAACAATCACAGAGGGATCAGTTTGACTAAAGTAGTGTTTAAGATATTAGTCTTAATAATACTTCAACGCCTAACTAAAGCTCGTGAAGGGCAGAATAGAGAAAAGCAGCCTGGATTTCGACATGGTTAAAATATCATAATAATATCTACTGAGTTCTGATAGCCAGTTACTTGTGCTGTGGAGAATGATCAAATGCAGTTCGGAACATGAATGGGGCGATTCATGCAATCAATACAACGAGAATTTATACTTCACCAGATTGTGCAAGGAAGTGGTTTCAAGGACTCAGTAGCTAAGTGGATAATGTCATGACATTTGAAGGGAACGGTACTGGGTTTAAGTCGCAGAGTGAACATCAACTCTGAGATGCGGCTACATCTGACTGACGAGTTCCAAATAACACGAAATGCGCGTCCTGGATTCCACTGCTAGCCACTATTCATCTTTACCGACAAATAACGTATGTAGAATCACAAAATTTAGAGTTTTATGCAAAACTATAATAGGTTCGGTTAAATGACTATCATTGAGGTTAATGTTCACAAAGTTCAGATCTTGTCATGGCCACTCTGTTGCTCAAGAAAATTGACTATGGTCAGTTGTTGTTTTCAGTATGTTCACTTCAGAAACACATCGTCCCTGTTCGAGGACTCTTTTTTTCTCCATCCGTGTTCTGAAACGCTGTTTTAAAACACATACTCCTTTGATGTACTTTCAATGTCCAGTTAAGATCTATTAATTACTTCTGTATACAAACTAATGGGTTGCAACGAGTTTCCTACTGGACCCTCTTCCAGTGTATCACTTCATGGTCAAGCTGACGTATATGATACTTATAAAAAAAATACATGTGTATCATCTATAGTGAAAATATAATTTTCAACATCATCCTGAACAATATCATTAATTATCATCGTCTAATTACATTTACGCTGGAAGATAAGATGATTTTGGAATTTCGCTTTATTTATTTCCTAATTAAAATTCCTCAGATAGTCCATCACAAGGATTCTTACACATTGAATGGAGTGATCAATACTTGAATTTCGGAGTTCAGTCTCACCGAGCAGTTCAGTCAATAACCTCGATTGTCAGGAGGATATACTCCAAAAAAACAGTAGAAAGTATATCATCCTGACTTAGACAAATGCCTAATAATAATGGCTGTCAGTCTTGGGTTACATTAGGAACCTGTGATTGGAACACAAATGTGAAAGACCAACAATTGTACAAATAAACTTTGCTCGTTAGCACTAAGTTATCCGGCGAAGACTCTAAAAATTTGGGCAACAAAATCCTAGAGAAAATCATTTTAAGCAACCACGCTTTGCTTCGTCTACAAACAACTAGTCATTCATGGAAATGACAAAAACAGACTGACCCTCTAAGACAAGTCATTATGCATTTATAATTTTACGTGCTCCGATGGAGGAAGTCAATTAGGTATGCATCTCAACACTTTATCCAATGTGGGTTGTCGAAGTTATATAGCGAACATTTAGCAAAAAGAAACAGGAAAAGCCCGTCGGTCCTACTCACACTTTCTCACTAGAATGGTCATTCAAACCATCTATACAGATATACGGATGGTTTTTCGGAAATATACTTAGCAATATGGTTTCTAAATTACACTTTCTAGTAGTGAATACACGAAATAAATCATTGTAAATCGATGTGTATCTCCATCGGAATATAATGAAAATTCAACAGAATTCAGACCGTTTTTGCATGTCATATGCAATATACATTTTGTTTAATTATCTAACAAACCACTGAAATGTATTTTGTCATTCTAATCTCATCAGATTTCACCTGGTCAGTTCGCTTTTCATCCAGATTTACCGAAGGTAAATTTTAAATAAGACTAAAAATTATTTATTCAATAGGTAATTCAATGAAAGTTTCTGATTTCTATCCCATTTCGATATAAATTAAATGTCAGAATATTCTTAAATATTGACACTCAAATGTTTCATTCAGCCGAATGAATAATACCACGTATTTACTTAAATTAGTTCTTGATGTCAAAATTATAGCCTTTGAATGAACTTACGTTCTATGTATCACGGCAGTCAGTATAGTTTAGACGTTTTCGTGATATTACAAAATCAGCTGACCAATATAATTCTTATTCTTAGCATCTAAAGACAGCTGTCAAATTGTGATAGCTGCTATGCATCAGGCCTCATTCGTGAAGTCCATCTATATTCATTTTCATTATATCATGAATCCGCTTCCAATATAGTCTCCAACCCTGTCTTCCTAATGCATTTCTGAAAAAAACTTGAATGACAGTTTGAAACAGTATTTCATTATTGAAATTACCCCTACATAGTACTTCATAATAATATTTTGAGAAACGATGATCTTATCGATTGAATTGAAGATTATGTAATACGTACACATGCTTAGTTGTACAGCAAACGTTCTACCGCTATTCAGTAATCTTTGTCTTTTTATCAAAAGATATGTTTAATAAAGGCTCATATTTTATGAAAAATTAGGGAATAAGTTAGAGGACAGAGCATGATGAGAAT
The DNA here is from genome assembly GCF_000237925.1 of Schistosoma mansoni. Classification (NCBI taxonomy): domain Eukaryota; kingdom Metazoa; phylum Platyhelminthes; class Trematoda; order Strigeidida; family Schistosomatidae; genus Schistosoma; species Schistosoma mansoni. The sequence continues at coordinate 22,188,311 of NC_031496.1, forward strand.
TTGAATGGCAAACTGTATTTATATGTTTATGATTACTGACTGAATAAAACACCATATTGTTAGATCGTATTTGCCATTTCAAAATGTATTTAAATATATTGACTGATATTTTCATCCAAAGATAAAAGTGAAAAAAATGGAGGATAAATGTTACTAGAACATTTTAAAGGTACATAAAAAAGTACACTGAAATCGTGAACGTACAAGCCGACAATACAAATATTTAGTTCTCTTGAATGTTGATCTTGTCTTTTGTAGTACTTTGTTTCCCTATGTATTACAAATTCTAAGTGTGAGATGTCAGGCCAGGAACTTAGGTGTCATCAATACAGAAGCTCGGTACTCAAAACAACACGACTTAATATAATACATTGTAGAATAGCCAATGAATTTTCATTTTCAACCGAAACAATCGACAAATTTTACGTCACAACAGAAAAACCAAAAACTCTTTGTATATTTTCAAGTTATTTTTACGTCATGAATAACGATCATAAACATCTTGAGAATAAATTCTGCTTGCAAACCAGGCACATTTCAACGTCTCACCAAATCAGTTCTTTATGTATAATGCAGAATGAGTAAACGACGTTTCATATTTCATTTAACAGAATACTATGAACGAATCCGAAGAAGATTACTACAGGCTTGCATTTGAAACCGGAGTACATCAGTCTAAAAAGGCACAACTAACGGAGGCTTTCCAGACAATGATTCGGTTAGGCAAAGTAAGTTCAATTAAACATTTGTCAGTTCCCTAGTCAAAAATAACTTGAGATTGTTTGACGCTACTAGAAGAAATCATTTTGGCATTTATTCACAATGAGTAATCATTAGAGGCCTTCATAAAAAAACTTAAATATTATACTTCACTCGCGATAATCGAAGGCCGACATTTTGCTTTCAAGTCTTAACAATGTAACAAAATTCACGTCTGTGCACTATTACAAACTCACTTAAGAAATCTTTAAAAATTTTCAGTGTCAAAACTGTTGGATTAACAAGTGAAAGTAATATATTGTAAGACAGACTTTCATTTAAATTATGAGAGCTAGTTTTGAATACGAGTAAGTTACTGACTGATAGTGTTACGAGTAATCAGATGCATACTTATTCATGATTACTCGAGACTAGTGCGGTAAATTTCATTTCTTAAGTGTTTCTAAGTTGTCAGAGGGCATTCACTATTCCATAAAAACAGTAGAAATGATCGATTATCTTTGCATAAAATAATGTATTCTACGCACAAATGTTTATATACATTCCACTGATCTATTAAATAAACGAACTAAATATACAGAAAGCCATTAGCCTGCATTTCATGGTTTTTAACATCACATTAAGTTGTTAACCGTTAGTAAATGCATAAGAGAATGTCATGTAGCTATTATATATCATTGATTCAAGGAAACAGATCAGTGATTTACTGCAATAATAGCAACTGAAAAATGTGATTCTAAGGTTTGAGCAGATCACCTATTTCTATAGGTTTACTACTTGATAAAATGAATTATGGAAAAATCGCTCACAACATTGAAACACGTTTGAAAGAAATGTCATGACGACATACATACCTGAATAGAAATATCTATTACACGCCGTTCAATCCGAAAATCTCCATTTGATTCTGTAAATTCAAATACAAATCATTATTAGTAGTAAGATCTCGTTTTTACAGTAACTGAAATAAATCCCTTAAAAACCATCAACATAAATACGTTTGTTTACCAGATTAAGAATTTCATAGTAGGTAGTTCTAAATGAATATCAATTTTTTAGCGTAATCACGTTTTTGAGAAGACTTTCTTGAGAATTGGCTGGTTGAAGCAGTGGTCTAAAAGACTGTCAGTCTTGAAATACCGAAAAAGTATGATTAACCTAATAATAAGTAATCCTTATATCGTATAACTGGAGTGTGCGATTGTCAGACAATGACTGTAAATGATTTTCACACTAGAGTCTCCTTTCGCCATATACAATTGAAATTAACACACAACTGTCATTTTGATTCCTGTTATGTTTTACTTTCAATCTCCAAAAGAGGTCAGCCTCAAACACACTACACGTGAGAGAAATAAGTACGAAAAATGAACTACAATACACTTGCCCACAGGTAAATTTTATCATATGACTTGCTTCAACTATATTTTTTTAATATAAAGCTGTGTAACTGAGATTCCTTAAAAAAATTGAAGCTGGTAACTATCAATGTATGTGATAAAATGTAGTTTACTCGTCACGGAATAGTGAGACATTATTTATAGTGAACAGATGAAAATCATTCTAAATGTTTATTTTATACTTGTAAGTTACGTTTTCTATAAATTTATATTTAATTGGAATTTTAATAATCAGTATTACATTACTGAACTGTTTTACCCAGCTGTACACAGGTGGTCTCTATGCAAACAGCTGGTACATGTGACGTTAAAGCCATTGAAAATGTCATTCCATTCCAACTCGAGAAACCATATTATGAGTTTATTATAACTTGTTTTTAGATCGATTGGAGTCACGTACTTGAAAAGGTATTACAACAAACTAGATATGCAAAGTATCAAAGACTACCAATCATTGTAGAACAGCCATCTGAACTCCGTCTACGTTGCTCAGAATATCGTGCTTTGAAGGAAAGAGATGGTGGAAGGTAAAGCATACTTTTTTTTCTTTATGGTGAAAAAGGAATACAGAAGTTTATAGTTGATAGCTTGTAAAAATGTACACCCACGCCTCTTAACAGCTTACTATATTAGTGTAAAGGATTAGTAGAGATTGTATAACTTTCACTTTTAAATCATGAGTTGACCTTGGTTACACTACGACTGAAAACCTAGTAGCACTTGGTGGCTCCTTCGTTAAGGCATGAGATTCCTCACCTGTGCACATCAACAACGCTTATCCACCACAGGCAAAATATAAGGGTCGTGCGATATCGTGAGTTGTAGCTAGACCTTAACCTATTCCGATACTAATTTGTAATCTAGAAGTTGAACGTTCACGTGGGAGACTGAACGGATTGGTTTCGATTCACGGACGCAGTCTCAAACTAGAAAGGAACGGTCATCCAATGTTTCCAGGTTTTAACTTTGAGTCCAGCTAAGATGAATTCGTGTGTTCAAATTGTAAAAATAATTAGATGAAATCAAAACGGAATTTATAAACTGTACGTCAGTTTAGTAATTACATTTGTTAATGAAACTATTTACATTATGTGTTGATAGACTTCATTGTTACACTTACCACAAAGAAAGGGACTAATATAATTCACAAAGCTTAATACAAATTCTAATCATCCACTTTCAGTCTATGCACAAAAGACTCATATATGAAACATTTAGTATATATTGTTTGTCGGTAGTCTATTATTCAATATCAATACCTTTGACTGCTATCAAGTAGTTGAGTAAAATGTTTAACTTTTTACACTTCAATCAAGTAAATAAATGTATACGGTCTTTGATTGTTATGTGTAAAAATATATTAAACATATCATTGTTTAAAGTGAAACATTTCAATGATCGACTAATGTGGTGACTTATTTGTTTTTAAAAAACTGTATATGTTGTCTATGTTAAATATGTTACATTGGATCATTGGTTTTTTTAATTCTCACAATTTCTTGATGCAATGATTTCAATCTTAATTACATTATTCAACTTTATGAAATTTCTTTTCAAATTAAAAAGGCCTAATAAGATTTTATTTTCAGTTTTCCGAAACACTTCGTCTCTAGTGATTGCTAAGTCAAGAAGTTACATTTTTTACTTTTCTATTTTTAATAAATATCAGTGACCATAATACTTGTCTCATAAATACCTTTGTCTATTTTTCTGTTACCAATAGAAATTTTTTTAAGTAAATCGATAAGAATCTAGATTACCAAATCTACATAAGCTGCTTAGGATAATTCGGAACTCATATCGTTCAAATAATTCAATTTCATTTTATTTTCATGACAGTTTCAAAAATTGTTAGGTTTACAAAACTTTTGGATATTTCATTCGTATAACATAGATCAGATTTATATGTCATTTCCGAAGTTGAATTCATGAGTCAATTGAAGCTAGACAACCATAGAAAACCTGGAAGAACTGGACGGTCGTTTTGTCCGAGTGTGGGATTTCACATCAGTACGCATCCACGATCCCGTCCCTCGACATTCAAACCCTGGACCTATTGGTCTTGCCCGTGAATGCTTAACCTCTTGACTACTGAACCAACGGGCATCCAACGGTGATAATGTCCAACATCAACTAATCCACGAAGTTGACCTACCGTCCATCTAACAGCAGACCCGGTCGTATGTCATTCTAGAAATTTACAAGTGATAGAAATAAAGCTGTACAACATTCATTCCAGTTTAAAACCATTTGTCAGTGCTATTTATCACTTCGATATGTTGTTACTACAACCATAATTGCTGTTATTACTACCGTAATCCTAGCTTTATTGAACAGTTTTGTTGACATAATTTTTTCCTTTTCATTAGTATACTGCGCACAATAGCTATTATGGATTTTTTACGAGAACAACAAATGAATACTCTAAACGTCCATGCATTTGGAACGGATCATAACTTGAATTCATGTAAGTAGTACATTCAACAATGTATTTATTTAACTAATACTCAAAGCAGAAAAATAAAATTTATTTGTAGTTAATAACTAAAACGTATGGCATGGTAAGGTCATGAAATTTTTTTACTACACACAAACATATCAATTCAGATGTAGGTTTACTCGTTTTTGATGATAATTGGACTCAAGGGAAAATTCCAGTAAAAAAATCATGATACGTAACAGACACTCCTGATGACTGACATATATTCATTTCTAAACTGTTTAACCCAGAATGTTATTTGGTAAAAATCTATGGATTAATTACTGGTTACTGTGAAATGTCCATCTTAAAGTCCATGATGAGTTTGTGAATCACCCATTCAGGTGACATTGAATTTCTAACCACGTTTCCGCATGTGATTCAAGGATTTTATTGCATTGAATTGTACATAAGAAGAGCGTAATTGACGATATTACGTATCACCTATTGATTGTAAAAGACATACTAGTGAACATAAGTGTTCGTTTAGTAATGTATTTACGAGTCATTACTATAATGCGTAGTTATACTTTTGAAGATGTGAATGTATAGTAAGTGGAAGTTTGGTGAGGACTGAATTAAAAACTGTTGAGAAATTGCTTTTCCAGTGTGACGCTAAACGACTAAACAATTGACAAACTTATTCATGTTTCAGTTCTTCTGTAATTATGTACATTTCTTCATCTTAGAGAAAGATGTTAGAGCTTGGGAAAAACACGACAAGTCATGATGACCTTTATAATTCTTTGAAATTGAAAATGCTGTGCATGATAATTTATACCCTGTGATTTGAAGGTAATTTAAACAGTATATCGGAGTGACAACAAGGAGATCGGTAGATAGATAGAGATTAAATTTTGTATGTCAGTGGTGTTCATGACTAAAAACGCCTCGATCAGTGTTGATGTGTTAAAAATTTATATACAGATAAAGAATGATATTCTTAAAAAATGTAACCATACGTCACCAGTGATGTCGAAAGTATTGAGCACATAAACAAAGATGGTATCAAGCACTTGATAATCACTGGCCACTAGCATCAATAAATATATTAATAACCAGTATAAAAACGTTGTAAATCAGTAGAAACCATACAAACAAACTGATCGAAACAAATTTTCCTATTGCATACTGCCTGCATAATTGAACGGAAGAAATGTTCGCACATGAACAAATTCGGTATGCTCAGAAAATCTCATCAATGTAACCCATCATGGTTGAACCAATGTAGATTTATTCATCATTGTCATTTCAGTCATATCGACAGAAGTGAGTGAACTTAAATAGCTCCTATCTACGGTATGCTTCGAAAAACGTCTTGACATTCGAAGCAAAGTAATGGAAGTAAACGGCTTCTCAGTTAAACATAATTTGGAATATACTCTTGGTCATCTTCACGTTGAAGCAAGTATATGAATGATTGAGCACACAAGTGGTCATGAGTACTAGACATGCAAACACTGGATCGATACAATAGAGTATCATGTGTTTCATGGGGAGTTTCAACATGAAATTTATATTTGCTCACATACTCACTGATTCAGTTCTTTCCTTATATAAATTCATTTGATCCTCCAACAACATAACATTATTTCACTTTATTTAAAATAGCTTCACAGCCACATTTTGATGAGCAATGTATAACTCGGTTGAAGGATGGATACCCATGGACGCTTGAAAGACACTATATCCGTTCGCATTGTAAACAAAACACACAAAACGGAGGTTAGTTCATCTGATATTTCATTTATTTACAATGTTTGTACAGTAGACCTTCTCAGCAATAATATGCAGTCGTTAGATGACGGAATGAGAAAATTCAAATAGATCCCCAGGAATAAATTATTCCTCGATTAAGGAATTATTCATATACACAACAAGCTACAATACAACTCTCGGATTCGAATGAAGCCTGCTCATATGACATATTTGAATTAAATGAAAGTATCAAAGTTACTCTGTTTTGAAATTCGGGTTCCGTATATAAAAGGTGGTCACAATAATTTTTATGTCATCTCTCTGGATACAGTCTGTGAACTTCATTAATCCTAGTGAAGCTGTTCTAGTAAACTCAATCCAACCATCAATTCTATCAGCTTTTATTGAACGACTGACATTAGGAATCAACACAGTTTACTCCAATTAAGTATAAACCAGATACATTGAACAGCATTTTCTTTCAGACCATTGTAGATTATATGTTTGCAATACGCAAAATCATAACATTTATCACATTGTTACAGTAGACTTTGGGTTACAACTCTGAACGTTTTGTTTATTCCAGAAATAACTATCCATCATCTCACAAATGATCGTGAAACACGGGCGTACATATAGTCTGCTTTCTGGTCTGTGAATGAGAATGCAGTTATTTGTGATAGTTTAGGTTACGTATCATAACGAGAACCGTTAACTCCTTGACAATGAACACTTGTACACAAAGTCTTTTATTTCATGCTAGACTACTGGAAACACTACAGTGAACAAACATCATCGTACTAGATCGATGGAATACGAACTCAGATATAAGATAAATTCATAAAATTGCTCTTAATTTATAAGCTTGGATGAGTCTCTAATCCAACACAGAGTTTAACTGTCCACAAGTAGATAAATGGAACCCAATATACAGGGTTCACAGTTCAACCCTATGGATGACGTCGCATAAATTCATTCTACTGTTATTAATATGTGTATATGTTTATGTGTATATTTATAAACATTCAATCATTTTACTTATCTGAATGGTGAAACATCATGATGACTCACCTCGGTATAAGTAGTCAATGTCCCTAGAGGTAGAAACTCAGTTAATTTGAATTACTCGTAAATTATTTTTCAGAAGTATGTTTTGAGGTTGTTTCAGCGAATGATTGAACCGACGAAGTTTGTGATGCAAAATTAGGGTCACTTTGACAATAATTCATGAGACTTTTCAACACAATTTCACACTTTTGTCATCATTTATTCACCTGTTACTCGAAATTTGTGAGACTACTCTTTTAAATTACGATACAAGTTCGTACACAAATTAGATCAAATGATCAACATCGTTCCAATATAGTCGCCAACATACAATCACTTCTCATGAACTTGCAAATGAATAGCCAGAATCACGCCTAAGATACGCTCATGTCTGGGTCTTGAAAATCAACTCTTGCTTTTGTAAATGGTTCGCAATAATTTTCAAACACGACATAGCCTTTACCAGTTTGTTTAATTTTCACTCTATTACAGGTGATCAATATGTTTAACGAAATTAAAATCACTATAATTAACTCACTATCAAAAATCAAGTGGTTAAAGGAGGGAGAAAGGAAATTTATGAAAAAGAAGGTTTGTTCAAGTTTTGATGAGATGACTGATTGTTATGAAAAATTGTAGGTTTCGAAACTGAGCGTATTCGCCCTTTACTCCAATGAAAATGATTCTGAAGTAAAAGAAATTCTTTCAACAGTATTCCAAGTAAGTTCTCTACAGTTCTTTCACAATTGCAAAATAAATTCTTTTAAATGTATATTTGATACAATTAATGCATATTTTATTGAAAACAGGTTATAAAATATATAATCGTATATATGATTCTATTTCAACAGAAAATAGCTCCGCTTATCACGGTGGAGACATGTAAAATCTACAATAGATCCTTGTTTGTAGAACCCACTTGTGATAACACTTGGTGTATCATATACATATTTCACATCTTCAAAAAACTTTGGTTGGACTCCATCATTACTTCGCAGAGGAACTTCAACTCACTGGTCTATATTCTGTACTTCGGCACTTCAGAGGTTAAAACCTAAAAGGTCCAAATATATGGGTCAATTGATGCACCAGTTTGCTGATGCTCAAAGACTACCCATCAATTATTTTAAAATGAAAAACTGGAATGTTGCTTCAACAACACTGCAATACCCCAAAACCTCCGAATCAAATATATTTACATATTAAACTAAATAAACACGATGTTTAGAATGTGTTTTAAACATTGTTCTTATAATGAACTCTATTAATGTTTTTTTCACACAAATATTATTTAGTACCCAATTCGAGAGGACAATTATTACATAAATGAATTTTACATCCGTAAGGCAAAATATATTGACATTTTAAAAACTCGATTATACAAGTATAACCCGTAAGTTATCATGATATCTCTGATATAAAAGCAATCAAAGTTATCAAGGATTATTAATTTTACTCTTTAACTAGAAAGTTTTGAATATATTATAAACAAACTTATGGATTGTTGCATTCTTCTGAATAGAACCCACATTACCATGAAATCAAATCGATCTGGTGGACTGATTGAATGTATATTTGACCCGTTTAGACTTCTTCCCACTTAAAAATAAAACCAATATGTTAATTAAAATGTTAGAAAACAGAAGGACAAACGATCTGTGCTCACATTGCATCATTTGAAAAGGTTATGAGGTAAGAAGATTACATTCATTTTATAACTCAAAGGACAAATGCTAATTGTCCATTACCACTATTACTACTATTATATCATGTAATAGTATTATAAGAGATTTGACACTAACCATTATAGTACACGGAAATAACAGACCAAAGTCTATGTAAAATAATTACCCATGACGTAAGTCTTTCAAACAACGAACAGTCTAGTTCAATAAGTACGAACATTGAACTGATTATTTACTTACTGGCTATTCAGGAAATCACAGATATTTATTATGAATATTAGAATCCATATTATTGAAACTGTTGTAAAAATTTACTTTTATTCAGATTCCATAATCACATATTGTAAACTGACCCATCAATTTCAACCTCATTTTTGTTTGAATGTAACCGCTTCATTCATCAGATTCATTAAGTATCATGTAATATAATCCATGCTAGTTTATGATCAAAATGAATTTCGAGGCATTTTGTACCGTAGTATTCTTGAAATAATTACGTAATGAAATGTTACGACATTTGAAATAATCAAATCTTTATTTGTTTTGTGAGCAGATCTCCAATAGGAAAACCGGTATTTCATGTAACAGCTTACTATACAACATATGAGAATCGCATATATTTATACTCAGGACTTCTACAACCTCCACTTTATTATCAAAATGCTAGTTTAGCTTCGAAATATGGAGCATTTGGTTGGATTATAAGTCATGAAATTATGCACGCCATAGGTATCAAAGGTTCGTTCAATCAATATATACACTTTTCAGTTTCTTAACAGTAATTTTGGTTAACTAGTAAAACATTATTACTTTCGATATAATATTGTTCATAAAATTCCACAATCATTTAATTTTTTTGAGTTCACAGAGAAATGTACTTTTTCATAGATTATTAAGTTTATTATTATTAGTTTAGTTTATTATTAGTTTAACATATCAACAAAATGTCAACTTCTTGAATTTGACGATGTCAGTTTGCTATTCATCTATTTAAAACTAATTATCTTGCGAAACGTGACGTAGTGTGCGAATAATATTTCGTCATTGTTAGCAATCTTCAAATGCCAGTATTAAGCATTTTATGACTACGGAATTCCAAAAAAGTACCAGTATGTTGTATCGATACATTCTCAACAACAGCACATAACTGAGAGGACGGCGATTTATCGACAATTTTTTATGTGAATAGAAAGAACCAAATATTCAGTCGTCACAATATTTAAATATTCAAATATAACAACAGGTCGACGTTTCAGTGTAGTTCAGTAATTTATAAAACATTTTGCTTGTGCTACCAGTCAGCGGTTCGTAGATTGTTTTCAACTAGTCAAGATGCATTTTGAACGAATTATCTAGTCTTTTCAGCTTGACTGTCAAATACTTGACAACAACCACGTCACCTCAGTTCACATACATATCAGTTACTTGCAATAACTGAATAAAAAGTTCCTTTGTGTTATTGATCCACGTCTCACAAGAAAACACTGACTATATGGTTCATAACATGGTTTTTATTAGTTTCCATGCTTTTAATCTTTCAAAATTTGCAAATTCATTTCATTCCATAAATCGATGACCAATCGATTCTCAGTATTACTCTGTTGTTATCATTCACTGAATATCAGTCTCGTTTGCGAATACAACACTAGACTGCTGTTGTCCTGATAGTAAATTGATGATATAAATTATCATACGATTCTTGAGTTATAATCAGTTTATTGATTACTTTGGTTTGTGTAAAAACTCAGTATGATTGTAAATAATGATTCATATTGCCGAGGCTGTTATTTGTGTTCTGGACTCAACTGGCTGGGCTAGGCAGTAGCAGGGCCGATACGCACTCAAGACTGCTCGTACGTATTTTATGTATCATTGGACGTTTATATATCTAGAGGTCACACGCAAGCAATCGACATAACAACTGGCAACTCATGCGTTATAACAACGAGTCTCAAATAGAACGAAACGCGTGTTCCAGATTCCACTGCTAGCCACCATCCACCTCCTTTTATAATGTCTGTTCTACTAGTTTCTGTCAAAATCATTGTTTTACTGTTTCATTTCGATTGGTGTACAACTGTTGATAATCAAACGTTTATGCATTGATTTCTGCTTTCTCTTTCTTCTACTGAACATAAAAACCAATTCAGTTAAAACGAATTACAATTTCAACAGTGATAACTTATTAGTTTCATTGTATCTCTAGGTGTACTGTTTGATGAGAACAGTAATAAACGGAATTCGTTCGATGCTATATGGTCAACCAGTATCATACATTCGAAAGCTGTATGTCTGAGTTCTCAGTATAGTTCCTATAATTTCACTGGTTTAAAAGTAAGTTTTGTTAAATTAGAAATATGAACGTATAAACATTTTATAGCATTTTGCGTAGTCATTGTTTTAAAGTCCCGATACACAACGAGAACAAGACCCATTCTCTGTGCTTGACGGTGAACTCAGTACTCGATTGCTCTGAACGAAGATAAAGCATGGAAAACCAATGATCACCAGTCCGAAATGATCCCCATATTACAGACAGAGGTAGTTTATATGCAAACACACCACACAGTATTCTAAGATAAATAACAGTTATAAATGATCGATCCAAAAAGTGGCTGTGTAAGGTAAACTATTAATAACAATTTCGGAAGAAGAAGAGCGAGTCGTATAACAGTGAATCATGTGTCAATAGTTATCCAATTATATATATATATATATATATAAAATACTCCATTAATCTATCTAAGAGGAAGTCTACCATCTACCAATATGGATCTGACTGAAAGTCAGAGAATTGCAGCACTGATGCCACGTTTCGGTTCGACCTCCCCTATCTGTCTCCCAAAGTCTCCGACACTAGTCATCATTGCACGTGGCGAAAATCGGTGTTCGGGCATACGTAACACATGGCTGAACCATCTCAGTGGATGAAGATTTATAACCTCATCAACTGATTTGCCATAAATCCTTAATACCGTGTGTCTAACCCAGAAGGTGCGAGAAATATTTATGTTCCAATACTAGTAACTTACGGGTAAAAGTGGATTATGAGCATTTCTCATTTCAGGTTCACAACCTTACACAACACATACCTCTTCATTGTTCAATTGATTCAGGCTTTTCAGATTAATACTCAAGAAGAAATATTGGCTGACAATAATGGATTGAAAGCATCTTACTATGTAAGCACGTTTAGATAATAAGTGTGATTTTGCTAATGACCACTGAAGTTAGACATCAGCTATCAAACTACTATTGTGTATCTTGAATAGTTCGATAATTGCCTTATAATGAACAAAATTATAGATATGGTAAAGACAAATAAATAATACCATTATTCGTGTGTTATTTATGAAACCAATACAGAAAATTTGTTAACTCACCAAAACATAAGAAGGAATCAAATTTGATAAATGGCAAAATATCTCACAGTCACTTCTTTGAATAAATGATAATTGTTTCAGGAGAAGATAGGGGTTCACAAAGTGGTTCGATATCACGTTCATTGTTTCAGCTTTCTAAACGCTATCATATGATTGATAATTGATTAACTGAAAATGTATAAAACTATTTGAGAGAACATTGATACGCTTGTCCCACATACACTGCATTCTGAGTCACATGCTTCTTTCTCCGGATTCAAACGTTCTTTGTTATTACACAGCTCAAACGGTTATCTCATAATTGCATATATAAAAAAGAAAAACAACCAATCCTGAGTGTTCTGTTCATTTATCGAAAGGGTTTTTATATAAAATTTTATTGCCCTCAACTCTGATCGAAGTATAAAAATAAATCACTGGAAAAAACGAAATGAAGTTAAAATTGAGTTAAAGTGTGGGTTAGTTGTCCAGATAGATAGATATCTACATATCACCACAACAAACAAAGCAGTTGAAAATCAAACTGATTTCCCGGAATATCTCTGTGAAACCAATTCCTTCGCTAGTTAAAATAGGTGCATAACACTGTTACTCATTTTCTCGTTCGCGATTCATCGAAACTAAGAAATACAGCACAAGGTGCATAGGTTTACTTTGGTCGTTCTTAGAAGAAACTGTGTTAACAAAACACGTGGGGAAAATAGTTTCACGAACACATAACCTGGGTACTTCAAATGATGTTTTACTATTACGTATTATGATCAGTGTTTGCAAAAACGCTCAATCACAATAAATTTTACGCTACAAAACATTCTTTATTCAGACATACAGGCGTTTGCTGAACAAGTTCTCGAATAATGTTAGCCAAGATTACAATCAGTCACTCGCATCTGATCGATTGTTCTTCCACTCTTTCGCACAAGTAAGTCAAAGTTTTGATTTGTTTGTTATTCGTAAGAATAAACGTGGTGCATTTCTCAATGTTATATTCAGTGGTGTTTATCATGTTTATCTAAAACACTCATCCTACATTCTTTGTTCTCCTTGAGCTTCGATGTGATTGTTGAAAGCAACAACATTTTTCCTGCAAATCACCAACCCGTTCATATCATTTTACCTGAAATTCAACGGAAGAATAATATCCGAATTTATTGTCGGTACGTGGAGTACATGCCATTAATACAATTATTCTGACATTATATTTTGACTAGAAAATCCAATTTAAAAATGGATTTGAGAACTGTTGTATTTTCAAAAGATTTACATGGTAAACAACATACTTAGCTTCACCAACGTTCAATAACACTTGTTTAAATTCATACAAACCACCAAATTATTTTGAAATTTCTATGATTACAATGTTAAGTGTTGTATATGTGTTATATTCCCTGGTGAATTATGAATCGTAAATCTGAGGTCTATTATCGACCAATGTATTATGCCTATTTCTTATTGTATAGTTGTTACGTAACTAAATTATTCATATTCGTTTTCTCTTATCATGAGCTTTATTTTGATCCTTGATTTATGATCATACGATTCTTGAGTTATAATCAGTTTATTGATTACTTTGGTTTGTATAAAAACCCAGTGTGTTTGTAAATAATGATTCATATTGCTGAGGTGGTTATTTGTGTTCTGGACTTAACTGGCTGGGCTAGGCAGATAGGAAGGACCGAATAGCACCCAAGACTGCTCGTACGTATTTTCTGTATCATTGGACATATATATATATATCAAGGGCACAAAAATCTATAAGTTATAACAATTGGCGACGGGGATTCTGAAAAAAAAATACAGCAGCCGCTGACGTCATTTCGGAATTAAATAATCCATAATAATTGCCGGTGTTTTTTTTGGATTTATTATTATTATTTGCATTAAAAAAATGGCCTTAACTTCCGACCAATTTCAGTTGCTAATCCAGTGACAAGAGCAGCGCGTCAGAAAGAGTCAATTGGATTTCATTGGCAAATTACACGCAAAGCTGCTGAATCACCCATGCTTTGGGGGTGAAACGGAAGTTGACGCAATAATTTCAAAATTGCGTACAGAGCTGGAAAACGATTACAGAACTAATGAATATGCCGGCGAAAGCCTCAATGAATCCATACAAAGCAATAATTTAAGCGCAGCAGTTATACATGATCAGCCCTGTAGCCCAGTACTACCTGTTTCAGAGACATGCCCTGTACACGGTCCAAGTCTTATTAACCCTGAAACAAAACGTGCGAGCAATGAATCGTCCAGTTCACAGAGAGACAACATCTTATTAAGCGCCATTAAAATTGCTGCAGTACCCGCCCATGAAGAAACGGAAAACAAATTGAGCAGTATAGTGAATACAGAGGCGCCAAATGAAACTAATCATGATACGAAAAATTTTTCTAATGAATCTAATGATCAAGATTATCTAATTGTTCTGCCAGATCCCGATTATTTCGCTGATTCATATGTTCCTGTTCAAATCTCTTATAAAAATGTGAGAAAAATATCGAATGCATTAAATGATAATCAAGAATCCAATACAACTCTCATAGATACTGATTATCCTAATGATTCATTATCTACTAATGAGGTTCGGAGGAAATTCAAGGAAACTATTTCAGAAGAATCAAATGTCGTCGATCCTCATGATCTCTTCAGTTCTAATGGTTTCTCTGTTAAATGTGACAAACATATCGCATTAATAGTAACTTGGCTATATGAGGATCCAACAGTCTTTCGTGGGGGAGGATGAATTCGAGAAATTAAAAATCCGGATGTCGACTCCGGATTTCTCAAAAAGGGGAGGTGTTATATCCCCTGGTGAATTATGAATCGTAAATCTGAGGTCTATTATCGACCAATGTATTATGCCTATTTCTTATTGTATAGTTGTTACGTAACTAAATTATTCATATTCGTTTTCTCTTATCATGAGCTTTATTTTGATCCTTGATTTATGATCATACGATTCTTGAGTTATAATCAGTTTATTGATTACTTTGGTTTGTATAAAAACCCAGTGTGTTTGTAAATAATGATTCATATTGCTGAGGTGGTTATTTGTGTTCTGGACTTAACTGGCTGGGCTAGGCAGATAGGAAGGACCGAATAGCATCCAAGACTGCTCGTACGATTTTATGTATTATTGGACGTTTATATATTAAGAGGGCACGCGCAAGCAATCGATATATCAAACATACACTCATACGTTATAACAATATGCACCTAACAAAAATTTTACTTAGTGGATCATTCATCTCAATAAATTTGCTATTCATAACTAAGCTGCAAAGTAAATTAATTTTCGTATCTACTAGTATAAAGTTCAACTCAATAATATTTTCAGCTTATCTGTAGAAGCTTGAAAAGTAGTAAAGCCTAAAACTAACACCAAAACATAACAAAATGAAAACTACCAATTCAACAACACTTATTTCAAAGATGTTATTATTCAAAGTTTCATTTGATCAAATCTCTTAAATACTATCTTTGTTGTCATGTGATAACTATTTATATTTTAAGTAAGGTACAATAAGTGCAATGTCAGCTCAAATATAATCCGATCTTGTTTTATCACTAAATATACAGTTATGTAGTTTTCAAGTGTTTTCATTATCTCATTTTCAAGGGTTTGTGTGGACATCATGGTGAGAATATGCTTGTACGAAATTCAGTAGTTCAACCTCATGTTTTGGAAAAGTTTAGGTAAGAATTTAAAACGATTTAAATTGCATATGTTATACTAAAAATTATGACTATGGAAATATTTGTTGCCACAAAAACTAAAGTTTTCATAGCAGATGTTGCAGTATAAAACGAAGAATTAAAAGCATTCAGCATTATATTCCATAACGAGAATGAACACTATCATCTTTGAATGCCATATAACTGTTACTTATCCCATATTACAAACCGCTATAATAACTCAGAATTAATGAATTCCGATGGTCTACAACTCCAATGATAGTCGTCTACTTCAACTTCAATCTTATTAAGTTTTCAAAATCTTAATCAGAAAAATAGTAATTTCAGTTTCCAAACTTTATAGTAGTTGTATATTTAGTTTACGGCTGTCCAAACTAATTAAATAATTTTATTTTCTCTACCTTGAAAGAGTAACCGGGGTGTTGGTTAATAATAACAGATTCGCACGTGCATATGGTTGTCCAGTTGGTTCACCAATGAATCCTGAGGTGGAATGTGATGTGTGGTGAAACTAATATGCACTACATATTCGACACCCTAAAGATGCTTTGCAACGCTTCAACATTTGAATGATTTATTTGCACTGTCTTAAGCAAATCTTTAACATACACAATACTCATACTCATTTTTATTTTATGGTCCTATTCACATACATGTTAAATACCTATTAATCGTTCACAAAACTTTATATCAACATAAGAATCAATGTTCTCCAATTATCATTCTTCTAACTCAGTAAACAACTTACATTATTTTGTGCTTATTATTTAAATTAAATAAATTTTAGTTAGCCTAATCAACGGATGTTCTGAATTCAAATTTTCAGCTTTCTATTGTGTAGGATTCACTAATTTACAATATACACAATTTCAAATTACACACTCTTAAAATTAATGAAAGATTCCCACAAACATTCAAAATAGATTATTGTAAAATATAAAGAAAAATGTAGAAAACAGAAGGGGAGAAACACTGTCAAAAATAGATTGGGTCTAAATAAAATTGATCAAGATGAGTTTGACTTTACACTTTTAGTTAATCTCTGGTTTGCATGCACATGAATTTAAGAATTCACGAAACAACACTGGGAAGTGTACATAAAAAAGCACTTAAGATTATAGAAATGACATTCAATTCACAAACAAGACAAGATATTTCGGAATTTAAAATATAGAATGGAAGAAAAATAAGTAAAGACGATTTGGTTAGTGATTTGCAGAATTTGATGAACCCCACATAAATTCTAAAACCAAGACGTTCTCTGTCTATTCAAATTTTTTACGTAAAGTTGAAGAAGTAAAGCAATGAATAAACACAGGTGTATATGATTGATGTACAAAAGCCAGAGTTCATTTTACATCAGCTAGATTTTAGTCACTAGTGACACTAAACTCAACCACACCTGGCTTTTTCAGTTTAATTCTTACTTGAATATGCCTACTTGGTCGAACATTATGGTGATCGTTTATTTTCATATTGTTTGTTTGAATCTTCTCATTGATGTTGAGGACTACAATTCATCAGTCTGTTATTGATAAATGTGCATCCTGTGAGTATTGCTTTGATATTGCTTTCAATCACGAGCATTATAGGCGGAGGTGAGAGTGGCTAGCAGTGGAATCTAGGACGCGCGTTTCGTTCTACTTAGAACTGGTCAGCTGGGTGTAACTGAATCCCACAGTCGATGTTCACTCAAGGACTCGGACTCAGTACCATTTGTTTCAAACTGCTAGCCACCATTTTCTGTTTAGCAAGATGTGGAGATCAGTTTAAAAGTTTCTAACACGAGATACTACTTGCCTGTTCATCAATACACCTATTATGAGAAAAATAAACTAAGAATAATTAAGTTCATAGACACATTGTTGTAGTGGGTGTAAAGAAGAATACAATTGTTGGAGCAATCCAGAAAATTTCTCGCAATAGACAAGAAAGACTCGGGAAACACTAAGAAACATTTTATCCAAGTTTTGCTAGAAACGTCACGAAAGTGAAAAGTCACATGTTGACTGATTACTACACTGCTACTATGTCTAGTAGCATTCCAGAATTTTCTGGAAAACACAAGGACTTCTAAAATGCTATCAAAACCGTATGTTTTCTGTACATGAATGAACCTTTGGAATAAAAGGCTTCCCATACATTTTGAGCCTTTTCTCTCGTGTTCAAGTTGCTGTGTCCATTTAGCTTGGCGGCTGCGAGATTAGCTTAGGATCCGAGTATAACATTCCACTCCAAGACTTATTAATAATAGGTCTGCGCTTTTCAACCTTTTAGTGATAAATTTACAAATTTTCACAAGAGGTAAATATATTTATTTATATACTTGTAAGTACTTAACTTAAAATGCAATCGATAAAAATTAAGGTTCGAGATATTTAGCCATCTATGGCTAAACATATGCAAACCCTAAGTTGAACACTTCATACCATATAACGAATGGAGAAACTTAATATCTAAAAAACTGCGAAGCACCGAACGTTGTGTTTAATGAAATCAAGTAAACCGGTTGAACTACTATGGGCTATTTAGATTACTATTTAGTGTTATTCAGCATACGCTGAACAAACCTTTTTTTCTTTTCATCGACTGACCGTATTCGAAAATTGGATTCAAAAATGTAATCTTAAATTGTTAAAATCAGCGTCACTTCAGTGTTCTTATGCATAGTCGTAAAGAACAAAATATTATGGAATGAAATATCGTCGAATTTCTTTAGGCTCATTTGTGGTCAAATTAATTATCAATTGCGGACCTATTGATAATGTTACAACCATCTAAACATATGGGGTTTTCAATTCTATTTTTAAGTAGTATAATGTATACAAAAATATAATGATAATATATGACTTCACGATTTACACAAGAGCCATGTTGGTAGATGCAGACTACTTGGTTCGGGTCCGCGTGAATATCGTAACGAATGGTTGGAGACTCTGTGTGACAGGGCTCATAATTGGTTACGATGGCGTCAGTGTAAACATTCTCTGTCTTCATTAAAACTATAATATTGAAATTGCCTCATATCTGTCTTTCCTCCTGTACTACATCCTTATATACAGTCTTTCTTTTATATATTACCACAAGTTAATGGACTACTATGAATTCGGTGTTCATCTTGTTGTGCTAATGAGATATGGCAACTTGGACCGATGCATATATATTTGCCTGGTCCTACGTTATAGCTAACTGACTGACTGACAAGTGAAATAAGTGAAACTAATAATGGGACTACGAACAGACTTCAGTTTGACAACCTCTGAAAACCAGGAATCATAGGACAGCTGTTTGGTTCTAATATGGAAATCCTAAGCAATGCAGATCCATCACGCTACGATGTATAGAACTCAGGACCCTAAGGTTTGTCGTCGAAATATAAACGTTTGGACCACAGAATCGACATTCAAAAGGTTATATTGAATTCCAAGCAATAATTGAAATTTCACAAGCGTCTTCAATCAATAATTGTATCCTATCTGAAACAACGTGATGATATCTAATCGATATATTCCAACATTTGTAAACTGGCATAAATATTCTGATTAACTGTGTACGTTTAAAAAATTTAGCAACATCATAATCAAATTTGCAACTTCTAATTAGATGTAAATATGTTCTGAAAGCAATAACATCGATTCGTTTTGAAGTCATTAAAAAATATCTGTTCGAAAAGCCATTTGTTATTTATTTGAGTTTGAGAAAAAAACTTGAGATGATCTGAAGTAATTGAATCATAGTAATAACCAGTAATCTCGAAAACAGCGCAATTAATCCAAGAAGAGTTAGATGAATACGGAACGTTTAAAGTTTGCGTTACGCTGACACTGTATTTACTACAAAGTGCTTATATATCGTTAAAACCTAGTTTATAAATCAATAATAACATTCAATTAACCCTTGAAGAAAAATGGTTCGACTGACACAAAAACGAGCCCGGAAAAGCCCCATTTCTTCAGATATTAACAACTCTGGTCTTACCTATACCCCATGCTCTGCTACTCCTGTTGCACCAGGTATTAGTGGGAGTTGATTTTGTTCCACACATGTTGCTGGATGACTCTTTGTCTAACTTAATAATGAGTTCTAACTCACGAACAGATGGTATCGATCTTATTAAGAACGAATTAGCCGCTGTCTATAAGCAATTAAGTGATATGCGTTCTAAAGTGAAGTCACTTGCGGTCACTTTATTAAAGCATGATGATCCTAAACTAGAACTAAAGACACTGTCACCCCCTCGACTGCTGTTGTCAAAGGATATAGTTACTTCCGAACTGGAAGACAGGATCAAAATAGAATCCGTTATTTACTTGATAGCTAGCGAAGTCACCAAGCGAATAATCTCACGAAATAACGTGATTATATATAATATACCTGACAAAGTTGCCATTAAAACTGTGAGAAACGTGATACTAAACGCAGCTAATCTCCGGGACAGTCCATGCCAATGTATCCGACTTAACAAAAAGAATCAAAAATACTCGTGCCCTATCCTGTTTAGATTCGATTCCCATTTATTAGCGGAACGTTTGATAGAATCTGAACAGCTAGTCTGTGCGCATACGAAGTTTAAAAGCGCTCGTATAGTCTCAGACAAAACCACCAATCAAAGATTAACACAAAAGCGTACCATAAACGAAAATAACATTGTTGAGGTCACAACAAATATGATCGCGCCAGCAGCTGAACCCACTGGTGCAGCTAATTTATCTCATATTAGTCAGTGTACTGATATACCAATGCAGTGTGTTAGTTTGCCTTTCATAACCCTAGTGGCCTTAGATAACCAGGACATATCTGATGGAGACTCTAATGTCATTCTTTCCAGTGTAATGTCGGAAGCCCAAAATCAAACACCTGATTCTATAGTGAAGGCTCATAAAAACACTGCTAAACCTAAAATGAATATACCAATTAAGAAGAAAGGAAATAAAAAACCTTCTAGTTGTAAACCGATTACCAAAAATATTTCAACGGCTTTACCAAACAAAAGTATAATTTCTGAAACTATGCTTAACCCTACTCATCGTAAGGGAGGTTATAAAGACACGTTTCGTTCAAACGTTACACGAGACGGCCACTACAACCATCATGTAAGCAGGCCTGTTATTAGACAGACGGCAATGAACCAACGTGCCCCATGGTTTCCCCCAAATGCTATAAATAATAAACCTGCAAGATGTAACTCTTATCATCACTCTCGCAGTAGAGAAGATGGTATACTAGGTTATGCACCATCAACGCAACCCCAACATGCAGGCACCTGTCTTAATTGTCCACCAAAACAAGTACAATAAATTATTCAACCTTACCAAAATAAAGATTTTTTCTTCGACCTCCAGAGATCCCTTGTTCCACGAGCACTACAGTTCGCTCATGCTATAGCCCATGCGATCCGGCAAACACATTAAACCATAGTCCAGGCATAGCTAGAACTCATACCATCGATAAGGATGCTCTCGGTTTTTTTACACTACACACTCCCTTTTTAAACTTATTACTCATTAACGCACGTTCACTTCTGAACAAAATCTCAGCCTTGAGAACCATAGCCTTTCTAGCCAAGCCTTCTTTTATACTTATCACTGAAACGTGGTGTTATCCAGCAGTGGCCGATTCCGAATTAAATATCCAAAACTATCGACTCTATCGTTGTGACAGAGAAATTAAGCGAGGAGGCGGTTGTCTTATATTTGCTTTGGATAACTTAACAACTAACAAAGTTGAAGACAGTATCTTGAATAGTTTACCAGAATCGATCTGGATATCAATCAATACCCTAAACCATAGTCTACTCCTAGGTTGTATATATAGAGCTCCTGATAGTACTGATAATTTGAATGATTGTATTATCAATGCATTTATCCACGCATCTACTCTAAACATCAGTGCTAAGATTATCACTGGTGATTTCAATTATCCTGGGATTAACTGGAGTACCGGTAGTTGTCAGTCTAGCAATGATGAATTTTTATCAATCCTCAATCTGTACTGCTGGTCACAGTGGGTTCGTACCCCAACAAGGGGTGATAATACACTTGATCTAATATTTAGTAGAGATATCATTCCCCTATCTGTACAAGTATACAACGAGTTTGAAAGCAGTGATCATAGGATAGTAGCTTGCGCTCTCCCCATCTATCCCTCCTACAACCGACCAATTCAAGGAACCTGCAATTATAGAGACTATAAGCATGCAGACTGGGACCTCTTGCGCTCACTGATCAAACTCTCAGACTGGGATGCATTCTTCTCATGTAATAGTCTCACAGATGCCATCAACATATTCTATTTGATTGTTAACTCTTGTCTATACTTTTATGCACCAATTTGGACTTACAGGATTAGTAAACATTACGAATTATATATACCAGCTAAATATCGTAATAAACTAAGACACCTAAAGAAACGTTATTTTAAATCTAACGACTTCACGGCAGTCACACAAACAACAATAATTTTTAACCAAATTAGAGAGAAACATAGGTTAAAGGCCATCAATAAAGAGCTATTAGCACTACGTACTAGCTCAAAAGTGCAAAACCTAATCCACCTTTACAATAAACGTGCTAAATCAACTCAAAATGTTGATATACCATGCATCCTGCATAATAATAGTTTTATATATGACCCAAAAACTATAGCAGAACTTTTCAGTGGTAATTTTGCAAATGGCAAAGAATCCATAAATGGCTATGTTTCTGGAGTTATATGCTTGACTGGTAACTCAATTAAATCTATCTCCTTCACATGTCTGAAAACTAGTAAGGTTATAGATAAGCTCAAGGTTTCGAAAGGTCACGGAGCAGATGGGATTTCATCATTTCTCTACAAATATGGTGGTCCAGATATCCAACTTCTTCTCCTTAAACTGTTTACCCTCTCTATGGAATCAGGCTCTTATCCTGACCGTTGGAAAACCGCGTACATCATACCACGTTACAAATCCGGAGATAAGACTGACATGAACAACTATCGGCCAATAAATATTACTCCAGTTATCTCTAGGATTATGGAAAAAATTATTAGTGACGAACTATTCAACTATTTATTGACTGAACAATTTATTGGTGATTCGCAACATGGATTTCTTAAAAATCGATCTTGTATGACATGTCATTTTGACTTCTTTAATTTAGTCTATTCGCTTCGTAGCCAAGGATATCTAGTATTAGTGCTATACCTGGACATTTCTAAGGCCTTCGACATGGTCAACCACCAACTTCTCATAGGTAAACTCGCATCTTATGGGGTCGAAAACCCGTTACTAGCCTGGTTTGATTCCTTCCTCAGCAATCGACATCAAATAGTTAAAATGAACTCTTCATTGTCGAACGCAGTCCCTGTTAGAAGTGGGGTAATTCAGGGTAGTGTCTTAGTCCTTTGCTCTTTTTAGTTTTCATTAATGATATTTGTCAGTGTTTTAGTGTGGGTAAGTCCCTTTTGTTTGCAGACGATCTTAAGGTAGTGTACTCATTTTTTCCACACGAGCTGAGCAATATTCGAAATTGTATCAGCACGGAGGTTAACAAGGTAGCACAGTGGTGCTCAAAATGGCAACTGGAGCTTAATACCGCTAAATGTGGTTGGTTATGCTTCGGTGATACAGCACTCAACCTTAATCTTACCATAAATGGGGAAATGTTATCTAGGTTACACACAGTAGTTGATCTAGGACTTAGGTACTCTTACGACTTGTCGTTTACTGAACAGATATTGAAACAAACGTCCAAGTCTCAACGCCTTATAGGTTTCATAACTCAAAACCTTCATAACAGCGAATCTCGTATTCTAATGTACAAAGTCTGTGTTCGACCACTCCTCGAATACTACGCGTTTCTCCTTAGTAGCACGCGAATAAAGGATAAATGAATAGTGGAATCAGTACAGAGACGATTTACTCTTCGTACTCTTGGAACTGATAGTGTTTTGACATATAATTCGAGGTGTAGTAAACTAGGGCTTGATCCTTTATTGAAGAGGAGACTCAAACTTAACATTATCTTCTTTTCCAAAATACTTAACAATCTCTCCTTCACATCCAATCAGGCGATTCAATATGCTAAAGCCTCACATTACGACATTCGTAACTCCTTGTCTTTAGCGAAACAAACATATTCTAGATCTTCTCTCTATATGAATTATAATAATAATAATAATAATATATTCTGAAGATAATATTTACAGAATTCACACCAGTTTACAGGCATGATCAGATTGTTATAAAAATCAACATTTAATGTAGAGAACAAACATGAATATTAAGAAGGTTTTATGTTTGCTGGTTTAGTAATTGATAAACATTTTAAATATGGCATATATCACGGCAAGCCAATGCAACACCAGGGAACTTGTCGTTTTTTCATCAAGTGGATAGCCTGATGATTGACCAACATTATTCTGTAAGGTTATTACCAGTGTGGTGTGATCTACTTATATCCATATAAGTAGTATATGGTGTGGGTCAGACATAGAATGTATTTTCGCAGAAGACCAATGACGAAAGGACAGAAACGAAGCGCAATCGGTAGGAAAATGCACGAACAATGGAATTAGAGAAGAAACAGTGAAGATCGAGACTATTGGTTGTTAATTTGCAAATTGACTGTACATTGTATGGTTTTCAGAATTTACTGAGATAGTCTGTAATCTTTGCTTAAATACATTCGATTGTCCCCAACCAGTCGTGTTTTGTTCACTACAATTGGTGTCGCTGCCAACCGGGAGGAGGAAGGGTGCTGTTCTGCGGACGCCGCTGCGGGTCTGGAGTTGAGGTGCTTGTTGGGGCAGTCTGATGCGGAGGGGTGGCGTCGAGTGGAGTGTTCTGGCGGGGCGGCGTTGGCTGTAGTGGGTGCTGTCGACGGAGAGTAGCAGTGGGACGTGCGGCTGCTGTGCGGACATCGGATGTAGATGGCTCAGCAGGCCGGTGGAGTACGGGTGTTGAACGTCCCAGGTGCCGGGTGGATGAGGAAGTTGGTGCCCCGGAAGTTCGACGGAGCTATGGAGGTCAGCGCGCCGCAGACTCGACATTCTGACGGAGAGTTTGGCACAGCCTGCAGTGAAAGAAGATAGTGGCATGGCGAGCAGAACCACCGCATGGTCGAATGCTTTAAAGGGGGGACGAGTGTGGTGTGAATTACTTATATCCATATAAGTAGTATATGGTGTGGGTCAGACATAGAATGTATTTTCGCAGAAGACCAATGACGAAAGGACAGAAACGAAGCGCAATCGGTAGGAAAATGCACGAACAATGGAATTAGAGAAGAAACAGTGAAGATCGAGACTATTGGTTGTTAATTTGCAAATTGACTGTACATTGTATGGTTTTCAAAATTTACTGAGATAGTCTGTAATCTTTGCTTAAATACATTCGATTGTCCCCAACTAGTGTTTTGTTCGCTACACCAGTGCCAGAGCGAGTTATTATTAATTATCTACAACTAGAGAAGGTAAGATTAAAGCAAAGAGCACGGAACATCAAAACAATGATAGCAAGTAAGAAGTTAAACATTTAAAGTTCCTATAATCTCACTTGTGGAGTAAGATACACTTGCAGGCGCTAGAGCATTTAATGCATTTTCAGAGGAGCAAAAAGCATTAATTGAGCGAACAAACAATGGGAAAGAGTTTAACATACGGATAGTTTGGGGTAAATTATTCCAGAGTCTAGAAAACTTACAGGTAAAGTAATTCATATAGAGAGAAGATCTAGAATATGTTTGTTTCGCTAAAGACAAGGAGTTACGAATGTCGTAATGTGAGGCTTTAGCATATTGAATCGCCTGATTGGATGTGAAGGAGAGATTGTTAAGTATTTTGAAAAAGAGGATAATGTTAAGT
This sequence comes from Schistosoma mansoni, assembly GCF_000237925.1. Classification (NCBI taxonomy): domain Eukaryota; kingdom Metazoa; phylum Platyhelminthes; class Trematoda; order Strigeidida; family Schistosomatidae; genus Schistosoma; species Schistosoma mansoni. The sequence continues at coordinate 22,214,259 of NC_031496.1, forward strand.
TTGAGTCTCCTTATCCATAAAGGGTCAAGCCCTAGTTTACTACACCTCGAATTATATGTCAAGACACTATCAGGTCCAAGAGTACGAAGTGTAAATCGTCTCTGTACTGATTCCACTATTCATTTATCCTTTATTCGCGTGCTACTAAGGAGAAACGCGTAGTATTCGAGGAGTGGTCGAACACAGACTTTGTACATTAGAATACGAGATTCGCTGTTATGAAGGTTTTGAGTTATGAAACCTATAAGGCGTTGAGACTTGGACGTTTGTTTCAATATCTGTTCAGTAAACGACAAGTCGTAAGAGTACCTAAGTCCTAGATCAACTACTGTGTGTAACCTAGATAACATTTCCCCATTTATGGTAAGATTAAGGTTGAGTGATAAATCACCGAAGCATAGACAACCACATTTAGCTGTATTGAGCTCCAGCTGCCATTTTGAGCACCACTGTGCTACCTTGTTAAGCTCCGTGCTGATGCAATTTCGAATATTGCTCAGCTCGTGTGGAAAAAATGAGTACACTACCTTAAGATCGTCTGCAAACAAAAGGGACTTACCCACACTAAAACACTGACAAATATCATTAATGAAAACTAAAAAGAGCAAAGGACTAAGACACTACCCTGAATTACCCCACTTCTAACAGGGACTGCGTTCGACAATGAAGAGTTCATTTTAACTATTTGATGTCGATTGCTGAGGAAGGAATCAAACCAGGCTAGTAACGGGTTTTCGACCCCATAAGATGCGAGTTTACCTATGAGAAGTTGGTGGTTGACCATGTCGAAGGCCTTAGAAATGTCCAGGTATAGCACTAATACTAGATATCCTTGGCTACGAAGCGAATAGACTAAATTAAAGAAGTCAAAATGACATGTCATACAAGATCGATTTTTAAGAAATCCATGTTGCGAATCACCAATAAATTGTTCAGTCAATAAATGGTTGGATAGTTCGTCACTAATAATTTTTTCCATAATCCTAGAGATAACTGGAGTAATATTTATTGGCCGATAGTTGTTCATGTCAGTCTTATCTCCGGATTTGTAACGTGGTATGATGTACGCGGTTTTCCAACGGTCAGGATAAGAGCCTGATTCCATAGAGAGGGTAAACAGTTTAAGGAGAAGAAGTTGGATATCTGGACCACCATATTTGTAGAGAAATGATGAAATCCCGTCTGCACCGTGACCTTTCGAAACCTTGAGCTTATTTATAACCTTACTAATTTTCAGACATGTGAAGGAGATAGATTTAATTGAGTTACCAGTCAAGCATATAACTCTAGAAACATAGCCATTTATGGATTCTTTGCCATTTGCAAAATTACCACTGAAAAGTTCTGCTATAGTTTTTGGGTCATATATAAAACTATTATTATGCAGGATGCATGGTATATCAACCTTTTGAATTGATTTAGCACGTTTATTGTAAAGGTGGATTAGGTTTTGCACTTTTGAGCTAGTACGTAGTGCTAATAGCTCTTCATTGATGGCCTTTAACCTATGTTTCTCTCTAATTTGGTTAAAAATTATTGTTGTTTGTGTGACTGCCGTGAAGTCGTTAGATTTAAAATAACGTTTCTTTAGGTGTCTTAGTTTATTACGATATTTAGCTGGTATATATAATTCGTAATGTTTACTAATCCTGTAAGTCCAAATTGGTGCATAAAAGTATAGACAAGAGTTAACAATCAAATAGAATATGTTGATGGCATCTGTGAGACTATTACATGAGAAGAATGCATCCCAGTCTGAGAGTTTGATCAGTGAGCGCAAGAGGTCCCAGTCTGTATGCTTATAGTCTCTATAATTGCAGGTTCCTTGAATTGGTCGGTTGTAGGAGGGACAGATGGGGAGAGCACAAGTTACTATCCTATGATCACTGCTTTCAAACTCGTTGTATACTTGTACAGATAGGGGAATGATATCTCTACTAAATATTAGATCAAGTGTATTATCACCCCTTGTTGGGGTACGAACCCACTGTGACCAGCAGTACAGATTGAGGATTGATAAAAATTCATCATTGCTAGACTGACAACTACCGGTACTCCAGTTAATCCCAGGATAATTGAAATCACCAGTGATAATCTTAGCACTGATGTTTAGAGTAGATGCGTGGATAAATGCATTGATAATACAATCATTCAAATTATCAGTACTATCAGGAGCTCTATATATACAACCTAGGAGTAGACTATGGTTTAGGGTATTGATTGATATCCAGATCGATTCTGGTAAACTATTCAAGATACCATCTTCAACTTTGTTAGCTGTTAAGGTATCCAAAGCATTACTTTACCTGTATTACTTTACCTGTAAGTTTTCTAGACTCTGGAATAATTTACCCCAAACTATCCGTATATTAAACTCTCTCCCATTGTTTGTACACTACCTTAAGATCGTCTGCAAACAAAAGGGACTTACCCACACTAAAACACTGACAAATATCATTAATGAAAACTAAAAAGAGCAAAGGACTAAGACACTACCCTGAATTACCCCACTTCTAACAGGGACTGCGTTCGACAATGAAGAGTTCATTTTAACTATTTGATGTCGATTGCTGAGGAAGGAATCAAACCAGGCTAGTAACGGGTTTTCGACCCCATAAGATGCGAGTTTACCTATGAGAAGTTGGTGGTTGACCATGTCGAAGGCCTTAGAAATGTCCAGGTATAGCACTAATACTAGATATCCTTGGCTACGAAGCGAATAGACTAAATTAAAGAAGTCAAAATGACATGTCATACAGGATCGATTTTTAAGAAATCCATGTTGCGAATCATCAATAACTTGTTCAGTCAATAAATAGTTGGATAGTTTGTCACTAATAATAATGCTCTGGTTGTTAGAAGGTGTATTGGTCTCGTGACTTCCGAAGAATTTCGGCTATCATCATGAGACGTCATTATTCCTTCAACTCCCACGGCAGAGTTTAAATGGATTGAATTATTTTTTCTGGTTAGCTTTTTTTAGCGAGTTAGCTTTTCTACGGGATGGGGTCGCTAACCCCATGCCCAATCCTCCTCCTTTACACGGGCGTGGGACCGGCAGTAATTCTAGAAGTGCTACAGGCGGAGTTTGGCTAGGAAGCGAATAGACTAAATTAAAGAAGTCAAAGTGACATGTCATACAGGATCGATTTTTAAGAAATCCATGTTGCGAGTCATCAATAAATTGTTCAGTCAATAAATGGTTGGATAGTTCGTCACTAATAATTTTTTCCATAATCCTAGAGATAACTGGAGTAATATTTATAGGCCGATGGTTGTTCATGTCAGTCTTATCTCCGGATTTGTAACGTGGTATGATGTACGCGGTTTTCCAACGGTCAGGATAAGAGCCTGATTCCATAGAGAGGGTAAACAGTTTAAGGAGAAGAAGTTGGATATCTGGACCACCATATTTGTAGAGAAATGATGAAATCCCGTCTGCACCGTGACCTTTCGAAACCTTGAGCTTATTTATAACCTTACTAATTTTCAGACATGTGAAGGAGATAGATTTAATTGAGTTACCAGTCAAGCATATAACTCTAGAAACATAGCCATTTATGGATTCTTTGCCATTTGCAAAATTACCACTGAAAAGTTCTGCTATAGTTTTTGGGTCATATATAAAACTATTATTATGCAGGATGCATGGTATATCAACCTTTTGAATTGATTTAGCACGTTTATTGTAAAGGTGGATTAGGTTTTGCACTTTTGAGCTAGTACGTAGTGCTAATAGCTCTTCATTGATGGCCTTTAACCTATGTTTCTCTCTAATTTGGTTAAAAATTATTGTTGTTTGTGTGACTGCCGTGAAGTCGTTAGATTTAAAATAACGTTTCTTTAGGTGTCTTAGTTTATTACGATATTTAGCTGGTATATATAATTCGTAATGTTTACTAATCCTGTAAGTCCAAATTGGTGCATAAAAGTATAGACAAGAGTTAACAATCAAATAGAATATGTTGATGGCATCTGTGAGACTATTACATGAGAAGAGTGCATCCCAGTCTGAGAGTTTGATCAGTGAGCGCAAGAGGTCCCAGTCTGCATGCTTATAGTCTCTATATTTGCAAGTTCTTTGAAGGTTTATTATTTCCGTTCTTCTTAATTGGTATATTCATTTTAGGTTTAGCAGTGTTTTTATGAGCCTTCACTATAGAATCAGGTGTTTGATTTTGGGCTTCCGATATTACACTGGAAAGAATGACATTAGAGTCTCCATCAGATATGTCCTGGTTATCTAAGGCCACTAGGGTTATGAGAGACAAACTAACACACTGCATTGGTATATCAGTACACTGACTAATATGAGATAAATTAGCTGCACCAGTGGGTTCAGCTGCTGGCGCGATCATATTTGTTGTGACCTCAACAATGTTATTTTCGTTTATGGTACGCTTTTGTGTTAATCTTTGATTGGTGGTTTTGTCTGAGACTATACGAGCGCTTTTAAACTTCGTATGCGCACAGACTAGCTGTTCAGATTCTATCAAACGTTCCGCTAATAAATGGGAATCGAATCTAAACAGGATAGGGCACGAGTATTTTTGATTCTTTTTGTTAAGTCGGATACATTGGCATGGACTGTCCCGGAGATTAGCTGCGTTTAGTATCACGTTTCTCACAGTTTTAATGGCAACTTTGTCAGGTATATTATATATAATCACGTTATTTCGTGAGATTATTCGCTTGGTGACTTCGCTAGCTATCAAGTAAATAACGGATTCTATTTTGATCCTGTCTTCCAGTTCGGAAGTAACTATATCCTTTGACAACAGCAGTCGAGGGGGTGACAGTGTCTTTAGTTCTAGTTTAAGATCATCATGCTTTAATAAAGTGACCGCAAGTGACTCCACTTTAGAACGTATATCACTTAATTGCTTATAGACAGCGGCTAATTCGTTCTTAATAAGATCGATACCATCTGTTCGTGAGTTAGAACTCATTATTAAGTTAGACAAAGAGTCATCCAGCAACATGTGTGGAACAAAATCAACTCCCACTAATACCTGGTGCAACAGGAGTAGCAGAGCATGGGGTATAGGTAAGACCAGAGTTGTTAATATCTGAAGAAATGGGGCTTTTCCGGGCTCGTTTTTGTGTCAGTCGAACCATTTTTCTTCAAGGGTTAATTGAATGTTATTATTGATTTATAAACTAGGTTTTAACGATATATAAGCACTTTGTAGTAAATACCGTGTCAGCGTAACGCAAATTTCAAACGTACCGCAGTAGTACATATGCCATTTATAAACTATTTATCAATTACTAAACCAGCAAGCATAAAACTTTCTTATATTTCATGTTTGCTCTCTACATTAAATGTTGATTTTTATAACAATCTGATCATGCCTGTAAACTGGTTTGAATTCTGTGAATATTATTTTCAGAATATATTATGATTATTTTTAACCCTAACGGATGTTCTGTATTTGGAATTCAAAATCAAGCAATCATCATTACAATGGAATGATTGGCTTATTCTAAGACCACATAACTTATGTTACTTGACGATTGTATGTGTAAAAATGACAAAGTAAATTTAATATATGCAAAAATAAAGACATTAGGTCACTGAAACAATACTTATACCATCCCTATAGAAGATGACATAATATCAAATAATCAAATGAAGTCATCCCCTTACTGTATTACTCATGGGAAACGTTTTTACAGTTTGATTACGCTTGCGTCACATTTATCACTTACACGTATTGCTATTACCAAATATTACATATGAAGAAAGGTTTCTGTGGTCAGAAAGCCGAATTTAATTCATAATTGAAGTTTGTCAGAAGACAACGTGATAAGTAATCAGGACAGCGCAGCAATGATTTGATTGAATAACACCAGATTGAATGCTATGGCAAAATTAAACAACATACTAAAACAAGTCAATGGCATCCATGAGAAGATTGAATAAATACTATAAAAATTACCGAAGTGGTCACTCATTGAAATACTTATACACATGTTGGTGAAGCTCTTTGTTATACCATGTTACTTCCACAAGATTAAAGAACAGTAACCTGTATGACAGAAAAAAGACGTCATTGGATCTGTAAAACAAGAATTAACAGAACGCCTTGTCATGAAGCTTTATTTTCTAGAAACACATTGAACATTTAAAGTTATCTACAGTATTAGTAGGAACCTGAATGTGAGTGTCAGTCTCCTTCTCCATACTACTGAAGCCTTCATCATATATACAATCCAGAACTACCTAGACGGATGTAAATTGTTTAAGGTATTTTTAATCATTTTGTCTTGAAAGACTAATCTTCCGTGCTTTACCATTCACACTTGATAACTTATGTGCAACTAATGCCATCTCAACCAAGTACAAGTATTGGACAAACATTTCAATACGCTTTAAATAAGATGCGTATATTTTATGCAGATAATTTACAAACTTCAGGTTTCTATACAACCACCAATAGCAGAGAAAATGTAAAAGAGTTCAGAAATATCACTTCAGACATCTAGTTTCCTACTCAGGAGCTGATAGGTAATTGTTAGTTATTGAAAAGTTATGAGCAGGTATAGGGCATCCATAATCACAATTAGTGTGATGTTCAAGTTGTTTCAGTAACTGATACATGTAAAAGAATTTGTAGGATACATCACTACACAAATGTACGAGGAAATGACAAAACTTTATTGCTGACTCTGTTCTACGAAAATTCCCAGGTCATCTTTTGTCTTTTTAGGCAGCTAAATATCTCAATACGTTTCCATTTGCGACTTGAATTATTGAAGATAGTGAACGTGTTGAGGAAAGGCGTTACTCCACAGCGATAATGTGAGGGTAAATAAACTCAATCTTTAAGTGTCTCATAAATAATGTTCAGAAGACACTTTAATGTTATCGAAATATATTTTCTGACTTCGAATGATAGGTATCTTGTGTTATGTGATTGAACAAGTTCCAAGTCTCTAATTGCACTGAACTTATCAAGATTTCTGTAGGTGATGGTGTCATATACATTGGCTTGATAATTAGTTACATACCGTATAATCCATTCGTCATGATTGTTAGCACAATTCTTTATTTATTCTATCTCGTGAATTAAGTATCAAGAGTAAAAACGTCTCTGTGAATATGGACATTTCTTATGTAGAATAACGTGGCGCAATTTTTAGATACATCACTCACGATTGACATTTAAATGAATTAATAAAAAGGCTGAAAACAGTGTACATCGTCGGATAAATAGTACTTTTCAGATTATTTTACTCATCTGTTATTAAAAACGTTATACAGTTAGTTCGACAAAGATTGTGCATATCTGTTAGCAGGTTTGAACAATTATATCAACTTCACAGTTTGTTTCACTGACACAAGACTTCTGGTTTTCATTGACTCAAATGAGTTGAAAGAGCTTTCGGTAGTTATCGGAACCAGCTGCCGTTTCTAAATCTTAATTGCGCTTCGACCACCATGGTTTTTTGTTCTTAAGTACGTTTCGCACAATTTCATTGCTTAACGATCTTTGTTTATGGTCACACTCGCAGTCACCTGGAGTAACAACTACAGAGAAATCAGTTTAAGTAGTGTAATGTCTAGAACATTAGCTTCAGTATTGCTTAGATGTTAACCGTGTACAGTCTCTGTACTTTAATATTACTTATGGCTAACTGTCGTCCGAATTTGTCAGTTCACGTGATTTTCCTCAGAATTGTCTGCATTCTACACGTTTATTTATTTTTGTGGAAGAACATGCTTTTAGATATGACAATTTCATCGTCTGAATTTCCAGGAGTTGATGTTTTACAAGGAGATTTACTTGTTGAATTAGAATATGTGGATGACATAGTTCTGTTTGTGGAAGAAATGACACGATGCAGAGTCTTCTAATCGCTTAGCGCTGTAAGATCCATTTTGAAAGGTTTCGTGGGTGAAAATCCCTCTATGCATACATTTGCAACTTGTTTCCTAATGGTTTCCTTATTTGTACATTATTGTTAATAATTTTGATGACATTTGAGATTGTAACGTTTCATTTCATAATAGTTTTGTCTTTTTTTCTGTCGCTTTTACCGAGTTTCTATGTTTCTTCCTGAACTGTATCTATGTCGTCTTAATTGATAGTTTATCTTGGCGGCAGCCATACCGATTGTTTCCTCTTTGAAAGTGTTGCTTGAGTTGACTGGGATCGTGCATTTTGGTTGTGAATTGCAGCACTTTCCCAGAATTGGAAACACTTTGTGTTGTAAAGCAACATTTTGAACTGATTTTTACTTGATCTATCCAAAAAGGATAGAATCACACCTATTTTTAGGAGAGTTCAGTAATTTCCTTTACTTCCTATCAAATTGTCTATTTATTGTAATTTAGTTCGATTGTTGTGGGATCAATTATTGATTGAATAACTGAGTGATAATATTTGTTTGAGTAAAATTATACATTTGCAATTGTGATGAAATTTAGAACCGTTGTTACCCGAATCACCTTCTTCCCACTTCGATTGAAGTGCACAAGCGTCTTTACATCCAGACAGTTATTCTTCACCCATACGAATTTTGGATTTTATAGTTCTAAACAAATATCGATTGGTTGAATATGTTTGGCCAACTCTTCGTACATTTCAATTTTGGTTTGGGAAGACGTTCGGTCGCATCGTTCGGGATCCCGAAAATTCGTCAAAGGAAGTCGATTTCCAAGTTCCTTGGTGCAGGTGGAACTCAATTAAGCGACGGATCTCTTTGCACAAAGCAAGTGCCTTCCGATGTCTTTATGTCTCATGGTTCAGACACAGTTAGGGTCATTTATTATGGTTCTAGTTGTGATTTAATAGCAGATGAGGTAGAAAATCCTAGGTCAGATAAAAAGCGAGGAACCGAGATACCAAAGCAGAATGCCATGCTCAAACTTCCTTTAGTTGGTCTAGAATTACCAAAGGTTAAATTGAGTTATTTTGATGAACAACCAAAACAGTGTTGGAAGTTTATAAGACAGTCTGAGACTTAAGTCGCATTGATAGTCAGTGACGATAGTCAGCATCTGCTCCACTTGATACACTACTGTAAGGGTAAGGCGAAAGCAGCAATTGGAGGTTGTGTCGTGATGGATGCTGTCGCTAGTTATAAGAGAGCCAGGGAAATTTTGAAACGTTTGTTTGGACAGGCCAACCTAATAACCCGTCAAACTTTGGAGGACTTGTTCAACGCTTTATACTTTGATTATAATAACGCGGAATATCTGTCGAACATGTCGATAAAAATCGAAAATTGTGCTACTGTTTCGATAGAGATGGATTATACCGCAGATCTAAATTCTCTGGTCATTTTGGAAAGATTGGTGAGGCTTTTGCCTCAATCCATGCAAGTGAAGTGGGCAGAACTAGTAGATAGGTTGACTGGGGATGATAAAGAACCTACTTTTGCTGAGCTTATCAAGCTTGTAACAGCCCGCGCAAGAGTGGTCACAAGCAAATTTGGACGGTTAGCGGAACGTCCGAAAAAAGGGATGTATCATGAGGGCGAATCATTCGAATCATTCGTTATCAGGGCAGTGTAATGCTTTACCGTGAGCGCTAAGTGTGGTATATGTTCTGACAACCACGCTGTTGATAAATGCCCACGCGTTTTAGCGCTTAGGGTGGAAAGGCAATGATCTCACGTTATGAGCAGGGGTATCTGCTTCATGTGTCTTAAGCTGGGACATAAGGTTAACGAATGTAGATTGAGGAAGCGTTGTACCGTCGGCAAATGTACAAAGAGACATCTTCCACTATTGCACAATAATTCGACAGTCAGCGGCTCAGATGGAAAACCCAGTGCGGAAAACTGTTGTGGATTTACTAAATCCTTAGATGGTCATGTGTGTTTGGGAATGATCCCCGTGCGGTTAAGATCGGGGAATCTTGAAATTGTAGGCTGTGCACTCTTGGATAATGGCTCTAATGTAACATTGATGAGGTCAGACTGTCTGAGGTCGCTCGGGCTAAAGAAGGATCATGCGTCAGTAGTAGTTCAAAATGTAGCAGGTAACAGAACGAATGGGTCACAAAGGCGCCTTTTGAAATATATTCTTTAGATCAGTGTGATGATTTTACGACTGAAGGAGCTCTGGTTGTTTTGCGAATACCACGGCATAAGCCGACGAAGTCAGTATTGAGCAGCGTAGTCAAGTGGCCACATTTAGGTGATGTGCCCTTAGATATTCTAGATTCTGGCGAAGTCCTATTGCTGATTGATTGTGACGTTTCGCAAGCCTATTGGGTACTTGACCAACGGTTGGGTGGCAGCGAAAATCCGTACACCGTGAAAAACTGTGATCGAGTAGACCGTCTGTGGACTTGCATCATTCTCGGGCTTCAAGAAAAGAGTTGTTAATTATACAAGTATGGTGCAGACATTAGAAGGCCAATTACGTAAGCTCTATGATGTGGAGTTTGCCGATGTCTATTCAAGCGATACGTCACCATCAGTAGAAGACCAAGGAACCACAGAGATTGTGGAAAAGGGTACGTTCTTCGACAGTGATCATTTTGTAGTTTCGATACCATGGAAAACGATTTCAAACATAAAAATGTGAAACTATGAAGTAGCGTTCAGCAGATTACTGAGTTTGAAGCGAAAATTGTTGAATGATAAGACCCTACACTCCAGATATGCCAGAAGTATTGAAAGTTATTTTACTAAATGTTATGCACAAAAGGTCCCTGAATACAGTTGAGTTTAGCTTATCGTCCTCGTTGGTATGTACCTCATCACGCAGTGTTAAATCCAAAAAAGACAGGAATCCCGACAGTGATACTGGACTGTACCGCTAAATTTGCAGGGGTTTACTTGAATGATATGATTTATCAAGGCCCTGACTCCACAGCTTAGCTAGTTTGTATATTATTGCGTTTTCGCAAGGAGGCGGTTGCCATCTGTGCGGACGTCGAGGAAATGTTCATGCAAGTGAAGGTCCCTGAATGTGGTCGAGGAGCTTTAAGATTTCAATGGTGGCAGGATGCAGACATATCGAAGGAAGCATCCGAGTTTCAAATGGCCTCTCATCCATATGGAGCAACATCACCGCCGTTTCATGCGAACTTATCCCTGAATAAGACAGCCCAAACATTCTCTCTGTTGGCTATGATTGCCATGTCGTAGACGCTTCCGAGAACAATTTTCATGTTGATAACTGTTTGGTATCCTTTTCCACTTGCGATCAAGCAGAGAAATTTGTTAAGCGAATAAGTGAGTTATTGTGAAGAGGAGGTTTTAAAATAAAGATAGGGATAACCAACCAAAAGAGGTAAGGACCATTCTGCATAATGTATGCAAGGCTTGACCGCTGCTGCTACTTTAACGTGGTGTCGGGTTTGCCTATCGTGATGAACCAATCGAGCTATACTGGCTGGAACAATCGTTCCTCAAGGTCCTACCATACCAGACAGGTCGGTTAAAGAGCGATAAGACTAAAAGCAGCGAACCGAAGGTCCGAAGGCGAAGTCGTGCTGCTGATAGTACAGAAGTGTAAAAACAGTAAGATTTTTCCTTCAGATAACCAGCATAACTGCGATGCTGCCTTCCCACAAGGAGGGGTGGGGTTAGAAAAGGTCGACACTAAAATTGGACACCTTGCTTTATCCCACGGATATCCGTCTCGGACGGTAAGGGTTCGACAATTACGGAGCTAACACGAGAATTACCCACAAAAGATCGTGTGTGACCGACCACAAGCAGTTGTCCCTTGGGCACTGCGGTCACGCTCTCAGGTCATTAAGACCACTTCTAACCCAATTTTCTTTTTCAGGCACTTCTAGAGGAACCCTTCCACGGTGTGGGAAACCGGGAATTGATAACTGCCCTCATACTACTAACAGCACTCAAGACCACTGAATTCATAATCAATCTCCTTCTTCACTTCCTACTATTCCTTCTACCTTGACTTTCAACACTAAACTTCCTGTTCCGGTTTCCTCCTCAAGTGTCACCATGGCCAACGATTCTAGTGCGCGAAACGCTGTCCCAGGTCTACTAAAACCTCGCTCCAAACTACACATTTGACCCTTCAACGTACATACCCTAAGTCAAATCGGTCAACAGGCCTCCTTGGCTAAGACCCTAGGATCACGTACCACCGATGTATGCTGTGTTTACGAAACACGCATACAGGATCCTAGTGTGGTCATTCACTTGACCTCACCTCGCCAAAATAGACAGTCAACGAAATTCACTCTCCGTGTATCTGGAGACCAAATGACTCGTTCTCGTGGACTTGCAGGTGTACGCATAACGCTTAGTACGAGGGCGAAACAAGCACTACTAGAATGGATCTCCGTTAACAGTCGTCTGTGTGCTGTCCGGCTAAATGGCTCCGTAAGAACTCGGAAGGACAGGGACACACGTCGTTGCCTTTTCGTCGTTTCTGCCTACGCTCCCACTGACTGCAGCCATGATGAAGTGAAAGATGACTTTTACAGAAAGCTCTCTTAGCTTCTTCAGAAAGCTAAGCGTTCAAACATAGCAGTCGTAGCGGGTGACTTTAATGCCCAGGTAGGCAGCTTAAATCAAACAGAAAGACATTTAGGTGGGTGTTTTAGTATTCCGGCTCAACGAACCGATAATAGTGATAGTCTGTTGCAACTATGCTCAGACAATCGTTTATTTTTAGCAAGCACTAATTTTAAACATAAGGAGAAACATCGTCTAACATGGGGACCACCTGCACCAAACCAACGATGGACTCAAATAGACCACATTGCCATTAGTCATCGTTAGAGAGGCTCGATAGAAGATTGTCGCTCGTATTGGAATACTTGTTTAGACTCTGATCACGCTTTCATTCGAGCACGCATTTGTCAGCGCCTCACTAGACGCAGGAAAACTATACTAAGAAGACCCATTAGGATTGAACTGGAGGACGAGAAATCCAAATTTAAATTCCAAGAACAACTGAGTTCACATCTAGGCAGTTCTGTAAACGAGACGGACCCAGATGCTGCGTGGAAAGACATACGAACAGCTGTGGAAACCGCAGTCACATCTATTAGTAATTTAAACCATGGGGTTCCAAAAGACTAATGGATTTCTTCCAAGTCTATTTCACTGATGGATTTGCGTAAACTCATCCATCACGCTCTGAACACGACGAAGAGCGTAAACAAATCAAATGTAGGTTGACTAAAAGTCCAAGGAAAGATCGCGAGAGGTGGTGGGCAACGAAGGCAAAATAGATGGAAAAAGCAACGGTTGTAGGCAACACCAGGCAACTCTTCAGTCTGATGAAAAAAACCGGAATTAATAAGTCAAGTATAGGTGAAACGATCTCCGAAAAAGACGGGACCTATATCTGCTCTCAGCCCAGATGTTTAGAACGATAAGCGGAACACTTTAAGGAGCAGTTCAGCTGGCCTTCGGCTACTGAACAACTACCCACTACTCCCAGACAGTCTGAATGAAACATTGAACTGAGCCCCTCGACTCTATCTGAAGTTCAAAAAGCTATAACTAATCTGAAGCGAAGAAGAGCAGCTGGTCCTGATGGATTGGTTCCAGAGGTCTTTAAATATGGTGGTCCAATTTTAGCTACTAGGTTGACTAATATTCTAGCTAAAATCTGGGAGTTGGACGTAATCCCATCCGACTGGTCACAATAACTGATTGTGCCAATATATAAGAAGGGGTCAAAATCATCCTGTGATAACCATAGAGGGATTATTCTGACTTATATACCATCTTAAATACTAGCCTTAATAATTATCGGGCGCCTAACTAAGACTCGTGAACTGCAAACACGAGAAAATCAGGCTGGCTTCAGACCTGTTCGTGGCTGCATCGACCACATATTCACTATACGTCAGGTTTTAGAGCACAGACATGTTCATCGGCGTCAGACAATGATAGTTTTTCTTGACTTAAAAGCAGCATTTGAACTGTGTAGACCGAGAGGTTCTGTCATTGAAAGGTGTATCTGAGAAGTACGTTAACCTTGTGAAGGCTCTTTACTCGAACACTACCAGTCGAGTGAGAGCTTATGGCGAACTGTCATCTGATTTTACAACCTCAAGTGGTGTTCGACGAGGTTATCCACTATCCACATTTTCGTTTAACTTCATTATAGACCTAATGCTGGAAATAACACTCTCTTGGACTGAATTTTCGGAAATTGATCTCCTACCAGAGGGTTCACTATTCGACTTAGAATAAGCAGGTGACATAGTTCTAAAAATAATGATGATTTATTCTCAAACAACAGTTTGTTACATGAGACATGCCGGTTTACAGGCAAGATCAAATTGTTAAAGAAGTTACAATCTTCACTGCAGAGGGGTGCTAGTCGGTAAGTCCACTGTTTATTTCGGCTACGGAGTTTTGTAACGGACGAATATCAGTACTATATCGATCAACATTTTCATATGCGTGAGATAAAGTTAAACTTCTTGGTTTTTGGTATATTGGATCTAGGCCTAAGTAAAGCATGTTGTCTGGTTGACTGTGTTGACTTTTTGATGCACGTGGTCATTTTGCTTTTTATGTCAACTAGTCTTACCGTTGGCATACTGCTTGAAGAGGTAGAGGGGTTGTTACATGGAGAATCAAGTAGTGTTAGTGATACTTGTGGATAGTTAGCATAGGGTTCAAAAGATAAAGGTTTATCATTTAAGGTACTGAGTCATCAGTCTTAGAGGTTACGGACTTTGACCCTTTAGTAGGCCTGAAAGCTGATGAGATTTATCGGCGAGACTAAACTATACTGCTGAGCCAATCAGAAGCTTTCGCGGATTTTCAAGGTTACGGCGCTAAGTTCTGTACCTGATGCTTGCATACGGTAGGTTTACAACGGATTTTAGGGAAGACGTGATAATTCAGCGTCTACAAGAGAAGTGATCATGAGATTTTGGCGTGAAATTCAATTATCCATTTGGACAAATAGAGTTTTGGCATTATAGCTGATGTCAGTTCGTGATGAAAACCCTAAGTATAATTCCTAGGCTTAACCATGAACTGGAAATCATAATTTGACTTCTTCACACAGGTTATTATATTGACACTCTCAGAGTCACTCCAGCGTCGCTCAAAGGTCGTCAATAATATGTAATCCCATCCTGAACCCCAAACCATAACCCTAAACCTTAACTCTAACTTTAAACCCTAAATCATACCAATATTCCAACAACATTGAAGCTATGTGGTCGAGGCTAATAGAATTGTTGAGACTTTATCATGGTTTCAGAGGTCGACTACTATGGAGCCATATGGATGTGTTCCTGTACCGTATGCACTAAGATTTTAGAACTTCTGAACCCATATCTGACCTTGAGAAGTTTTTGAGTCATGTAAAAGAACAGTATACCCTTTTAATTTTTGAGTTTTGTATAATACATTTTTGCTGTACACTAACTGTCTTCTGATTGGCTAATATTTCCCAAGGTCATTTAAAATTCGTTCAAAGTTCGTCCATGTAGTTAAGTCTCGCCGGAGCATATAATTATTATGTATTATTCGAGTTAATACTAGGATTACAGACTATGAGTATATATCGTATGTCAGATAAAAAGAGATAAGTTATAATGTAAGGAAGTACTGATAAGTGAATTTACAATTAACTGTACTTACACACTTACTTACGCCTGCTACTCCCAATGGAGCATAGGCCGCCGACCAGCTTTCTCCAACCCACTCTGTCCTGGACCTTCTTTTCTAGTTCTATCCAGTTCTTGTTCATTCTTCTCATGTCTGTCTCTATTTCTCGGCGTAATGTGTTCTTTGGTCTTCCTCTTCTCCTTCGACCTTCAGGATTCCATGTGAGGGCTTGTCTTGTGACACAATTGGGTGATTTCCTCAAAGTGTGCCCAATCCACTTCCAGCGCTTCCTCCCGATTTCTTCCTCCGCTGGAATCTGGTTTGTTGTCTCCCACAGTAACTTGTTGCTGATAGTGTCTGGCCATCGGATCCGAAGTATCTTGCGTAGACAGCTGTCAATAAACACTTGCATCTTCTGGATAATGGCTTTCGTAGTTCTCCAGGTTTCCGCCCCACACAGTAGAAGTGTCTTGACATTGTATTGAAAATTCTAACCTTGGTGTTGGTTGACAATTGTTTTGAGCTCCAGATGTTTTTCAGCTGTAGGTATGCTGCTCTTGCTTTGTCAATCCGCGCCCTCACATCTGCATCTGATCCACCGTGTTCATCAATGATGCTGCCCAGATATGTAAAGATTTCCACATCTTCCAAAGCTTCTCCGTCAAGTGTAATTGGATTGGTGCATATTGTATTGTATCGGAGAATCTTACTTTTCCCTTTGTTTATATTGAGACCTACTGCCGCTGCTGCTACACTGGTCGTTTTCTCCTGCATTTGTTGTTGCGTTTGTGATAGAAGAGCCAGATCATCCGCGAAGTCTAAATCGTCCAGCTGCATCCTGCCTGTCCACTGTATCCCGTGCTTTCCTCCAGATGTTGACGTCTTCATGATCCAGTCGATCATCAGGAGAAAGAGAAAGGGTGAAAGTAAGCAACCTTGTCTAACACCGGTCTTTACCTCTAATAAGTCGGTGAGTTGTCCTCCGTGGACGATTTGGCAGTTTAGTCCATCATAGGAGTTCCGTATGATATTTACTATCTTCTCAGGCACGCCGTAGACGAAAACGTCTAAATTATACTGACTGCCGTGATACATAGAACGTAAGTTCATTCAAAGGCTATAATTTTGACATCAAGAACTAATTTAAGTAAATACGTGGTATTATTCATTCGGCTGAATGAAACATTTGAGTGTCAATATTTAAGAATATTCTGACATTTAATTTATATCGAAATGGGATAGAAATCAGAAACTTTCATTGAATTACCTATTGAATAAATAATTTTTAGTCTTATTTAAAATTTACCTTCGGTAAATCTGGATGAAAAGCTAACTGACCAGGTGAATTCTGATGAGATAAGAATTTCAAAATACATTTCTGTGGTTATTTAGATATTCAATTAAAGTGTGTACTACATAAGACATGTATTAACGGTCTGAATTTTATTAAACCTGTTTTCGCTGTTACCATGCATGTAAAAAATTTGCTCATTTTGATATATTTCCTTGTTTCTAAGATACATTGAGAGTATTTTATTTCTCTTAAAAGTTCCATTATATTTCGATGGAATTACACATCGATTTACAATGATGTATTACGTGTATTCACCACTAGAAATTATAATTTAACGGTCTGAATTATATTACATTTGTTTTGACTGAAACCGTACGTGTAAAATATTTCATTTCCTGTTTTTTAGATATATTGAGAGTATTTTCATTACATGCTCATGATTTATTACGTGTATTCGCTACTAGAAAGTGTAATTTAGTATCCAAGCAGATTTCAGCAAAACTATTTACGGGTCTCATGTAAAAAGGTGATCAGAATTAAGTTGCGTAAGTAAAGAAGAAGACACTCAGTGATGTAAATCTCTTTTCGACCATGTACTTTACTAAAACCTTAAAACCGTAATTGTATAGATTTAATAAACGACTGAGTTTATAGATTCATAGGAAGAAACTACATCTAAGTGTTCTGTGAAATCAAGTATAAAAATAAGTTGGGTGAAAGTCTAGACTTTAGGAAATAATAGGAACATAAAAATTATTTTCATTTCAGAAATATGAGAGATGTTGATGGTGAAAGTGTTATCTCTAAAAGCGTTTCAACGACAAAGTTAAGAAAGAATGGTGACAGCGGACACCAATTGAGGTAATCGATTCCGATGACAGTTTGCCATAAGCTCTATCTAGACCAGTTGTGTTCGAGTAGAGAGCCTTCATAAAGTTTATATGCTTCTTTGGTACTCCTTCCAGTGACAAACACTGTCGTGGAAGCTTACATCAGCGTAGTCATTTGCGACCTTGAGGTCGAGAAACAATACTTTCTTGGGACGTCTTGATATGTCTCGTTGTTCTAAGGCCTCAAGCAGAGTGAATATTTGGTCTGTACAACCACGTTCAGGTCGAAAACCAGCCTGCTTTTCTCTAGTCTGCTCTTCATGAGCTTCAGTTAGACGTCGAAGTATCATTACTTACTTACTTACGCCTAATACCCCTCATGGGGGAGTATCGGCCGCTCACCAGCATTCTCCATCCAACTCTGTCCTCGGCAATTCTTTCCAGTTCTTTCCAGATTTTTTGCATCCTCTTCATATCTGCTTTTATTTCGCGGAGTAATGGGTTCTTTGTCCTTCTATATTACCAGTTCCCTTACAGATTCGAAGTTAGTGATTGCCTCGTGATGCACACTGTATGTATGTCCTATCCACTTCGAACGTCTTTTCCTAAATTCCTCTTCAGCTGAGAGCTGATTTGTCCCCTACCATAAATCACTGTTGCTGATAGTATCCGTTCGGCGAATAATGAGCATCTTGCGTAAACAACTGTCTGTAAATAATTGTACCTTCTTGACAATGGATGTAGTAATTCTTCAAGTTTCAGCTCTGTTCAATAGAACTGTCTTGACATTCGTATTCAAGATTTCATTTTGAAGTTCATTGACAGTTGTTCTGAGTTCCGTATGTTCTTCAGTTGTAGGAATGCTGCCCTTGTTTTGCCAATCCTTGCCTTTACATCTGCATACGATCCCCCTTGTTTATCAACGATGCTCCCCAGGTACTTGAATGTTTCCACCTCTTCCAGAGTTTCGCCATCAAGTGTGATTGGGTTGGTGTTCTCCGTATTGTATTTGAGAATCTTTCTTTTTTCTTTGTAAATTTGGAGGGCTATGGATGCAGAGGCTTCTGCTACATTTGCTGTCTTCATCTGTAGTTGTTCGTCTATATAAGATAGAAGGGCTAGGTCATCTGTGAAGTCCGAATCATCTAATTAATTCTGAGGTGTCCATTGTATCCCATGTTTCCCTTCACATGAAAAAGTCTTCATAATCCAGACAATCACCAGAAGAAAGAGGAAGCGGGAGAGTAGACAGCCTTTTCTGACTCCGATTCTTACTGGAAATACGTCTGTATGCTGTCCTCCATGCATGACTTTGCACTGTAGTTCATCGCTTCAGTTCTGGATAATGTTGACAATCTTCTGAAGAACTCCATATTGCCGAAGAAGTTTCCATGGTAGTCTCCAGTCCACATTGTCAAACGCTTTCTCATAGTCAATGACGTTAACGCATAGTGATGAGTTCCACTCAACTGATTGTTCAACGATGATATGTAGTGTCACAATCTGGTCTATGCACGACCGATCCTTACGGAATGAAGCCTATCGACCTCGAAGTTGAGCGTCTACTGCGTCTTTCATCCGGTTCGACCGAGCTCTGTTAAAAACATTTCCTGGTACCGATAACAAACTGATGCCTCTCTAATTCTCACATTTGCGCAGAACTATCGTTTTTTGATAACTCTGCCTGTAGCTCCTCCAGGGGCTACTGCCGGTCCCAAGCCCGGGTAAAGGAGGAGGGTTGGGCATGGGGTTAGCGACCTCATCCCGTAGAAAATCAACTCGCTAAAAAAACGCTAACCAGAAAAAATCATTCAAACCATTCAAACTCTGCCCTGGGAGTAGAAAGAAAAATGACGTCTCATGATGAAAACCGAGTTCATTCAGAAGTCATGAGGCCGATGCACCTTCTTACAACCAGAGCGACAATGTTTATAGGTACATGGAATGTCCGGACAATGTGGGAGACCGGCAGAGTCTTCCAAATTTCTGCGGAAATGAGGAAATACAACCTGGAAGTGCTTGGAATCAGTGAAACACATTGGACGCAGGTTGGACAACAACGACTGTCTTCAGGGAAACTTCTGTTATACTCCGGTCATGAAGAAGAAAATGCCCCACATACACAAGGAGTGGCACTGATGCTGTCTAGAAAAGCACAAAATGCACTTATAGGATGGGAATCCCATGGACCGAGGATCATCAAAGCCTCCTTCAGAACAAAGAGAGAGGGCATTACAATGAACATCATCCAATGCTATGCGCCGACCAACGACTACGATGAAGACGCTAAAGACCAATTCTACGATAGGCTGCAGTCAATCTTCGAGAAGTGCCCAACCAAGGACCTGACCATTCTAATGGGAGATTTCAATGCCAAGGTTGGAAAGGACAACACTGGATACGAAGACGTCATGGGACAATATGGACTGGGAGGAAGGAACGAAAATGGTGAGAGATTTGCAAACCTATGTGCCTTCAATAAACTGGTCATAGGTGGCACCATATTCCCACACAAAAACATACACAAAGCCACTTGGATTTCACCGGATCACACTACACAAAATCAAATCGACCATGTCTGTATCAACAAAAAGTTCAGGAGGACGATGGAGGATGTGAGAACCAGAAGAGGAGCTGATATAGCATCCGATCACCATTTGCTGGTCACCAAGATGAAACTAAAACTCAAGAAGCACTGGACAATGGCGCGGACAACATCACAAAAGTTTAACACGGACTTTCTTCGAGATGCTGACAAACTCAACGAATTTAACATAGCCCTCAGCAACAGGTTCGAGGCCCTTCATGACCCACTCAATGGAGAGGGAACCACCATAGAGAGCAGCTGGAAAGGTATCAAGGAGGCAATCGTTTCAACATGTCAGGAGGTTCTGGGCCAAAAGAAGCACCATCACAAGGAATGGATCACTGTTGGTACACTGGATAAAATTGAAGCAAGGAGGAACAAGAAGGTAGCAATCAATATCAGCCGAACAAGAGCAGAAAAAGCCAAGGCACAAGCCGAATACACAGAGGCAAACAAGCAAGTGAAGAGGAGCATCAGGACCGACAAACGTAAATATGTGGAAGACTTAGCGATGACAGCGGAAAAGGCTGCAAGAGAGGTAAACATGAGACAACTGTATGATACAACAAAGAAACTTGCTGGAAATTACCGTCAACCAGAAAGACCAGTGAAAAGCAAGGAAAGCAAAGTAATCAACGATATTGAAGAACAACGAAACAGGTGGGTAGAACACTTCAAGGAACTCTTGAATCGACCAGCTCCACTGAACCCACCCAACATCGAAGCAGCACCCACAGACCTCCCAATCGATATTGGCCCACCAAAAATTGAAGAGATCAGCATGGCCATTAGACAAATCAAGAGTGGCAAAGCAGCGGGACCAGACAACATCCCGGCAGAGGCACTGAAAGCAAATGTAGTAGCAACTGCCAAGATACTCCACATCCTCTTCGGTAAGATTTGGGACGAAGAACATGTAACAACAGACTGGAAAGAAGGACTTTTGATCAAGATACCAAAGAAAGGCGATCTGAGCAAGTGCGACAACTACAAGGGCATCACTCTCCTCTCAATACCAGGAATAGTCTTCAACAGAGTATTGTTAAACAGGATGAAGGATTCCGTGGACGCCCAACTTCGAGACCAACAAGCTGGATTTCGTAAGGATAGATCGTGCACAGATCAAATCGCAACTCTACGTATCATTGTGGAACAATCAATCGAATGGAATTCATCACTGTACATCAACTTCATCGACTACGAGAAGGCATTTGATAGCGTGGACAGGACGACACTATGGAAGCTTCTTCGACACTACGGCGTGCCTGAGAAGATAGTCAACATCATACGGAACTCCTATGATGGACTAAACTGCCAAATCGTCCACGGAGGACAACTCACCGACTCGTTCGAGGTAAAGACCGGTGTTAGGCAAGGTTGCCTACTCTCACCGTTTCTCTTTCTCCTGGTGATCGACTGGATTATGAAGACGTCAACATCTGGAGGAATGCACGGGATACAGTGGACAGGCAGGATGCAGCTTGACGATTTAGACTTCGCGGATGATCTGGCTCTTCTATCACAAACGCAACAACAAATGCAGGAGAAAACGACCAGTGTAGCAGCAGCAGCAGTAGGTCTCAATATAAACAAAGGGAAAAGTAAGATTCTCCGATACAATACAATATGCACCAATCCAATTACACTTGACGGAGAAGCTTTGGAAGATGTGGAAATCTTTACATATCTGTGCAGCATCATTGATGAACACGGTGGATCAGATGCAGATGTGAGGGCGCGGATTGACAAAGCAAGAGCAGCATACCTACAACTGAAAAACATCTGGAGCTCAAAACAATTGTCAACCAACACCAAGGTTAGAATTTTCAATACAAATGTCAAGACAGTTCTTCTGTATGGGGCAGAGACGTGGAGAACTACGAAAGCCATTATCCAGAAGATACAAGTGTTTATTAACAGCTGTCTACGCAAGATACTTCGGATCCGATGGCCAGACACTATCAGCAACAAGTTACTTAGGGAGACAACAAACCAGATTCCAGCGGAGGAAGAAATCAGGAAGAAGCGCTGGAAGTGGATTGGGCATACCTTGAGGAAATCACCCAATTGTGTCACAAGACAAGCCCTCACATGGAATCCTGAAGGTCGAAGGAGAAGAGGAAGACCAAAGAACACATTACGCCGAGAAATAGAGACAGACATGAGAAGAATGAACAAGAACTGGAAAGAACTAGAAAAGAAGGTCCAGGACAGAGTGGGTTGGAGAAAGCTGGTCGGCGGCCTATGCTCCATTGGGAGTAACAGGCGGAAGTAAGTAGGAAGTAAGTAATCTTTTTTTGATATCTTGATAAAGTATCCTTCTTCCCAGTCGGTCCGCACTTGTTCCTCTTCCCAAATCTTCTTGAATAGCAGGTAAAGAATGTCCGCAGTTACTTCAATGTTTGGTTTTCTTATATTTGAGACACTATATCAGCCAAACTGATTCGTCTGTGATTGTCACAAGAACACTTTTGTTCTTTCTTACAAACTGGCACAATCATGGTTTCAGATTAGTCAGATGGAATTGCATCCAGTTTCCAGATTTTACTTGAGACCTCAATCAATCTCGCTGCAACTGGACCCCCATCCTTAAAAATCTCAGGGGTAAACCTGTCAGAGCCCGCTGCTCCCCCAGGCTTCAGATTATCTATAGCTTTTTGAACCTCGTAAACAGTTGATGGACTTACATTGGCTTGCCATACAGGTCAACTAGGGATTGTGTGAAACCATAATGTTGCTGAAGGACAGTTGATCTGAACCCTGGTGTGTTTTACCCTTTGGTCCGATCTCCTGGAAAGAGAATGAATGATACGTCCATCTCTTTCCCGAATAGTTTCGCTGACAGTTGGGTTCTTAATACTGATTTCTTTACCAAGTCTGAATACTTGAATGCTGTTGCTTATGGCAGCTGCCTTTTCCAACTTTCTTGCTTTCGCTGCCCACCACTGTTCGCGATCATTGCATCCGCTTCTTATAAGCCTGCGCTTAATATGACTCTTATCTTCGTTATGATTAGGGCCAGATGAGATTAGTTTTTGAGCATCTATCAGTGCTGGTGAGATCCACTGTTTCTCCTTAACCTTATAGTTTACCGTACTAGCAGATATCCCTGCTGTTTCCTCGGTTTTGGATGTCACTCCACGCGGTCCCGAGACAAACACAACTTACACGGCTGCCTAACTGTTTTCCTATTTGTTCCTGAAATATATTCTTGGGTTGGCCATCATTAAGTAGAACCCTGAGAAGCTTTCTTGCAGAGTTTTCCTTACGTCCAATAAGACGCAAACAGATACGTGGTCAGACTAAAGCATGATCTGAAACTAAACATGTGCTCCAGAATGAGTGACAATCTTCTATCGAGCCCCGCCATCGGTAGCTGTTAGAAATGTGATCTAGTTAGGTTCAAAACTGAGAAGAATTCGGGGGTCGCCATGCAAAAGATGTTTATCCTTATGCCTTAAGTATAAGCAAGAATCAGGTGGTTATCTGAGCACCGCTGCAACAGATGGTCAACATTATCTGTTCTTTGATACACGATACCATAAGATCTGCCCAGGTGTCTTTCCATCAATTGCGCGAGATTCTAAAGTTCGAGCTTAGGAAGCCTGTTGACCTATTTGGCACAATGTTCGGACGTTAAAATTTCCCATATTTAGTTTAAATTGTGGTTTCAGGAGACCAGGAATAACGTTCCGTCTACTCGAATCGTTTGCCCTAGCGATGCAAGGTGATAAAAAGACGTGAAAAGGCTTAGTCGTGGAGATAAGAAAGTTATTAGGAAGTGTGGGAAAGACTTGAATGTGACCTGCTTAGTCTTGTTTGTTACTACGGCTTCGAGAGCTAATATCACTTTCAGGCTGCCCACACCGTGGAAGAGTATTTCTTGATGGACCTTGTAAAGAAGTTGAATTATTGTACATCTTACCGACCTGAGATTGTCATCACAGAGTCCAACGGACAGCTGCTACAGGCCAGTTACTCACGGTAATTTCTTGGAGACTTTTTGACGTGATTGTTTCTAGTTAATGCTTTAATTTAAGTACCGCAATACGATATAGAACCATCTTTAAGATCTGTGGTCCAATAAACTTAACTCCTCAACAGCTAAATTCGCGAACAGTATATCAAAATTCTTTTATTCACTTGAACCAGTTTACACGCTACATCGAAGGTCAGACAACAATAAAATACGCATTGAAATCAGTATGATGTGTTTTGGCTTCAGTTCTCAGAATGTGACGTAAGTATTCACCGTTAAGAATAACAGAATTGGGTCAAACCGTCGTCCAGGTTATATTTTGGTTTTCAATTAATGGAATCCTTTTCCTTAGTAATACAGCAAACCATACATTTAGTCCTCGCTCTATTTAAAACATAATTTGATTTATCAAAGTTTGAACACAAATATTTATTCACGTGCGTATATCGTTAAATCTCTAGCTGTGACACTGGAAACTGTTTATTAGTTTATCAAAATTTGCAGTAAAATATTGCAACGAATACATCGAAATCATATTACTTAGTAGACTAAAATTCATTATAGAGTTGGATTGATCGAAAGACTAGTTTTTCTTGTTTACCATAGTGGATTCCCTTGAACGCCATTTATCACTAAAGTGCCATTGCTCCTTAGCACATTATATCAATATTTATTATACCAGAATCGAGTTTTAATGAAATTGCATACATAGCATACTCATTTTCTTCGATACACACTTCCTTTCCATCAGGATTTCTTACTCTGGTTTGGGTTATAGGTCATAATTAGAAGTAGCCAATCATTTTAAGTTTGCTATAAATTGAGTACAATGCGTTTCTTCACTATCCCAATTTTATTTGATGTAAGTCTTTCAACGCCAAGTTCTAGCTTGTATTACCGATGTTTTTAATAGATTCAAAAACATTGAATATAATGCAAAGATATTTGATATGAGATATATAGTTGAAGTGCTTACAATAACGGCACGAATATCCTCTGCGATGTTTATTGAAAACAATGGTGAACGTCCGGTTTGACGTAATAGTGGTAGAAATAGATTGGTAAGCCCGTTATTCATGTTATTTTGCTTTTGTTTATTTGTATTGTTTATGTTCGTCGTAAGTGATGGTATTAGTTCCCATCCGCCAAAATACATATCTATCAAATGATGACGACTATCACGTGTTGTGTTTGAATTTTGACTATTTACGCAAGATTTGTAAAATGCTCGAGCTGATTGTAAGCGTCGATCTTCTTTATGGAAGGAGCCGTTCGCTTAGAAGTATTGTAAATTATTGACATGAAATTATGGAGAATTAACAAAGAATATTTAATTTAAACAAACGAAGGATTTATTATAAGACATTAATACCTGGAACTGGTTCATCCTATTATGATCATTCTTTATACATGTAATATATATGTTCTGAGTCAAATGATCATAATCCTAGTGAATTCATTCGATGAATTATCTTATACTCAAAAAGGACTATGGATGTTAGGCAAATTCAGGAGGATTACAGAAGGCTCTATCAGTCATTAGTCCGCAATGCGTGAATCCAACTTTGAGGAACTGATGTACTTCAAGGAATTCAATACTTAATCATTTAGACTGGTTACCACATTGCATAAAAAAGCTGTATAGAATCAACTAAAACAGTGTGGCCTGATATAAATTATATCATTTGAATAGCTTCAGAGTAACTTTGCTTACTTTCTAACACGATCCAAAGTTTTCGTATCTCATGTAGATCATCATTTTGAAATAGAATATAAATACAATTCGCTGATAACAGACAAATGATATGTTGCCTAGCTTATTATCTTTCAGCTCAACATACTATTCAATCTAACTCCAAAAGCACACATCACTTGCTTTTAACTAGAACATAATTTCATCAATCCTGAGAGTAAAACAAAACATCTGAGTGGATAATTAGTTAGATAAACAGCCTTTCTGTTATCGAATAAGATTATATAATATACTTTTAAGTTGAGTTCCTCAAACAAATCTCGAAGTTTGATATTTTGCTATTTATGCAATACTGTACGAAAAGTGTTATATGATATTACAGGGAATAATTCAATATCAATATTGATTGATGTACCACATTCAGTAAAGGGAAAAAGATAGGAGTTCCTCCCCCCAAACAAAAGTTATCTGTCCAAGATGTGCTACTACCTATATCTTGAGTGATTGACATTTTGTTTGAGTTTGTTTACAGATCCTTCAGTTTTGTTGAAGCATGACTGTCTGCCTACTTGCGCGGATTCTGCAAGATAATTTTAAACGTTATCTGTAAACAATTTGCTTCTCTTTGCATGAAATTTTAAATTTCGGCAAAGGGTTAAGACATAAAAATCAGCACAAATTATAATATAGCATTATTTTACTATGACTTACCAATTATCTTCCAGAAATAGTTACCAATGTTCATTCCCATCTTTTGAAAAGTGATTGAACTAGCTTCATCATTTGACAAAGGATTGTTCTTTTCTCACTCTCCGCATGCAGTTTCGTAAAAATCAATACAATGATTCGATACATGTGAGTTATTGGTATTATTCTGTCCAGTCTCTTCCAAAATATTTTTGCCACAGAAAAATTTGTAAGCAATAAAATTATCTACTGAACCGAGAATTTGAGGGTAATAAAAGACAGACAGTTTCGGAACGACTAAGTGTGAGGGAGTTACTTTACACATTTTACTAATAATGTCATTTGGAAAAACTCAAGTTTTTAATTACAATTGGATGTTATTATAAATAAATGAGGCTGATTCATTAAAGAGATGAATTTCACATAGATCTATTTTTCGACAGCTTATGACATCGCTCGTATTCAGTTAACTGAATTACTCGCTATCCTCGAATATCTCCGTTAGAAATTTTGATTTCGGCCACAAGTTAATCGACTTACAGCAAAGTGAAAGAATAGACACGGTTGGTGGTTATTATGGCATTGAAGGTATTCAGAAAAAGATAGCTTGTGAAGTGATTAACTAGTCCGAGGTAGTTCATTCGAAATACTTGATTAACAGAAGTTTGGTTGTTTTGATGTGATATGCTTCAGAATCAGTCACAATGTCAAGTTTACATAAAACAATCTTATATCACATGTTTGTTCTCTACATCAAATGTTGCTATTTATATCAAATTGATCAAGCCTGTAAACTGATGTGAATTCTGTAATTATTATTTTCAGAGTATAATATTATTATGAGAAAGGCAACTAGTTGTGGAGAAATAAATGAATAAAATTAGATCAGTCCAAAACTGCTCAAGATCTTAGTCGTGTATTTTTCAAAGGAAATTATTTAAATTAATAAATATAAGATTAGAGTATGACTGTTCACATTGGGAATATGATGTGTTTGGATCTGAGATATTTCCAGTTTTTGAAGCACAGTTTTTAAAAGTACTATCAGACCAACAATACCAAGTGAATTTAAACTTCAACTCACTGCACAAGAAAGTGGCTATCATGACTCAGTGGCAGAGTGGATAACGCGATGACGTTTGTAGCGAGAGTACTGAGTCCGAGTTCCAGAGTGAACATCGACTCTGAGATGCTGGTACATCCAGCTGACGAGTTCCAAATAGAACGAAACACGTGTCCTGGATTCTACTGCCAACCACTATCCATCTTTGCTTGCCATACTATCAAATTTGTTCTAATTATTTGTAAAATTACAGAGAATCAAATAAATTTTGAATAGTGTGCCTCATATATTTTGCTTTCGTGTGGAATGAATAGTGACTAGGATTACCAACTTGAATTTTACAATGACACAATTATACCCATGATGATGTATTACGAATAAATATTAATGTAAAGCGATATTTATACGTGATTTGTGAACCTCAGATTGATATCGTTTTAAAAAGATCCAGTGTGTCTTACTACTTTCCACGTACACATCGGTACTTTAGAATTATGTGATAATGATTGCTTATTCATGAATAGTTTATATTTTCATTAAAAAGGTAAATAAACTTGTCTTTGGGATTCATTAAAATGCATCAGTTTATAACCGTTGCAAAGTTAGCTCATGTTTATTGGAAATAAACTATAAAAATATTGTCTTATTACGTCTGATACAATGATACGCTTATCTACTAAATGTATCACACATATCTTTATTTATTCAAAGTTCGAATCATGTAAGTGAACAATTTCTGATTAACTAAATGATATGCAATCATTTAGTTCTTTAATTGAACCAGTTATCAACATTAAAGTTTCATCATTATAGATACGTTTCCATAGAGTTTTTGAATTTGAGAAAGGTATGTTATAAATTACAAATGAAAAGTCCGCTTTATCATTGGTCAAGCTTCAAATTTCAATATCCTTATTTGATATATTGGCATACTTTACTTAGGAAATCTTTAAAACAATCATGTAAGCAAAGAATTCAGACTTCATCGAGGCAATACGCACAGTATGCACATACGCCAATTAGAGACTGACCAGTTCCTGACTGACCATCAACGGGAGGATTCAAATAAACAATACTAAGTGAATTTATTCATTTAAGCCTCCATTGATATCTACAATCATTTTGGAAAATGGTAGTTATTTGGCTACTATTCCTAATTATAGTATAATGCACTATGCTATATGCAGTATTGTTTTTGTATATGTATTAAGTGTAAGGGACTGCGTTAAAAGATACAGAAAATGAAGAATGGTATACCAAACTATTAACATAATTTGTGTATCTAGATTCGTTGTGAACAAAGTTAAATGTGATAAATTTTAATCAAGATTCAATGTCATATATAATTTATCTTACCGTGACAGCAACTCAGAACAAAAATGATTCCCACTACATCAAATTAAATTATATTTGTTAACTTCAAGATGTCCTACCATATCTCCATATTCTTCCTAATGGAAAGCTTTCAAACGAATATGGCATTACTTTAAGGATAATGCAAAAGATATGTTTTCAGAAAGTTGATTCTTTTCTTATGATCAGGTTTGTATTCTCATTTATATATATACACATTTATCTATAAATATACACAAAGATTGTTGGTTTGTAGAAAAATGCAATTAGTGAACTGCTGACATTTACACTTCTTTTTTTTAAAGACCATTTTTTCTGTTTCATCAACACAACATTTTTTAATGAACAAAAACGTTTAGATATGAATTTACAACTAACTATTGGCTCTTCATCCTTTTGTTTATATTTTACAACAAGAAAATGACAGTTATGCGTGATAACTGAAAATGCGGTTGAATTCCTTAACAAAATCTTAAATTATTCATATAATTTTTGAAAGCCTGGGAGGTTTTTATAACTTCTAATTCTTGTGAATAATATCGAAACTTGAAACTGAGATCTTGGATTAGTTGAAGGAAATGGATAGTTCTTATTTTTTTTAAACAAAAATAACGTGAATGATATTTAAGTCAAGTTGGCTAAAGATTTATCAAGATATATTGAATAAGGTTACAAATACAAATAATTGCGATGTATTCCACAATTGATTTGACATGGCTTCGAATTCCAGGTCGCCTGTTCTTAGCTTTACAAATGTTGTAATAAATTGTTTTCATGTTTTTCAGTAGACCGACTGACTAAATAGATTGAGCCTGATGATCCTCTGAAATTACTTCTTCGGTCTGGGTGTTGTGCCCTACCTCATTCATAATTCACTTCGATAACCGTTTTTATACAAGTCTTAACGATGTATAAAATCAGAAGGCAAAAGGAAGCGCAACTACATTTTTATTGATGAATGATGCAGACCAGAAAGTTGTGAGCATATGAGCAAATAAAAGCGAGAGAAACATAAATAAGACGCATTGGAGATGGCTGGGAAGCCAACTCCCTATGAGCAAGCATTACTCAATATTTACAGTCAGACAAAAATGAATGACAGACATTTGATGGATAAGATACGAAGTGTGCCCTCATATACGCTCATATAAAAAAGTAGTCAAGGTTAATAAGCGAATAATGAACAAGATCGATATATGACTCATAATATATAGTTGAATTGGCTTGACCAGTAGCTAGATAAAAGTATATGGGCTTAACGTATAAACTGATGCTACATGGGCACCCGAACTCCGCCTGTAGCTCCTCCAGGGGCTACTGCCGGTCCCAAGCCCGGGTAAAGGAGGAGGGTTGGGCATGGGGTTAGCGACCTCATCCCGTAGAAAATCAACTCGCTAAAAAAACGCTAACCAGAAAAAATCATTCAAACCATTCAAACTCTGCCCTGGGAGTAGAAAGAAAAATGACGTCTCATGATGAAAACCGAGTTCATTCAGAAGTCATGAGGCCGATGCACCTTCTTACAACCAGAGCGACAATTTTTATAGGTACATGGAATGTCCGGACAATGTGGGAGACCGGCAGAGTCTTCCAAATTTCTGCGGAAATGAGGAAATACAACCTGGAAGTGCTTGGAATCAGTGAAACACATTGGACGCAGGTTGGACAACAACGACTGTCTTCAGGGAAACTTCTGTTATACTCCGGTCATGAAGAAGAAAATGCCCCACATACACAAGGAGTGGCACTGATGCTGTCTAGAAAAGCACAAAATGCACTTATAGGATGGGAATCTCATGGACCGAGGATCATCTAAGCCTCCTTCAGAACAAAGAGAGAGGGCATTACAATGAACATCATCCAATGCTATGCGCCGACCAATGACTACGATGAAGACGCTAAAAACCAATTCTACGATAGGCTGCAGTCAATCTTCGAGAAGTGCCCAACCAAGGACCTGACCATTCTAATGGGAGATTTCAATGCCAAGGTTGGAAAGGACAACACTGGATACGAAGACGTCATGGGACAATATGGACTGGGAGGAAGGAACGAAAATGGTGAGAGATTTGCAAACCTATGTGCCTTCAATAAACTGGTCATAGGTGGCACCATATTCCCACACAAAAACATACACAAAGCCACTTGGATTTCACCGGATCACACTACACAAAATCAAATCGACCATGTCTGCATCAACAAAAAGTTCAGGAGGACGATGGAGGATGTGAGAACCAGAAGAGGAGCTGATATAGCATCCGATCACCATTTGCTGGTCACCAAGATGAAACTAAAACTCAAGAAGCACTGGACAATGGCGCGGACAACATCACAAAAGTTTAACACGGACTTTCTTCGAGATGCTGACAAACTCAACGAATTTAACATAGCCCTCAGCAACAGGTTCGAGGCCCTTCATGACCCACTCAATGGAGAGGGAACCACCATAGAGAGCAGCTGGAAAGGTATCAAGGAGGCAATCGTTTCAACATGTCAGGAGGTTCTGGGCCAAAAGAAGCACCATCACAAGGAATGGATCACTGTTGGTACACTGGATAAAATTGAAGCAAGGAGGAACAAGAAGGTAGCAATCAATATCAGCCGAACAAGAGCAGAAAAAGCCAAGGCACAAGCCGAATACACAGAGGCAAACAAGCAAGTGAAGAGGAGCATCAGGACCGACAAACGTAAATATGTGGAAGACTTAGCGATGACAGCGGAAAAGGCTGCAAGAGAGGTAAACATGAGACAACTGTATGATACAACAAAGAAACTTGCTGGAAATTACCGTCAACCAGAAAGACCAGTGAAAAGCAAGGAAAGCAAAGTAATCAACGATATTGAAGAACAACGAAACAGGTGGGTAGAACACTTCAAGGAACTCTTGAATCGACCAGCTCCACTGAACCCACCCAACATCGAAGCAGCACCCACAGACCTCCCAATCGATATTGGCCCACCAAAAATTGAAGAGATCAGCATGGCCATTAGACAAATCAAGAGTGGCAAAGCAGCGGGACCAGACAACATCCCGGCAGAGGCACTGAAAGCAAATGTAGTAGCAACTGCCAAGATACTCCACATCCTCTTCGGTAAGATTTGGGACGAAGAACATGTAACAACAGACTGGAAAGAAGGACTTTTGATCAAGATACCAAAGAAAGGCGATCTGAGCAAGTGCGACAACTACAAGGGCATCACTCTCCTCTCAATACCAGGAAAAGTCTTCAACAGAGTATTGTTAAACAGGATGAAGGATTCCGTGGACGCCCAACTTCGAGACCAACAAGCTGGATTTCTCCTGGTGATCGACTGGATTATGAAGACGTCAACATCTGGAGGAATGCACGGGATACAGTGGACAGGCAGGATGCAGCTGGACGATTTAGACTTCGCGGATGATCTGGCTCTTCTATCACAAACGCAACAACAAATGCAGGAGAAAACGGCCAGTGTAGCAGCAGCCTCAGAAGCAATAGGTCTCAATATAAACAAAGGGAAAAGCAAGACTCTTCGATACAATACAATATGCACCAATCCAATTACACTTGACGGAGAAGCTTTGGAGGATGTGGAAATCTTTACATATCTGGGCAGCATCATTGATGAACACGGTGGATCAGATGCAGATGTGAGGGCGCGGATCGGCAAAGCAAGAGCAGCGTACCTACAACTGAAAAACATCTGGAGCTCAAAACAATTGTCAACCAACACCAAGGTTAGAATTTTCAATACAAATGTCAAGACAGTTCTTCTGTATGGGGCAGAGACGTGGAGAACTACGAAAGCCATTATCCAGAAGATACAAGTGTTTATTAACAGCTGTCTACGCAAGATACTTCGGATCCGATGGCCAGACACTATCAGCAACAAGTTACTTAGGGAGGCAACAAACCAGATTCCAGCGGAGGAAGAAATCAGGAAGAAGCGCTGGAAGTGGATTGGGCATACCTTGAGGAAATCACCCAATTGTGTCACAAGACAAGCCCTCACATGGAATCCTGAAGGTCGAAGGAGAAGAGGAAGACCAAAGAACACATTACGCCGAGAAATAGAGACAGACATGAGAAGAATGAACAAGAACTGGAAAGAACTAGAAAAGAAGGTCCAGGACAGAGTGGGTTGGAGAAAGCTGGTCGGCGGCCTATGCTCCATTGGGAGTAACAGGCGAAAGTAAGTATGTAAGTAAGTACATGGGCACCCGAGCAGTACTAGAGCCCTCAAACAAATAAATGACATGATGATTTCTACTGACAACACTATTCACGATCTTACTAAAAGCTAGACAATTCACATTATCATTGTTATTACTATTATTATTTTTAACCACGTCGCTCATGCACTATCTTCATTCCCGTTTGTGTACTTACTCGAAAAGCTTGTTTCACGTGCGTTTATCCGGTTACCCTGTAGTATCTTCGTCTGGTCTTTCTGGCATTGGAGTTGCAATAAGCGCTAGAGCTGAAGCAGCACTAATCAATCGGACCCTTATTAAAAGTCGTTTATGTGCTTTTAGATTAGAAAGTTCCATCAAAGTGAGAAGAAATCGGCGTGAGAAACGATGTCTTTTTGTCATCTCCGTCTATGCCCCAACAGATTGAAGCCCAGATGCAATCAAGGATGAGTTATACCACCAGTTAACTGTTCTTGTTCAGATATTGTAGTACTAGCCGGAAACTTGAATGATCAGGTCGGTCGACTAGGCACAGAAGAGAGTCGTCTAGGTGGCCGATGGAGACTTGTTGGTCGCAGGACAGATAACGCGGACTGTCTACTGCAACTGTGCACAGACTACAGCCTGTTTCTGGCTAGCACTTACTTCCAGCACAGTCATCGCCGATGAGTCACCTGGTGTCCTCCCTCTGCCTGGACTCAGATTGATTACATCGCGATCAGCTGACGCTGGTGTGGTTGTGTACAAAACTGCCGCTCCTTTTGGAGTACCTATCTGAACTCTGATCATGCCCTGGTCTGCGTCAATCTTACCTTACTTTTCAGTGACCAACGAATTGGCCATCATCAACGGATTGATGTTAGTAAATTGGTTACAAATTCTGTTGCAACTAAGTATCAAACCAAGCTAGCTTTGAAGCTTACTGTCATCCCACCAAAAAGTGTAGATGAGCATTGATTGCAACTGCATGACGCCATGAAAATGGCAAGTAAAATCGCTTGAGGCTTTGCGAAACGTCCCGCTTATAAGCACTGGGTTTCTTTTGGCTTCTTACAACAGATCGACGCCCATCGGTTTTCTCCAGGTGACCGTGAGCTTGACCACAAACAAAGGCTGTTATGTAATGAAATTGGGCAAGGCTTGCGTGAGGACCGTGAAGCCTGGTAGTCGGAGCATGCTTGTGAACTGGAAGCAGCAGCTGCCTCTGGCAACTGTCGGAAGCTCTTACAACTCATCCGAGCCACTATCAGCAAGACTGTCTGGTGTAAGTGAAACAATCTGTGAGGATCACGGGATGCCCATCACTAACATCTATCGAAGTCTTGGATCGTCTATTGAAGAAGGGTGTGCATGAGAAGTTTAGTAACATCTTGAAGGTCCTGTTTAAGAACACCTCAGACACAATGAGGGCATACAACCAATTTTCTCCATTGTTCAATTCAAGCGA
Source organism: Schistosoma mansoni (assembly GCF_000237925.1). Taxonomy (NCBI): domain Eukaryota; kingdom Metazoa; phylum Platyhelminthes; class Trematoda; order Strigeidida; family Schistosomatidae; genus Schistosoma; species Schistosoma mansoni. The sequence continues at coordinate 22,248,894 of NC_031496.1, forward strand.
TGAGGCTAGGCAGGGCTGCCTAATCCCACCATTCCTCTTCAACTTTATCATCGACGACATTCCGAAAACAGATCTGATGAATGTGAGTAAGGACGGTGTGGGTTTGCTTCCTGGGGAAAGACTGTTCGGCCTTCAGTATGCGGATGATATTGTCTTGCTGTGCGACAATGCCCAAGGCATGCAATCCGCATTTAATCAGTTGGCAAGCAGTGTCCGCAGGTACAGTATTTGCTTTGCACGCTCAAAGTGCAAAATACTCCTACAAGACTGGCAGGATTCTAATCCAGTAATCACCCTAGGTGGATAACAGCTAAAAGTGGTCGAGGTGTTCGTGTATCTAGGTAGCTGAATAAATGCTGATGGTGGCTTGAGTAATGAGATCGGTGTACGTATATCGAAAGCTATAGCGGCGGATTCTGCCATCTCTGACGCCTTCGTGATGTTAGTCTGGCTGTAAAAGGTCGAATCCACAACGCATCGGTGGGAATAGTTTTGCTCTATGCTTGTGAAACCTGGTTTCTTAGAGTTGAGGATGTTAGACGACTCTCTGTGTTTGACCATCGAGGTCTCCAAAAGAATGCTGACATCCAGTAGCAATACCAAATTAGTAATAAAGAGGTTCGACATCGTGTGTTCGGGCGCAAAGTTGATAATCCGATTGATGTCAACATCTTGAAACACGGAATTCAGTGGCTTGGAAATGTTCTACGAATGTCGTCCTAAAGAATCCTACGTCATGCATTGTTTGCCGTCTGTGAGACTTGTTGAAAAAAACAGGATGGGTGGTCAGTGTAAGAAATGGAAGCCAGTGGTTTTCTTTATTTACTTCATAAGGAGTGGCTATAACTTCCTTAACTAAAAGAGATCGTCCGAATGTTTATTTCAGTCTACGTATCGTTACTCCTATATATTCAATCATTTTCCATACATACATTTTCATTTTCATTATATATATATATATATACTACCACATTCCTCTTCTCATCCCTGTTCTATTGTGTGTCGCGTTTATAACTGTTGAAGCCTGAACCAAATTTTATGTCTTTACAAAAATAATTGCAAAAATCAAATTACTGTCGGTCCCAATCCTCAGTTGTCTGTAGGGTTAGCAACACCACCTAATAATAAAGAACTTAACAATAAAAACACTGGACACTAATCATCTAAATCATTTAATCTCTAACTTAGTAGTCCAAGAGTATTCATTCAGGAGATTCATGACGCTTCATGGTGAAAGTCGATATTATTTAGAAATTTTAAAAAGAACGCTCTTTCAGACAAACATAGCAAAATCTGATAGTAGTATATGGAACGTCCTGACAGTGTGAAAAATAGGTAGGAACATTGAAACAGCTGTGGAAATGATCACATGCAATCTAGCTGTGCTCATAATTAGTGCAACCCATTGTACACTGGCTAGACAGAAAAGTGTGGCCTCAGAAACACTGTTGTTTCGTTTAGGTCACGAATACAAAAATGACTAACACACAATTCTTATATTGATACCCTCCAAAGAATCACGATAAGCACTTATAGAATGGTGTAAACACAAGTTGAACATCATCAATTCATCCTTTAACGAGTGACGCTGATGTAGATCTTGGTAAAAATGAAGCTAGCGGAGCATTAAATAATTGAACAGATGGCATTCCGAAGTTTAATACATCATTCCTTCTAGATACACACAAACTCAAAAAAATTAAGATAGCTCACAATAGCAAGTTTCAGGCCTAATTAAACCCACTAGAAGAGGAGCGTTCTTGTTGTGGAGAACAATCGGAAAGGAATTGAGGAAGCAGTAGCCCCAAAATGTCGGAAGAAAACGAGCCACAAGAAGCATCAGTATAGAGGATGTATCTCTACAGATGTCTCCGGTGTAATTCGATAATGGAAAAGCAAGAAGACAGGGGTTACCAACAACGAAGAAAGAGTAGAGGAAGTCAAGGCCCCGAATAACTATTCAGAAAGGAGCAAGCTATTGAATAAGAGTATTAGAAACATTAGAGAGTATATCTAATCAAGGTTCTGATAAAGAGAAAATAATAGCAAATGAACCACATTTTTGTTGCATTATTATTAATGCAAACAGTGAACATTTAGCATTAGCTCTTTTAGGTTGTCATGAAAAGATTCCGTCTTTTCTTTGTTCATCATTTTGTAGGTGTTCCATTAATTAGATAGTTCGTTTACTAGACAAATATATTTCATAATAATATTGTACGACTTTAATATTTCATAATGTTCTATTGTAATGATGAGATATTTTCTTGATTTATGAATTTTCTTTAAATCTTAGTCTTTTTTGTTTATCGACGCTTATAAGATTTCATAATTATGTTTACTTTCGTTATTTCTATGTAGATAATTACTGATTGATGATGGTATTTCTTTGTAGTGTTTTGTATTACAGCATTAGATGTAATCCTTAACATACTCAAATTTTGATTATTTAATGATTTTGACCTATATTTAGATTTCTAAAATCAAACTTTTGATAGTATTAATAGTAATGTTGTAAATAAGATAAGGGAACGTAAAATAGGTCAGTGATAAAGATGGATTGACAAATATCATAAAGGAAGTTTTTTTTGAAAAAGAGATTTTCACATTTTCACCCTGATGCTGTTCACTATCTACGTTAATTCATGAAATAAAAAGATTCATTATTATGTTTTATAATATTTGCTGTAGGATCAGAATAATATCATCACAAATAAGATTCACTCCTGAAAGTAAGAACAAAAAATATCTCATGGAATTGCCTCATGATACTTCAATTTAGTCTTAAGTGATTGCTTATTAGGTAAAGACCGGTGTCAGACCAGGTTGCTTACTCTCGCCCTCTCTCTTTCTCCTGGTGACCGACTGAATCGTGAAGACGTCAACTTCTGGAGGGAAGCACGGGATACAACGGACAGCTATAATGCAGATGGACGATTGAAACTTCGCAAATGTTCTGGCTCTTCTATCGCACACACAACAACAAATGCAGGAGAAGACGATCAGTGTAGCAACAGCCTCAGCAGCAGTAGGTCTCAATAAACACAAAGAGATAAGCAATATTCCTCGATGCAATTCAACATGTACCAATCGAATAACACTTAACCGAGAAGCTTTGGGGAATGTGAAAACCTTTACATATCTGGGCAGCATCATCTGATGCAGATGTGATGACGCGGATCGGCGAAGCGAGAGCAGCATATTTACAACTGAAGAACATGTGGAACTCAAAACAATTGTCAACCAACACCAAGATCAGAATTTTCAATACAAATATCCGGACACTTCCACTGTATGAGGCGGAAATCTGGAGAACCACGAAAGCCATCATCCAGAAAATACACGTGTTTATTATCAGTTGTCTACACAAGATACTCCGGATCCTCTGGACAGCCACTATCAGTAACATTCTACTGTGGGAGAGAACAAACCAGACTCCAGAGGATGAAGGAGTCAAGAAAGGGCTCTGGAAGTGGACGAGACACACGTTGAGGAAAGCACCTGACTGCGTCACAAGACAAGCCCTCATATGGAATCCTGAAGGTCAAAGGAAAAGAGGAAGACCAAAGAACACATTACGCCGAGTAATGGAGACAGACATGATACGAATGCACAATGGTTGGACAGGGTTAGAATGGAAGGCCCAGGGCAGGGTGGGTTGGAGAATGCTGATCGGCGGCCTATGCCTCGTTGGGAGTAACAGGCGCAAGTTAAGTTGAGTGGCTGATTGTTTAATAACTACTGTGATACAATTTGAGGATAAATTCGTTTAATAAATACGTTTACTGTACAGTTAAATATTTTATGTTATGTTTAAACCGATCGTAATGTTACAGTAAAATTTCATACTGCTTACTTGGAATTCGAGTTCCTGATTTGATTTCTAGACTTATTGAGATTACTTCTAATTTGTTCTGATGTTTCGAATTCTTATATATTCAAACTTGTTCAGACAAACTTAATGATGCGACTCAATTACGAGGCCGGGTATAGGCGAACAATAATAACAACTTTTCATCTGTTAAAGAAGCTCACTTGAACTAACTTGAAATTCTTCTTTTAACTTTTTTACAAATTTAACTGGTGTTGATGTTATAATGCCTAAGGAACTATCATTCGTCTATATCAAGAACTTATTGAATTAACAACTAACCTGTACAAATGAGACTGAGCTTTCGAAACCCTTTGAATTAAGATGAATCTGTTCTATCATATCAAGTTATTTACACAGCAATTCATACAATACTAATGCCATGTTGTTAATAAATTGAGAATGTAGATATTATTTTGTGCGAGTAACCATAGATTGCATGTAATTTAACAAGGAGTAGCTGGCTGATGTAAGCTGATAAATATTAATAAGTAAATAAGTTCCCTACACTAATTTTTCTTAATGCATCAAGTCATGGATGTTTTGCAAGGCTGATCATGATTTCTTACTGGTGTTAAAACTGTTAGTAATTTCTATGTATCAATATGTGTATAAGAAAATGTTATATATTTGTAGGTTCAACAACAATCTGTTGAAGACCTCTCCTGGTACTGACAGGAGTGTATGCCTCTGTAGCTGATATCTCACATTTGCTCAAATGTTTCTCCCGTACCTTGATCCGTTGTCTTTCCTTCCAGTTCGTCCCTACTTGTTCCTTCCCAAAATTCTTCCTGAATAGAGCGTGAGGCATGTTTGCCGTGACTTCCACGTGTGACTTGATTGCTTCAGCTGGTATATTGTCTGATGTTGCTGCTTTCCCATTCTTGATTTGTCTGATGGCGTTGCTGGTGACATCTATAGGAAGGCTAATGTGTGTGCCTCTTCGATATCCGCTGGATTTATTGGAGGTCATCTATTTGAAAGTTCATTCAAGTGTTCCACTCATCTGTTCCCCTTCTTGAATTTCAGTTATCGACATTGACCGGTCTCTCTGGTTTATTATATTTCCCTGTCAGTTTCTTCGTTATGTTCTTTATGAATGCTCGTATAGAAGTTTGGATCCATGATAACTGAAGAAAACAAAGGATCCATGAATTCTCTTGGAAGTCCAAGCTTCATTCCACAAACCAGTTGAGTTGCAGTATATCTAATGTCAGCCTTCTCTGCTTTGCGAATACCTATGAAGATGAGTGGAAGGGCGCACGACTACTGTATAACGTTTCAACCTGATAGTGAGGCTTTTGTTGACGGTGAAAACGTTTTACCAAACCGTTTGCTTGTGGGTGGTAGGCGGTTGTTCGGAATCATTCGATTCACAATAGTGTAGTCAGACTACTGGAACGTCCAGATTCGAACTGGCGTCCACAATGTGTAGTGATGGTCGAAGGGCAGGCGAAATTTACTACACATCGTTCGACGATGCTTCAGTAGTAATTTCCTTAATAGGTGCTGCTCCAGGCCATCATGTGAAACGGTCTACGCAGGTTAAAATATAACAGTATCCATCTGAATCTGACAAGGGTCCCACAAAATCCAGATGAACATGTCCAGATGATGGAGATGGGATTCTTTGTGCGGACCTGCGATCAGGGAGTCATCAACATACGCATGTACGAAGTTGAGACCTCGAAAAACGTCATCTATGAAACTTTGTAAGGTTTGAGCCGCCTTTTCTAGGTCGAAAGACACTCGCTGAAAGTCGTAGAGTTAAGAGGAAGTTATGATAGCCGTTTTTGAAATATCGTCATTGGGCATGGGTATTCGGTTATAGGATTTAACCAAATCCATTTTCGAAAAGACAAATGCAACTTACAAGGTAGCTGCCAAATCGTGAATGTGAGGCAATGGGTCACGACTGAAAATGTTTTTTGCATTCGAAAACTGATGATCACTAGTTGGACGCCAATTGCTACTGTTCGTTTTTAGGGACCATGTGCAAAGGAGACGCCTATGGGCTATTTGACGGTCGATTGATTCCTAGCTATATCATGCGGTCGGATTCGTTCGTAGCCAACCTCAGCTTTCCGGGAGCCAGTTGGCTTGCTTTCGAGAATACAGGTGGTCCTGTGGTCGTGATGTGATGGGCAACATTCCCGGTTACACACGGCAACTTCGATTGTGGTCGGTATATTTCAGAGTACTCATCGTGTAATGGTTGATATAAGGGGTCTACGGTGTGCATAACTGTGAGTGAAGATAACTTGAAACCAGGAAAAAGGGTTACGGAAACTAATTGTTTCCGTCTACTAGCCTTTGCTCACGTGTATCAATGAGTAGATTGTGGTGTTGTAGTAGATCTACGGCGATCATTGCCATTGGAACATTTGCAACCACGAAAATATAGTGAATGGGTTTGCGTAAACCCACGTTCAGGAAAACGTACCTATTTCTATATGTGGCGCCTGGCTCTGCATTTGCCAACAGATTCGTGAAGCCTGACACTAGAATACGCAGGAAAAACGATAACTTCTACGCTAGTATCGACGAGTAGAGAATGTTCGTGGTCATATCTGTGACTTATAAAAGGAGGCTGTTTTCGAGCTACGGTAGCCGATAACGCGTGCCGGCTGAGAAGTTTCCCGAGTTGCTTTTCGTGTTAGCGGATTTAGAGTTCCTATAATCGCAGGGTTTTATGCGACTTCTGGAAATCTCCTACATTGGCTATGATACAAGCACCAGTCAAGGTTATCTGTCTCTCGTCGTCTTCAGACAGATCGCGTACGTGAAATGCTTCTTCGCGGGGTTTGTAACCGTTCGCAGTCATTATGGTCTCGGAGGAGGCGTTTTAGCGTATGGCATAATTCCGTAATTTTATTCTGGGTCGTTTGAGGTTCCCTATTGACTGAAAATACCTCGGCGTTAGAAGCCTCCATGATTTCATGTATGTGTTCGACAGATTCAGCTAGCTCGTCTGAAGGCGTTGTTTTGAAACGAGACGATAACGGCTTGCACCAGTCGCGGAAGTTTAGATAAGAAAATTTGTTTGAATAAGCCTTCCTTGAAAGTCCTTTGTCCAATATTTTCTCTCATCCTTAGCCACATGTCGGTAGAAGAACAATATTACAAGTCAATGTTATTAGGGAGTTGGTCTAACCTTTATCGATCGATTAGCTTTCCACGTCTCAGTGTCGATCGTTTTAGCGTTTCGTGAGGTTCAAAAACCTCACTAATAAACATAGTGATATTGTCCGGCCAAAAAGGCATTAGTTGAAACGAGAGGGATATCAGAGTCTTAATCTTAAGGATCTTATAAGTCTGATCTGTCATGGGGAGTTTAAAGTTTACGAATGAACGAGGAAAACAATTATCCCAAAATACGAAAAATACATCACAATCTGTAAAAAAAAATCAAAGCAAAGGAATGATTTTTGAAGTTCCGAAAAGAAAAAACCTACAGTTTGTTGGTTGGTGTACCAGATCACGTCGGTCTTACCACTGAAGATACCATAGGTATTGAAGTTTGACAACACTTTACCAGTAACACTTTTAATGAACGAATCGTGCTCACCCAAGAAAATCAAAAGTCAGAAGCGAGGAGGTTGGAAGATATATTTGATGGGTTATCAAATTAATAATAATAATTTATTCTCAAATAAAAGTTTGTTACATGAGACATGCCGGTTTACGAGCAAGATCAAATTTTTACGGAAGTTACAAATATCACTGTAGAAAATTACTGACCTGGATTGACATTTTAATAGATATGAATGTAAATGTACTTCGTAAGAACTATGTTGTCAATATCACAATTGGCGCTTTTTATGAGAGTAGCGTTGAAAACTACAGCTGATGGTCGACTATAGAAACATGCGAAGTTGATGGCTTTTAGAAGCTTCAACAGTATATCCATCCGAAATACCTGAGACTTTAAACAACGGTGCGAGACGAAGGCACCCATGCCATATCTGTTTTCGGTGGGGTATCTCCAGGGGGCTGAAAAAGGTGCAGGAAAAAGGAAGGACGAAAAGCAGAGCACACAATATTCATGGAGGAATAGTTAAGGTATAACCATTTAGTCTATTAGTCTGTTGCTGAAGTACTTAATAAGCAAGAGCATTCCATTATGTTAAAGAAAATAAATGTAAACAAGATGTGTGTGGATAAGGAACTGTATAAATGAAGATAGTATAGACAGAGGCTGAAAGTATGAAATTATGTGTAATTATAAAATATAGTGCTGAAGCTATGTAAACCTTTTTTTCAAATTTTAAAGAGTACGAAGTAGTCTTCGTTTTTAGCGAATTGTCTAGTTTGCGCGTATTTGGATTACCCGATAGGAAGTGGAACGGATTCAGCGTTTTCAACTTGATTTAGAAAGGTTTGTTGCATAATTACGTTCTCATCAATACCGTTGGTTCGTGACATCCCACTTTACATAAGGAGCCATAATTTAACATGTTCTGCCCTACAGACAGGGGTGGATTAAAATTATCTTCCCACCATCATGTTTGCTGGTCAGTAACGCAACGTTCCCTCCTTTTATGATGTTAGGCTCTCATACGTTTGTAGTCATCATGAATATTGCTTTAATCTAGGCCCATAGTTGGAATACACCGTCCCTACTAGTTCCATGTTACAAGCAAATCAGATGGTAAAAGCATTTGTATTATGGGTTAGACATCCATTCAATATATCATGAAGATAACCAATGGTATAAGTTATAAGAGACATGTCGGATTAGACGTGGTTAAGAGATGGTAAGGACTGATAGCAAACCAAAGGCTATGGAAGAGTAGATTGTAAAATTTTCAGGTTGAGAGAAGTAAAATATTGAGCAAATCACAAGAATTTAGGACATTTTAGGCTTCTTTTGATCAGCCCTGGTTGATCAGCATCCATAAGAGTAGGGAAAGATGTCTACTTGTAATAATAAAAATAAAAACAAAAGGACATGACTTTTAGGAAGAATAATGTGATTTTAACCATTAGACAGATTCGGAATATGAAAGTGAGGGTTAGGAGCAGAAGGCCATGATTTATAATCAATAAATAGTGGGGGGAATGAAGCATGTAAACGGTTTATTCTTGTGCCGTCTAGACATTAGGCAGTCCATAATTAAGTGCCCCGTTGGTGGGCGGGAGTCCAAGGAATAGCTGTTGAAGTTCTTCAGAGTTTAGTAACAGGTTTATTAGCCTTTTAAATTTGGTTAAGGTGTCACAGTTACGGATAGTTATTGGCAACCTGTTCACAATAAAATATACCGTACTGTAAAAAAACTTACAATGCATTTGTTCCTGATGTTTTACGGTAAGTAGATTATATGCATTGTTTCTTAGTCTATAGGCTGGGTCATAGATCATAGTTGGGCAGGAGGTTAGGAATGACAGTCCATTTATTGTTTTGTAGAAAAATATTAGATTGTTCCTTAACCTACGGTGCCATAAAGGTTCTAAGGAAGGTGCTTACATCTACTTGTGTAATCGAGAGTGGAGTCACTTCCTAGCAGTTGGCTTGTGAAGCGTCTCTGAACATCTACTCTCATTCATATTAGGGAAGATAAAAGGGCAGTATTCTAGGGAAAGTCGTACACATATCTTGTAAAGGGAAAGCTTAGCCTCTGTCGTGAAGAAATTTTTCACTATGAGAGCAATTAGTCGTCTGGCTTTAGAAGTAATAGACGAGGCGCGTTCTTCAAAGTTTAGGCTCCCTGTGTAATCGATTCCTAGATCGTGTACTGATTTAAGTGTCTGAACCGTACTTTTATTTAGGTAAAGTTTTGGTTCATAGGGGTGCTGTCAAAAGTGCATGATCCCGCACTTGTTGAGGTTAAATGGCAATAGCCACTTTTTGCTTCAGATAGTGAGGTTATTGAGATCACTTGAATCACGGATACACTTTCACTTAGAGCCCCAGGCTTATAGCTGTATGCCATTCACATCATCAGCATATAAGTATGGTTTCCCAAATTTTATGGTGTTACATACATTTTATTTCAAAACATCCAAAGTCTACAACTGAAAACAAAAAACCCTATGTTACACTTAAACAAATAAATTCTCAGATTTAATCCATCAAAACAACATATATATAACGTATAGAAATTTGTATTTGATTATTCCTTGTAATTAATTGTGACTATCATAGCGTCATTCTAAATTATTATTATTGCACAAATATTTATACTAGTACCTGGTTTTACTCTGTATACTGTTACACAAATCTACATGTATTTATCCGAGTGCACTAAAAGTTAATTATTATTGTTACTATTATTTTCTTTTTTCTGATTTTCCTTGTTTACTTATTTTATTCTATTTTTCAAATTGTTGGTTTATCTCAAAAGTCTATATCCACTACACTATTATTATCATGGTTCGACCCTTTCACTATGTGTCCGTTTCTTTTCTCTCTCTTTCTTCACTTGTAAATAAATATTATTCCTAAAATTACGAAGTTTTGGATTAAGCCAGTAACTTGTGTTACGCTGACTTCAACTCCTCAAACTCGTTTTATCTTCATTATGCATATACATCTCATACATATTGATTATCTTTTGCGCTTAATAGAGACTTTCATAGCATCACCCCAAACTATGTCTGCACGAACAAACACTTATTCTAACGTCAGATCTTACCGCAATAATAAGTTATTTACTTATTAATTTATTCTGTTTTATTATATTTTTATTACTCATTTTGCGACACATAGTTGTTTATTCTTGTTCAGCGTTAAGCTAGTTACGTAATCCGTGTCTCCTTTATTTCTATTTCCTTAGTTTCTTCCGTTCCTTCTTCAAAATCAATTCAAAATTCTTGCCAATTACACAGAACCTGATTTACCATTAACATTCTATTATTATTATTACTTTATTTTCCTTTTATATCCTTTCTCAAACGTGGCAAATGTAATGCTAACATTATTGAAACTTGTGTATTATTGCATTTTTGATAAAACCAGAAATGGTTTTTTCACAACACTTATGTATTCATAAGATGTTTGTGAATAATAATAATAATGATAATATATCGTTTATATACATAAGAAACAAAAGTGGACTTAATACACTTCGCTGGATGACTCCTAGCTATTCGTCTAGGTGATGAGAGACGGTCACTGTGCTTTACAATTTCTTGACGTTCTGGTAGGAATGAAACAAACCGTGAGTAGAGTGGGTTGTTGATTCCGAAGGACTGTAGTTTGACAAAAAGCCTTCTGTGTGAGACCTTATCAAAAGCTTTCTTATAGTCTAAAAGCAAGATTGGTACAAGGAATCCGTTGTCTCGTTTCAGATTTAAATCGTTCAGGTGGTTTACTAGGCATGTATTGCATGATCTGGCCCTAAGAAATCCATGTTGGGAGACCGACGTGAAACTGTTAGTAATTAGACGTTGGACTACCGCCGCTTTAATTACTTTTCCCATAACTCTAGACACCATTGAAGTTATGTTCATGGGTCGGTAATTTTCAACATTTGCTTCAGGTTCTGTTTTCATTTTGGGAATGATGTGTGTAGTTTTCCAGGCAGTAGGGTAACGCGCCGTAGAAAGTGATGTCACAAATGGTTTGAGAAGTGAAAGACGCATCATCTCCCCGTCTTAGCATGCCTGCTGGAATACCATCTGGTCCATCAGTGTAGGAGTGTTTCAGTGTACTAATTGCCTTAAAGATATTTTGTACATTGAAGACTACATTGAAGACTAATCTCACGGGGATACGCTGTGATAAGTTCTGAATCATTTAGTGGTTTATCATCAGTTGATGAAGAACAAATGTGTTCAATTGTGCTCTGCTTTTTTGCCTGTAACCTTTGACACCAATCGGTATTCTTACGATACCACGAGTTCATAAATAAATACACCTTATTGGATTAGTTACAGCCTCTGTAGCGGTGATCATAGTCAAACGAGATTAAACGCCATCTAAACTACAATACATGTAATATCTTCAGGTGACAGTTGAAGACCGTATCTTATACAAAGGTTTCTGATCTGCAGACTCATCTAGATCTACGGATGGACCTGACTTTTATGCAATGACATCATGCTTCCTGTTCATCCACTTTATGTTATTCACTGTGCTGCAGACTGTCTCTACCTGTTTTTTTACTATAAATCTACCACACGATTCTATTGCTTCACGTATTCTTGCATGACGTTGACAGAGCGTTAGGTCAGGAGCGACTTTTTGCCCTTGTATGGATTTAATGAGCTAATATTTTTTTAGTCAAATTGATGAACAGTTCATCATCGTTACAACGGCTAAACTTAATCATGAGAGGACAAGTCAATATGTCCGACATTTTTCTTAGTTGGATCACTTGGCAGTTGACGTCTAGCATTCCGCGTGCTCTAAGGCAGGTACCCCTCAACTTATTAGGGTGTGTACAATCGGGGAGATTGTATACAATTGCATTGAGGGAAGGCATCACTCTTTCTGCTACCTAATCATCCAGAAACCCTAAAATACACTCACCCTCAGTGGGTGGCTCAAGAGTTTTGTCAGTATTAATACCCCAAATGAGTGTAAGAGGTGCTAGTTGGTTAGGTCAACTGTTAATTTCTGCTACAGAGTTTTACAACTGACGAATAACAGCACTATATCGATCAGTATTTTCGCAAGTATGAGATAATAATAATATATCTCTGCGAGGGCAGGTACACGCCAGTTTTACAAGCATGATCTACATGTAAGAACATATACTGGTTCACAGTATGCATCCCAAGCAGGATTGTTTAGTAAATATAATCTATAAAAATCAATAGCAGTTCATTTGTTCGGATATAATGTGTTTTCTTCAAAATATTTTCCAAAGCGACATCGCTTCCACGTTACATACCAGATCCAATCTTGACAAAAAGTGTATTAGTATATTCGGTTGCACTAAGTATTTATGTAACGCAGCTTTTAAAGTTTATAGTTGTTATAAAGTAGATTCGTGGAGCGCCTGGTACGAACTATGACCTTGGGCAGGGGCGTTCGTCGAGCTTGTTCCAGACGTCAGAAGTTATATAGCTTCACCCTCAGAGCAAGATTCTCAAGAGAAAAAAAGAAACCGAGGAGCAGCGAGGCATTTGGATATGAACGACAACCACTGCTTAACAGTAAGTAGTGGAACAGACGGAGGTTTGATAAATTATTAGATCAAATTGATACTACCTCATGTTGTTAGAGTGAAATGTGATCAGGGGCTGCAGATGAGAGAATGCAGTAATGAAGAACAATGAGTTGTGTTATTTATCGAGGTGGAGTAGGTTCGAATGAAGGAAGGGAATGAGGAAGACTGTTTATTAGTACAGAGAGTGCATATAGAGAGTAGTGTTAAGTAAAATCACAACCATATCCTTCAAAGTCTGTTTTTTTCATCATCCGATGCCAGTCATACACTTTTCATGTGAAAGTCCGAGTTAGCATGTTATAGGTTATTTTAGTAGAATTGTTAATTCAGCATAAAAATTAGAAACATGAGTGCGAATGGTGAGTGCAGGAGAACAACCTCAGTACCACAGATTGATTGACTTGTTCTCATCCATAAAAAGCCTGATACAGACAAAATGTTCTGCCCCACAAACACTGGTGGATTGAAATCATCGCCCTCACCATCAGTGCTTGCTGGTCAGTAACTCCACCCTCCTCCTTTTGTGATGTCAGGCTCATTTAAGCAAATTTTTTTGGATATGTATCATACACACAATGCTTTGTGTTTCATATCCTGTTAAAAAACACTATTTCCATAGGTACCATTTTACAAGCTTATCAGACAGTTACAAATTATGGACTGTGGGTAAGGCTTCGATACAATGCTTTAATTGACTGTAGTGTGAAGTTTAGGTTACCAGTCAGAGTATATGCACTAGGAGTGGTATAATGTAGGATAATTGCTTACCAAAGTAGGCGGAAAAGAGTAGACTTATATTAGTTGCGAAATAATATTAATGGCAAGTCAATATAGTGTACAGAAGAGTAAAAAGCTGATAAAGAATAGACAGGAAGGAACTCACACCAAATTCGTACTGATGTCTTTTTGTCCTATCCTAACCGGTTGATGTGTAACAGGTTCTATAGATGTACGACCACTGGTAGTAGGCAGTCGATTGTGCGGTTCTTTTGACGTTTTAGGGTATTTGTAAGCGTTGTTTAGCGACTACGCATTTATAGATCCAGTGAGTTGCCTGTGTACTTTAGTTTAAAAAAAATAGGGAGAAAAAAGTACCTATTGCAAGTACAAAGTACTAGTTGAAAAACTGGTCAAAGTTTTTAACTTAAATACTTTAGGTCTCTGTTCCGCCATGGCAATGACGAAAAACATGAATGAACTAAGAAACATATATTCAAAAGCACGAAAAAATATCTCAATATACAGAAATTAAGATAATGCACTGATCTATGATGTTCTAAACAGGAACAGACTCATAGTTTGCAAGTTGTGTACCAGATCACGTTGGCTCTTCAATGAATATAAGTTTGACAACTGTTTAACCAGTAAAATCTTCTACTATGAATCTTACTTACCTAGTGAAATAGAAAGTCAGAAGCGTGAAGTTTCGAAGATATATTTGATAGGCTATCAATATATCGAGGACCGACTGATCCAGACTGTTTAGCGATTACATGAGATGGTGAACGCGGCGTTCCCACTCATGATCTGGTGCAGATGCATGACCAAACATCTTCAGTTAGGTGAGTCTACTAAAACTAATGTGGTCAGCATACAATGTCAAACACTTACAAGGCTTTTGATTTTGAGAATTAATTCACCGCTACATGCTAAACCGTGTTGCAACATCACGTTTTTAAAAAGCTGATTTACCCTTGGCTTGTTGGTTTGGTACTCTTGTTTAGGGATGTTCCTTCTTAAAGAATCGTAAGGTTCCGAAACATCACTAGTAAACATACTACGTGTTACATACCTGTTAAAACCACGCGGTAATGCTTTCAGTACTGTGAGTAATTGTGCACGTGAGTAAATCACGCAGTGGTCGTGGAAGTTAGTTTCTGCGTACCACAACCAGGCCCCTATATTTTCAAGCAAAAATGACATGAATTGAAAGGTGAGAGGCGAAAAAATCCTGATCTTCACTGGTTTGAGTGCCAGTTCTATCACGATGAAGATAAGATACACAAATGGAGGGGAAAAATACCGAACATAAAGAAGCAACATCACCATACATAAAAATGAGAATTAAAATACGATGTATAGTATTACAACAAGGAACGGACTCACAGTTCATCGTTCTTTATACCAGATCATGCCGAGCTCACTACTAAAGATGCCACAAGTATTCAGAGTTTGACAACGCCTTTACATGTAACACATTTGTAATCGAAGTATATCAACTCAGTCAAATCAGAAGTCGGAAGTGAAGTGGTTCGAAGACACATTTAAAAGGCTAGCGATATGTCGGCAAATGTTTAGTCTCATTTGGCCAACAGTTGAAAGAAATGCGTAGCTGTGGTGTTCGCACAAACTAATGATTCCCTCGTGCTTGAAGACTGCTTCATTTCAAATTCCAAATACAATACGTGTAACAGTAGTAAAAATCATTACATGCGACATTGCTAACGCGAGTCTGTTTTTCTTATTGCAAGGTGGCATAGAGTAAACGCAGTCGGGAGAGTGGAACAAACCGAAACAAGTCGAACCGCATCTTACAGTTTTATATGTATATATCTGTTGTGCCAGTACGCCGCGTTATTATTTCAGAGGTGTTTACCGATATTGACTGTTGTGTTGTTGCCTCAGATCTCTCCTGCTTCCAAGTAAAAGCTAATATTACGTGCTACATAAGTTCATTAGCATTCACTTATGACTTCTAATTATCACATTAGCGTCACGATGGAGCCTGGGTTGGAACGATTGAAAATACATTCTGATGTTTTTGAGGATTACATGTAAAGGTTCGAAATCTGGACTGCGACCAAGGAAGATGTTGAGGATTGTAATTTTGTGGCTCATTTCCTTACATTCATATGGAAGGAAGCTTACAGCCTAATGAAGATTTGGCATCTCAAAACAAGCCACCTTCACTCTGTTAAGCAACTCTCAAGCAACCACTACTGGACCATGTAAAGTGTACCAATTTCGAATGTAGTGAAGAAGAAAAATTGAATAAAACTATTCGTCAGAACATCAGGAATTCCACTATATTTTTACGTCGTCACAGTTCAAAGCGCAATAAAGGTTTTTCAGATAACAACTCATTGGGGAGTTGTGAAAAACATCACAAGGCTGAGCATAAGTTCGGTAAATGCTTGTTCTGTGGCACGTTTCACCTACGTAATCCATGTGTATTTCGTAATTCCAAACGCCTTAAATGTGATAGGGCTTGACACATTCCGTCAGTTTGTAATACTACGCTTCACTTCCGTGTAACTCATACTAGGTTTTGTAATTCTTGTCCTATAAAGTTGAGTATTTCTAATGATCATATATCTATAGAGCATTATAGAGTCAAATAGCAATCCAGAATCAGCTGACACTCAGAATGATTGTGAGATAAAAGTTCCTAGTCAACCAAAGTCTTATCAGATTTCTCACGTTATTGTATCGGATATGGTTTGTCCTGATGATTCACATATTTCTGGTGGAATTTCTCATAAATCTGAGGAAAATAGGTTGGTTGAATCAATCATGATGGGAAATGTGATACATTTTTGATAGATGCTGATCTTTCTAATGATCCATTATTCTTTGTTGAAATTCTTGATAAATTTGAAAAATACTTCACAGGAATCAAATCATGATGTCATATCAAGTGTTATTTGTCTTCACAATGGATTTGTCTTCAGTGATTTCCTTAAAGAATGTGACAATTATGTTCCTAATGAGTCATATTCTAATTACATTTCTGATGTTATTGTATCGAATGTTGGATGTTCTCAAAACAAATGTCGGTGGAGTAGAATTCCTAGTCATTGGAATGATGAAATAGAGTAAATAACACGTTCTTCCGAAGCAATCAGAGAACCAGTTTGCCCAGATATGAATTTCGGACAGACAGAAAATTGTTGAGTCGGCTAATAAATAGCATAATGATGTCTGGTCGCAAATTTCATTATTTCAGTTAAACATTGAAGGCATTCGATTTCATTAGTTTGAGGGAAATCACTAAAGTTTTGATTTTTAGTTTGTATGAAAATTATTTTCTAATTCATAGATGTTGTGAGTTGAACATAGGAGATAAAACTTGTGAATTTCTGATAAGTGATCTTAGAAAATTAGAATATAGCTCAAAACTGTTAAAGATACTCGACAAAGAACATCACCAGTTAACATATATAAATTCCGAAGCAAGATGTTGGAATGAATATTTAGTCCACATATCTTCAAGTGCAGTGTCATCATCACAGTCACAGATGCTGTGTCTAGGACTTGCTGCATCTACAATTATTTTATTGGATATAAAAGATAGTATTTCGGAGAAGATTAGATTTATTTAGAGTCAGCTCTTCCGTAAAAGATCGAGACCAAGTTTATCAACTTATAATTTCTGGTACAATCAGTCCCAAGAATTCAAAGTGTGAACTGTGTCTCAGAATATTCCGTGTATAGAGGAGGCTTACCCTGTAGTGAACAAGAACACGTGTGAGGGGCAATCGAAAGAATTTAAGCGCAAATTAAAGACTACGTCTTTAAATTCTGATAACCGTACAGTCAAAAGTTGATTTGCAAAATAACAGTCATTTGCCTCAATCTTAACTGTTCCGTCTGTAGATATCAGTCCGTCTTCTCTGATCTCATTGTTCATGCATTTTCGTACTGATCGCGCTTCATTCTTGTTTTTTCTTTATCTATCTTTTGCCAAAATACATTCTATGTTTAACCATCACCATACACTACTTATGTGGATATAAGTAGACTACACCGCATCTCATTAGAGGCTTAGACTTGCATCCGCCCCAGATCGCGAGTGGGTACGTCGCACTGCCATGATGATTAGAATTATATGAATTAATACACAAACTAGGAATCCCAGGAATAACGTATCATAACCAAGAAGTATGAGATAAGCACGAACGAACGAATTGTATTTGAAATTCAAAATCAAACAGACTCAACTGGGTCCTGGAATTGTTTACAATCACCATGTCGGTTGTGTATTCGAACCACTGGTATCTAGAACTTGAGTTATAGACTTAACAACAATATCCTCCTCCACGAAATAATGTTGTGTCCCCACGTCGCAGTGTTACAGCGGATTCGACGTTCTCAATTTGCGTTATCTTCTTATATCTCACGCTTCGATTATTATATGTGAGTATATGGCGATAAACACTGACACGTAATTTGAGACATTCCATCATGTGACTTTGACTTGCATAGAAATTATGATACATATTCTTCTTGTCTTTCGCACTTGAATTCACAGATAAATATGCATTGGTATAAGTAATTACCACATGTGATTTCGTCCAGGCATGACTCACCTGCGAAAAAATCGAATGGAAAACATGCATCTGCCTCATAATCGTTTCAGTAATGCTGAATTCGACTTGGATATTTGATACGTCCAGTCGATTGAATGCTACATTCGTTTCGTAAGCTATAGAAGTCACAATTTTCAGCTGGGAGGCAAAAACCATAATCGGCTATGCGTTCTAGTACCTAGTCCAATTTCTTCTGCAGGTCCATTTTATCTACTGCCATAATTATGATGTCGTCCAAGCAAGCTGCTATCCCTGGAATACCTTGTAACATGGTATCCATAATTTGCTGGAAAATAGAGGGCGCTGTCTTCACTCTAAGAGGTGGTCGGTTATACCGGAATAGACCCTTGTGTGTGATGATCGTTAAAAGATATTTGCTTTCATCAGATACCGGGATTTGTAGATATACGTCTGATAAGTCCAATTTCGCGAAATATCTGCCACCGTTCAGCTTAGCGAAAAGATCTTCCGGTAAGAACAACAGATACTGATGGGACTCCAGAGCTTCATTTATTCCCGTGGAGTGGTATGCACATAGACGGACACTTACATTCGACTTCTTGACCACCACTATCGGTGCAGCTCAGTGCGAGTAGTTCACAGGCTCGATAACACCCGTTTACTGAAGTCGTTGTAATTCCTGTTCAACTATTGGAAGAGCAGCATAGGGTACAGGTCTTTTACGTCGAAAAACGACAGCAGCTGCAGGTTTTACAGTTAACATTGCTTTAGCCTTCGTGCAGTCCCCTAATCCTTCTTTAAAAACGTTGTGATGTCTTTGCAGCACGGTAGGTTTCTGGTTACACTCTGAGGAGTCGTAAGTATTAACTCGTCTGCAGATGCTATCAATAGAATGATCTGCTAGTTTAAGTGTTTCTATAAGATCTAGTCCCAAAAAGTCTAGTGCTGGGTTCTTCGTTAGGCATACGGTTGCATTTGTCGTTGCAGCACCTTTAGAAACAGTGCATGGCACTTCTCCAACAATATTTAACTTTCCATCTGATGCACTGTGCTATTTGTGATGTTCGATGCACTGTGTGTCGCCCAATCTTCCTCCAAGTTTCTGGGCTGAATAAAGTGAGATCAAAGGCTGTATCAAGCTGAAGTCAAGTACGGTGTTTATTAATATCCAAGGTTACGCACTTTCTTTGGCGGCAACTTCGCGCTTTGTTATGTGATACCAATATTCTTTTCGTTAATGCGCCAGACCCGTATTTCTTAAAGTAAGGCTTTTCAAAATGTCGTTTATCGTTTCTTTTTCTGCAACTGGTTTCTTTATGCCTCTTTCGATGATATTTTCTGCAACGATGTTCCTTATACGGGCACAACCTCTGATAGTGCCAACCTCCACATGACCAGTATGAAGATGCGGGCTGGTTGTCTGTGAGTGACACTTTTCTTGGGTAGAATTCTTTCTTTTCGCTTACAACATGGACATATGGCAAACGATTATTATTTTCGACCATGTAAGTAACATGTTTCAAGTTTATCAGACTTTGGCACTCTGTAGTAACTTTTTTTAGTGTTATGTTCGGATACTGTTCAATTTTACTCAAAATTCTGGTTCTGATATCAGCATCTTCGGAGGATTGTAGGCTTCATACGAATACGAGACATTTAAACTGATCTTCTGTCATTGTTGATAAATTGAAGCGTTCACACTCACGATTTAAAAAACCTGCATGCTTCACCCAGTCACCATCAGCCGCTTTTATTATCTTCAGACATTGATAACGAATATTGAATAAGGATTACTGTTCAGCAAAGGTATGTGACAAAATGTCAATCGTTTCATCAAAAAAAAAGTCTCTTGGGTTCTTTGGAAGTATGAAATTACCGTAGCATTCATGTTCAACTGTGCCAAGTTTTCTTAAGAGTATTCTGACCTTGACGGCGTCACCAAGTCTTCTGAGCTCGACCTTGAATAAATCTTCGAATTTCTTGAACCAGGTTTCAAAAGTAATACCAGTCGAGCCATCGAAATTAAATTCATGGATAGAATTAATAATATGGTTGACACTAGATTTGGAAACAATCTGTAACACCATTTTGACTTGAGTTCAATTTTTGGGTTAAAGTCTCTATAATACGAACCTGGAACTGTTCGAAACGTTTTTTTGACGCTCCAACAAGGCTTCAAATTGTTCAAAGGGAAATGACATCTTGATAAGCTAACCCCGTCACCAGTTGATACGTCAAGTCGATTGAACGCTACATTCGTTTCCTAAGCTATTCTAGTAAACCACAGGCTAGAATTACTCAGCGAACTGAACATCAGAGAGAAGACGCAAGTATGAGAGAAACACTTTATTCCAGGGCTCAATCTTGTACAGAAAATCAGGGGTATATATAGATGTTAGCGTGTGTTAAGTTTACATCATATTTCAGCCAATCCATTAACGACATATTATGCTACCGACCAATAGTAGCACGTCACGTTGGAATTCTAGAATGATCCATCATACTCTGATTGGCCGGGAATCTTCGGCTACTTTTGGGCCTCTGGAGGCTCCGCTGAAGTTTTCCGGAAGCCGATTCAACAATTTTCTGTCTGTCCGAAATTCATATCTGGGCAAACTGGTTCTCTGATTGCTTCGGAAGAACGTGTTATTTACTCTATTTCATCATTCCAATGACTAGGAATTCTACTCCACCGACATTTGTTTTGAGAACATCCAACATTCGATACAATAACATCAGAAATGTAATTAGAATATGACTCATTAGGAACATAATTGTCACATTCTTTAAGGAAATCACTGAAGACAAATCCATTGTGAAGACAAATAACACTTGATATGACATCATGATTTGATTCCTGTGAAGTATTTTTCAAATTTATCAAGAATTTCAACAAAGAATAATGGATCATTAGAAAGATCAGCATCTATCAAAAATGTATCACATTTCCCATCATGATTGATTCAACCAACCTATTTTCCTCAGATTTATGAGAAATTCCACCAGAAATATGTGAATCATCAGGACAAACCATATCCGATACAATAACGTGAGAAATCTGATAAGACTTTGGTTGACTAGGAACTTTTATCTCACAATCATTCTGAGTGTCAGCTGATTCTGGATTGCTATTTGACTCTATAATGCTCTATAGATATATGATCATTAGAAATACTCAACTTTATAGGACAAGAATTACAAAACCTAGTATGAGTTACACGGAAGTGAAGCGTAGTATTACAAACTGACTGCAGGATAAGTTAAATACATATGTCTATGACCACAATAATTCCGCACGACAAGTCTGATCTCAATTCTATAGAAAGAGTTCACCCTCGTCAAAGCAGAAGTGTGAAATGGATTATATCATATATAATTTTATACAATTTGCTACTTGTAGCAATTAATAAATCTCAAAAATCAATAGCTCTATAAGTCATCCAAATTTTTATTGACGACCACATCAGTCTTGAGGGTCAGTGAAATATCAGTTAGTCCTAGCCAAGCCACCATTCAGTTGGGCCATCAATAGCAAATAAAAATGTACAGCTCCGAAGCTAGCGTTGTACCAAATACGTCATTCCAATATAATAACAATCCTTAATGTTTGACATCGGCTTGATGTCCAACTGAAACTTATCTTTCGAATTCAGACAAAAGTTCTAGACATATTTAATAACACAAAATTCTACATAGAGATAACGCATGAAACAGGATTCAGTAATAAGCTAACCATTCCAATTATTGTTTATTTCAAATATCATCTATCCAAACAAGTTTCATGCTTTCCGTAAAAATTTGTTTTAAAAATATTAACTCTTAGGTGGTATCTTCAAACGTTTTCTAGATCATTATAATACTATATGGTTATTTTAATGAGTGTCTATTTTGTAAATGAATGATGACTAAGGTTACCATGATTTTTAATTGACCTTACGACAACTAAAAGGCATTCGTTCTGTCTAGGATTAAACTTCATACAAATGTCATATACATATAAATTAATATTATGTGATTGTCTCAGTTAGAAAGTTAATCGGAAAAAAAATTATAGAAATAAGATAAAGTAATTCGTACGACAATTGATACAATGTTACGCACAATATGCACACATGCCAATTAGAGACCTACCAGTTGCAGTCCTAAAAAACATCAATGGGAAGATTCACATTAACAATACTAAATAAATTTCAACTTCACCCTATTGCACAAGCAAGTGGCTATCTGGATTCAGTGGCCGAGTGGATAACGCGATGTCGTTTGAAGCGAGGATACTGGGTTTGAGTCCCAGAGTAAACATCAACTCTGAGATACAAGTACAAGTACGTCCCAAATAGGACGAAACGCGCGTCCTGAATTCCACTGCTAGCCACTATCCATCTTTGCTTACTATATTTGTCATCGTTGTTGATTTATTCTTTAATAAAGTCACAAGTTATGTAAGTAGTGAAATTCATGTTTGCTATATAGCAAATAATAAATTTGCAATTTGTAATAAGTTTTGGATAGATGATAGTTCTGATACACAAACTTCATGGATGGCAATTGAATGTCATAATTTATGTAATACTTCAAATTAGCCAACACATGGAGAATCAGTTAAGAGGCAAGAAATAGGCGAATACAACTATTAACAAATTTAACTTTTTGTTATATCACAATAAGCAGAAAATTGTATTTCTGACGTTTCATCATTCAATGTGAACAAATTATTCGGAGTAAATAAATACTTGCTTGCTTACATATGTTACCTATCATGAATGTGCATAAGACGCTCACTAGCATACTTAACTGTGATGTTTAAATAAATCAATGACTTCGTATTGATGACTGTTGTAATTTTGAATTCCAAATACAATACATTCGTTCGAGTTCGTCTAATACTTCTTGATTACATTGCGTTATTCCTGGAATTACTAGTTCATACTACAATTCAAATACTTCTAATTATCATATTGGCGTCGCGACTGAGCCTGTGATGGAACGGTTAAATATAAATTCAGATTTTAATGCTTTTGAGGAGTACATGGAAAGGTTCGAAATCTGGGCTATGACCAAGGAAGATGATGAGGATTTTAATATTGTGGCCCATTTCCTTACATTCATCGGGAAAGAAGCATACAGCCTTATAAAGATTTTGGCACTTCCAGACAAACCGATTTCACTCCCCTATGCAACTCTCAAGCAACTTCTGTTGGATCATGTAAAGTATACAAATTCCGAATGCGGTAAGAAAGGAAAATCCGATAAAATGACTCGTCAGAACATCAGGAATTCCACTTATTCAAACAGTCGTCTTAGTTCGATGCGTAATCAAATTTATTCAGATAATACTTCATTGAGTTGTGAAACAGTCCATGATGATGAGCACAAGTTTAGTAAATGCATGTTCTGCGGCAAGTTTCACCCATGTAATTCATGTATATTTCGTAATTCTAAATGCTTTAAATGTGGTATAACTGGACATATTCAGTCAGTTTGTAATACCATGGTTCATTTCGCTGAAAGTAATGCTAAGATGGATGCTTCTAATGATCAGTTATCTTTATCTAGAAGAGGTATAACGTTATATAACAGTCCAGAGTTGAATGAAACCCAGAGTCATTGGGAGGCGAAAATTCTCAATCAACCAACTTATCGGATTTCTCATGTTATTGTATCAGATATGGTTTGTCGTAATAATTCATATACTTCTGATGATATTTCTGACAAGTCAGAGAATAAAATGTTGAATGAGTCGAATCATGATCAAAAACCAGATCCAGTTTTGGTAAATGCTGATTTTCCTAATTATCCATTATTCTCTAATGAAACTCTTAATAAATTCGAGGGAAATATTTCAGAAAAATCAAATTCTGATATCATATCAAATGCTATTCGTCCTCACAATGAATTTATCTCTAGTAATATTCCTAATGAATGTGACAAGTATGTTCCTAATCAGTCGAATTCTAATCACACTTATGATGTTATTGTATCAGATTATGCATATTCTCACGAACAATGTTTGTTGAGTAGAATCCCTAGTCAATGGTATGATGAATCAGAGGGGAAAGCGAAATTTCTCGAAGCAATCAGAGAACCAGTTTGCCCAGAAGTGAAGTGTGTACAGACAGAGAATCCAAATCTACTCCAAGATTATCCTAATGAGAATGAAGCAGATGAATGTTGTTCATTCGATTGTTTCGCAGGTAAATCAAGCCTAATTGAATCACATGTGTTAATTACATATGTCAATGCATATCCATCTGTGTATTCTAATATGAATAACAAAAAGAATATGTATCATGATTTTTATTCGAGTCAAAGTCACATGATGGAATACCTCGAATTATATATCAGTGTTTATTCCCAAATACTCACATACAGTAGGCGATGCGTGAGATTTGAGAAGATACTGCAAATTGGAAATGTCATATTGGCTAAAACATTGCGACATAAGGACCCAACATTATTTCGTGGGGGAGGATATTGTTGGAAAGTATATGATGCAAATTCTAAATATCAATGGTTTCACTACACAACCAACATGCTGATTGTATACAATTCTAGAACCCAGGTGAGTCTGTTCCGATTTCCGTTGTTAATTCTAATACTAATGAGTGCATTCTAGATAATACAGAGTGTACATTCAATACACCATCGGACAGATACAAATACACTTCAATTCGAGCTGTGGCGGATGTGATGTTTAAATAAATCAATGACTTCTTAGTATTGATGACTGTTGTAATTTTGAATTCCAAATACAATACATTCGTTCGAGTTCGTCTAATACTTCTTGATTACATTGCGTTATTCCTGGAATTACTAGTTCATACTACAATTCAAATACTTCTAATTATCATATTAACCCAACTCTGTCCTGGGCAATCCATTCCAGTTCTTTCCAGTTGCTATTCATCCTTTTCATGTCTCCTCCCAATTCCGGATGTGGTGTTCTTTAGTCTTTCTCTTTTCTGTTTCCCTTCAGCATTTCGAGTTGGCACATGTCTCGTGACGCAATTTGATGGTTTCCTCAATGAGTGTCCTATTCACTTCCGACGTTTCTTCTTAGTCCCTTCTCCAGCCGGAATCTTAGATCTCTCATCAAGATTGTCAGGTCCTTTCCTATACACTTCGCTATGATCAATTGCAGTCTCTAGTAGGACTGATCTTTATCCTCTCCAATAAAACCAATGGTGGGTGCATAAAATTGGATAACATTCACCATAATTCACTCCTTCTTCGTTTTGAAGGTTGCTTTGATGAACCTAGGTCAATGAAATTTCCATCGTATGAGTGCATTTCGTCTGAATTAGTCAAAGTCAAGTTATTCTTGACCAAGATGAATTTGAATGATCTGTCACTGTATCAAATTGCGTGTCAGAGTGTAGACGAGAAAAAGGTTAGCATTTGTAAAATCAAGTGGTTGGGTTGAATTGGGGTGTATGTGTGCGTGTGCATAGATCGTGTGAAAATAAAAGAGGTTATACGTTGTTGTTCGGTAAACAGTTCAAATTGGATAAATATTCAGAACTTCTTTACAGTTGAGGGCAGAGGGATTAAGCATCTATACAACATTTCGGCTACCCTTCTCTTTCTGTGGTTAGAAAGGCTTTTTTGAATCAATTTGATATTTTTAATATCCATTTAATGATTATCGGTAATAGCACGTAAACGGCTTCTTATCGTTTATTCTAACTTTCTTTAGAATGTTAGTTGCCATATAGAAAGCTTTAATTTCGTATGTTCTCAAGGTCCATTGTAGTTTTCCCTTCGTACCTTTGCGGCAAGGAAAAACTACAGTACCAATCCAAGATCTTTCATTAGGGTTGTTATTTATAGAGGTACGGTTCCACACAACAAAAAAGTAGACATTTTGTAATTACTTTCTGACCGATGCACAATTTATTCGGAACTATCTGGATGTACTAGACGGCCTTTCCGTCCCAGTATGTGACCCCTCAGTAGTGCGATTCCACGACTCCCCAAAAGACTCGAACCCAGAACTTTCGGTCTCAAGCACGAACAACTAACATTTAAACTACTGAGTCAGGACCAAACGGTGTGAATGTATAATTTCGATCCATGGTATTGCGCAACCACCCGTCTATTGTATGAGGTAGATACCTGTCTCCAACCGATACGGATCGGACTCCATGGCCATCCAGTGCTACCAGGTTTCAAGGGTGGTCAAGCTTACATCGACTGATGAATTTAACAAATAAAATCACTACAATCCCCACAAATCAATATTTTAATAATTATTTGAAACCATTAAGTCCAAAATTGACATTGATTATAATTGTGTTTAGGGAAAGTGATTTAAACAAAGGTTATAGTGTCTTGGGAAGAGTGATAGCTTTGTCATTATAGATGCATAAATTAAGTTTAGACTTTTAAAAAACAACTATGATTGTTGCAACATTATTTATCCATTAATTATCTTGACTGTCCTTAAAATGCCCATAACAAGATTACTGTCCACTGATGTAAACTTGCATTCTCAAAATTATGCTATCTTTTCCGTATCAGGTAAACAGGAATACGTCTAGAGGTGTGGAGGCCTATCATTTCTTCTCATCCTACAATGTACGAGTTGAAGCGTATACAAATAAACTGACTGACACAATTGATTATAACGTAATCCGTGAATTGGTCTATCAAATATGTAAGTAAGCCCACCTTAACGACAAACCATACACCAATAGATCACAAAACTATAACTATTTAAATAACGTGTGTAGTAACTTCACAACCAACCTTGTAGCATTTAAAACAAACACGGAAAATGTATGTGTGGTGAATTTTTATGTACATAATCAACGGTACATGCAACGAACCTATCATGAAGTCGGATTATTAAAAATATTTTCCGTTAACTTTTATAAATAAATCATCTGAACGTTTTTTCTAATGACTGAAATAAAATCTCATAGGGTCAAGTAAAATCATCCCTTCCTGACTTATATTTAAATATGTCTGCATGACATTCATCCTGTTTTCACGTCTAAAAATTCCTTTAATGAGATATTTTTGACCTACTTTTTTTATAATAAAATCAGTCTTTCTACTAACTAATCATCTGAATTTTTGAAGTTGCCTTTCTTACGCCAAATTTACTTCGAATCGCTATCGTCATAAGACCAAGCTTTCAGATAAGCCCTAGCTTTTCTCTGTTGTATTGTTGGCTTATTGAAAAATGTGTAATTGCTCGTCAAGATTCACTGCGTAAAGTACACCATACTAATGATCTTAAGAGACTTATCAACCGCTCTGGAAACGCTGCCTGGTTATAAAACAACTATTAATAAAAAGCGGTAAAATTGCCATAGACCGATGCTTTCGTTATGATAACCAACCCCATAGATATTAAGTTTATTATTTCAAGGGAAAAGGTTTACGTTTACATAGTGGGAGCTTGGTTAGTGTTTTTAGCTATAAACTCAGACATCACCAAGTAACACCAGCTATAAAGCAAAAAGGTTAGGGTTAGATAGTTGGAGTTAGACTACAGTTATTTGTCGGGATCATAAACTGTCCACCTACTCAAACATTTCTGCAAAATTTTTTCCGTTTCAGCAATTTGTATTCCCTTGAGACAAATCCGGTACATAATGTCCATTCTTACAAATACTTTTTACCACATCCACTAATCTGGGATTTGCCCTGATGATTCTTTCCCGCTTGGTAAGTAGTGTGTGACAACTTAAACCTGTGCATGTGTGCCATGTTCCACATTGTGTGTGAATAACTGACATAAACGTGGCCACCTCACTTGTGCTCAGAAAACTCAGCTAAATTAATTGACCATAGTTAAACACTTAAAAAAGGATTAGGGTTAGCACATGGTTGTTTGTTTTTTGTTTTTTTGCGGTACGTTTGACGTTTGCGTTACGCTGACACGGTATTTACTACAAAGTGCTTATATATCGTTAAAACCTAGTTTATAAATCAATAATAACATTCAATTAACCCTTGAAGAAAAATGGTTCGACTGACACAAAAACGAGCCCGGAAAAGCCCTATTTCTTCAGATATTAACAACTCTGGTCTTACCTATACCCCATGCTCTGCTACTCCTGCTGCATCAGGTATTAGTGGGAGTTGATTTTGTTCCACACATGTTGCTGGATGACTCTTTGTCTAACTTAATAATGAGTTCTAACTCACGAACAGATGGTATCGATCTTATTAAGAACGAATTAGCCGCTGTCTATAAGCAATTAAGTGATATGCGTTCTAAAGTGGAGTCACTTGCGGGCACTTTATTAAAACATGATGATCCTAAATTAGAACTAAAGACACTGTCACCCCCTCGACTGCTGTTGTCAAAGGATATAGTTACTTCTGAGCTCGAAGACAGGATCAAAGTAGAATCCGTTATTTACTTGATAGCTAGCGAAGTCACCAAGCGAATAATCTCACGAAATAACGTGATTATATATAATATACCTGACAAAGTTGCCATTAAAACTGTAAGAAACGTGATACTAAACGCAACTAATCTCCGGGACGGTCCATGCCAATGTATCCGACTTAACAAAAAGCATCAAAAATACTCGTGCCCTATCCTGTTTAGATTCGATTCCCATTTATTAGCGGAACGTTTGATAGAATCTGAACAGCTAGTCTGTGCGCATACGAAGTTTAAAAGCGCTCGTATAGTCCCAGACAAAACCACCAATCAAAGATTAACACAAAAGCGTACCATAAACGAAAATAACATTGTTGAGGTCACAACAAATATGATCGCGCCAGCAGCTGAACCCACAGGTGCAGCTAATCTAACTCATGTTAGTCAGTGTACTGATGTACCAATGCAGTGTGTTAGTTTGTCTCTCATAACCCTAGTGTCCCTAGATAACCAGAACATATCTGATGGAGACACTAATGTCATTCCTTTCAGTGTAATATCGGAAGCCCACAATCAAACACTTGATTTTATTGCGAAGGCTCATAAAAACACTGCTAAACCTAAAATGAATATACCAATTAAGAAGAAAGTAAATAAAAAACCTTCTGGTTCTAGACCGAATACCAAAAATATTTCAACGGCCTTACCAAACAAAATTATAATTTCTGAAACCATGCTTAACCCTACTCATCGTAAGGGAGGTTATAAGGACACATTTCGTTCAAACGTCACACGAAACGGCCACTTCAACCATCATGTAAGCAAACCTACTATTAGACAGACGGCAATGAACCAACGTGCCCCATGGTTTCCCCCAAATGTTATAAGTAATAAACATGCAAGATGTAACTCTTATCATCACTCTCGCAGTTTATTTTTTTTATTTAAACACATATATGTTGGTACAAAAGGGCACCAGATACATATGCGCCACACAAAATAATGAAAGTAGGAAGAGAAAGGATGAAAAGATAAGGCGGACTGAAATGTGCAACCAGAAGACTCTTTCAGTTAAGAAAGTTATAGCCACTCTTTATGAAGAAAGTAAAAGAAGGTTGCAGCAGGATCGCCACTGGCTTCTATTCTGAGCCATATCTGATAACGTCTCTAGCCACTGTGTTGCACCATCTCTCGGACCCCAGCCAGGGATTCGTGAAGGACCAACAGAAGCTAGCCCTTTGCAGCTCTCTTTCATGCCACGACACCATGTCATACACTGACCTCCTCTCCGCTTTCTCCAACCAGTCCCAGGGTCGGCAAATAATGCACGACGTGGAAGTCTCTGGGACGACATTCGTAAAACATGTCCAAGCCACCGAAGTCGGTGTTTCAAGATGGTGACACCAATTGAATTATCGTCTCTGCGCCCGAACACACGATGCTGAACCTCTGCATTACTAACATGGTGTTGCCACTGGATGTCAGCAATCCTTCGGAGACAACGATGATCGAACACAGAGAGACGTCTAACATCGTCAACTCGGAGAGTTCAGATTTCAGAAGCATAGAGCAAAACTGCTCTCACCGACGCGTTGTAGATCCGACCTTTTACAGCCAGACTAACATCACGAAGGCGCCAAAGACGGCCCAGATTGGCATAAGCCGCTCTGGCTTTCCTTATATGTGCATCAATCTAATCACTCACGCCACCACCAGCACTTATATATCTGCCTAGATACACGAACTTCTCAACTACTTCAATCTGCTCACCATCCATGATGAGTACAGGATTAGAATCCTGCCAGTCTTGTAGGAGTACTTTGCAATTGGAGGGTGCAAAGCACATGCCGTACCTGCGGACACTGATTGCCAACTGATTAAGTGCTGATTGCATGCCTTGGGCATTATCGCACAGTAAGACAATATCATCCGCATACTCAAGGTCGAGAAGTCGTTCCCCAGGCAACATATCCACACCGCCATTACTTACATCCATCAGAGCTGTTTCCAGGATGTCATCGATGGCAAAGTTGAAGAGGAACGATGATGGGCCCGATGATTTGTAGCGCTTCAAGAGTTGGAGTTCCTTGCGGACTTCCGCCTCGTTTGGTGGATCAGTCGTCACCAGCCATGGGGGTCAGGACAAACTGGTTGATGCTGCCGGAGCAGCAGGCCAGTTGAACTGCCCTTCGAAGAATTCCGCCCATCGTCCAAGACGTCGACAGATGTTAGTGATTGGCATCCCATCATCCTCGTAGATTGTTTCACTCACACTAGACTTCTTGCTGCCAGTGGCTCGGATGAGTTGGAAGAGCTTCCGGCAGTTACCAGATGCAGCTGCTGCTTCCAACTCATTAGCACGCTCCGACCACCAGGCTTCTCGGTCCTTACGCAAGCTTTGCTCGATTTCATTACGTAACAGCCTTCGTTTGTGGCCGAACTCACGGTCACCCGGAGTAGATCGACGGGCTTCCATCAGTTGTACTACATTAGTTAAGCTGATTCCTCTGTAATTGTCTTTGCAGGTGACTGTGAGTGTGATCATAAATGAAAATCGTTGAGCAATGAAATTAAGCAAACTTTACCTAAGGACAAGAAGGCCTGGGGCAGTTCAGCTTGTCTTCTCTCGATCAAATTATCCTACCCTACATGGCCAGTGACGACTGATCCGTCTAGCGAGACGGAAGCGTTCAAGGAACTTTAACACTTAAAGTGACACGAATTGCCAGGCCCATATAACTTATTTCCTGCCCCTTTTAAAGGTGGCGGCAACCTCCCACTTGTGTAACTGACTGGCAATCAGAAAGTGTTCCAACATCATGGACCGAGTTTATAGTTGTCCCTATCTTTGAAAAAAGTACCCGTCGTCTCTGTAACAAATATCGAGTAGTAAGTCTATTTCCAATGTTGTCTTACTACGCGATAGTACCCAAGCCATGCAATCCGCACTTCATTAGTTGACAATTAGTGTCTTTACGCATTGTATGTGCTTTGCACCCTTCAAGTGCAAAGTAATTTTACAAGAATGAAAGGACACTGATCCTGCTTTCACTCTGAGTAGTGAGCAGATATAAGTGGTCGAGAATTTCGTGTATCTAGGTATCAGCATAGGTGGTGGTTGTTGTGTGAGTGGTGAGATCAGTTCACTTATAGTGAAGGCCAGAGCGCTTGTGCCAGTGTAGGCCATCTTTAGCGCCTTCGTGATGTTAGTCTGGTTGTAAAAGACCGGATCTACAACACGTCCGTGATAGGAGATTTACGAATGACGTCCCAGTTGATTCCGCATCGTGCACTGTTTCCCAACTGTGCGACTGGTTGAAAAATGGTGTGTGTGGTGCTATGAAAGAAAGTAGTCCAGGATTTGATTCTATTTGTCCTTCGCGACTTTCTGGTTGGAGTCATAGATATGAAGCTACTCAGTAGCTAGAGACGCTGTCAGGTATGGCTCAAAATAGAAGCCAGTGGCGATCCTGCTGTAAATAATGGACGCGACTTATTAAACTGGTAGAACTCTTTCTGATTGTACCTTTGCCAACTGAACTGCCTCTCCCATTTTTAATAATATTATTATTTCACTATCATACACTGACTTATGTTCGTTATTGTTTCTCGTTTTCTTCACAGTACTTTACATCCTCTGTCTCTTCACATTCTCATTGTTATTATGTCGCGCATATATATTCGGTGCCCCTTCGTACCAATATTTGTGTGTTCAAATAAAGTATAGTATTAGCAAAGACTAGTTTTTGATGATCATTTTATTGCCATTTTCAGTGATGTTAGTTTACTTCTTATTAGCTTCGGTAACTGTTCGCCTGACTGATTAGTTATGTGATGGTTATGTAGCAAAAGCAGGTTCGAGCATTCTTGAAATGTTCGAATTCGCTGTGGCTAGTACATATGTGAGATAACAAAAAGTAGTTGTTTGTTTTAACTTTTTCCGTGTTATTTTGTTTACGGGATTCACATTAGTTGTTCCTCATTTTATTTTTGGACACAGATACGTCTTATGAGTATACCAGCTTATCACAAATTCGCACGTTGAATTCACAACAAGAAACCTTGCATTATCCGTCTGACTAGCCTCTATATATGCTTGTCCGGAGATCAAGAGAATCACTGGAGAAGAATTATGAGTGATCTTCAAAACAGATTTCCACTAGAGCTTCTCTTAAAAAGGATAGTGGCTCCAAACGAAGTAATAGTGGACATTTTCTGATGACTAGTGAAAAAAAGTATACCACATGCCAATAATTGCTTTATAAAATTATTTAAGATGACCAGATCACAACATGGAGTCAATCTAATAAGTCATCGATTATTGATTAGTGTTTTTAGTAAAGTTGAATTGATCTTTATTGCTTGAAACTGTGTGGAGTACCTGGCTAATATGCTCTCCAAAATGGTAGAAATCAATGGTTTGATGAGACCCTCGTTATATACACAATTCATCAATCACAGAAATACTCAAACAGATTTTGTCTACAATCTTCACTAAATATTGAATGTGTAATCAAGTATACTTATATTTACTTTATCGTCATTCTCTTATTTTCTTCATTCTTTTTAAAGTTATTTTTAGAAATCTAGTACTTTTATGAATCAGAGTAATTTAAACCTCGAATTAGTGTATTTATTTACTGATAGCTTTCAGTAAAATTTACAATTAATTTCAACTCAATATTTGTTTGTTCCCAGTCAGTAGCAGTACCGATTTTTTATCCCTCGTTAGTTATTGACGTAGTAACTGAAGGTCTCTTGTTACTGATTAGTGAAGTCTGAATGAGATCAAGTTCATTTCTTATCCAAATTCAGTTCACTATACCTTATTAAACGTTTCGTTCATGAAAATCGGCTTCAGGTTATATTTAATGCGTGCTCAACAATTAGGAATAATTTCCAAGTGATATTTGAAGTAATAGTAATATCACTCCCTGATTTTGAATAGGTTTCTCTACTGGACTGATATGAATTTCTAGTATACAAGGATTAATAATATCATTTCTGCCTAAGACTGGATGGATGTGGTTCGTGCTCATAATTCACTGTTTGAATGCTGAAGTACGCATTTCGCTCAGTATAAATATAAGAAAAGCGATCCCTAAAGTGGTGTCTATTATTATGTACAAAATTTGTTGTTCACCGTTTAATATTTTCCCTGATTTGAATAGACATCAATTCACAAATTCTTATTCCTTTCTAGATAAACTCAGAAAACACCGATATTCGTCAATCGAAATCAAATATGCTGAATATATGGTGGAGAAGATTTGTGAGTCAGGTGGATGATTTTGATGGACTTTTGTTCTCTGAGCTGCAGGGTTTGGTCGTGGAGCTTTCATCGTGATTCTGAACGACATCATCAGCACAAACTCCAAGTAGTAGTCTACCAAACCATCCAGCTCAAAGAACCAATCTCCATCAAAATGCTGAATCAATTTTATGATCCTTTAGGATTAGAAAAGACTAATAGTGGTAAGAGTTATCTTGTTGATCACAGTATTAAACAAGTTTCTAAATGTTTTCATAGTCTTCTTACATCCATTTTATGGATGATACGTTTTTATTGGAATTTTTTGAGAGAAATGTGGCTGGAACCAATTCCAAAACTAATGTAAACTTCGCCAAACGATGTGGTTGAAATTTTCCAACAGCTTTTGTAGAGGACATGATTAAAAAAGCACTTAAAGTCCTTAATTGTCAGTATGAATGTTAACCGTTCTGTTATTAATTTTTGTTTTGTTCTTTCTGTATTAATCTCAACTGCATTTATATATCAAAGAACAACTTGGTAATTTACTGAGGGTGTTCCAAATTCAGGTTTGTCTTAGTAGTTTCGCTGATAGTACAAAACCGGCTGCGTCATGTTAATTTGGGTATTTCGTCTTGGCTGCATGTTAACCAGTCACTCTCTCGTGTTGTGGAATGCAATGAAGCAAGCTTTCAATTATATTAGTGAAGACAGATTGTTGAATAGACAACGATATCATGTGATGTGGAACCAACTTCGTATGTTAGTACGAGAAAGCTTATTTTTGATGTGGCTAAAGATAGATTATGTGAATTTGTGGACCGAAAATACTGCTTCTTATGCTGTTCAGATCAACGGAAAATAATTCAGGAAAAATCGTGTCGCGAAAAAATTAAGGAGGGTCAAGTATTATATATATATATATATATATATATATATATATATATATTGTGAAAATAATATTTACAGAATTCACACCAGTTTACAGGCATGATCAGATTGATATAAAAAGCAACATTGAATGTACAGAACAAACATGAAATATAAAATTATTTATGTCTGCTGGTTCAGTAATTGATAAGTAGATTATATATGGCATATATCACGGCAAGCCAATGCAACACCAGGAAACTTATTTTTTCTTAAGTGGATAGCCTGATGATTTATGAACGTATTTCTTTGAGGTTATTTTCAGTGTTAAAGCGAGTTATTGATAAATATCTACAACTAGGAAAATTAAGATAAAAGCAAAGAGCACGGAACAACAAAACAATGATTGCCAAAATATGCCGGTCAGGTTACCACTGTTCATGTTAGATATTATTCAAACGTGTTAGAGTTGCTTGTGACAGTGTTAACGTAAGGTCTGTAAAGGGACAGCAAGTACGTGGTTAAGCATTTCAAGTTCCGATAATCTCACTTGTGGAGTAAGGTACACTTACAGACGCTAGAGCATTTAATGCATTCTCAGAGGAGCAATATGCATTAATGGAGCAAACAATTATTGGGAGAGAGTTTAACATACGGATAGTTTGTGGTAGATTATTCCAGAGTCTAGAAAACTTACAGGCAAAGTAATTCATATAGAGAGAAGATCTGGAATATGTTTGTTTCGCTAAAGACAAGGAATTACGAATGTCGTAATGTGAGGCTTTAGCATATTGAATCGCCCCTTGTTACGTCGCGAGATGTAACTTCGAAGTTAGCCAGTTCGTCACATCGTTCTCGTCTAACTCTAGCAGGCTTGCAATCATTCGACATAGACCAGCAATATTGATGATCTTACACTGGTGAGCAAGACTTCGAATAACGCAACCTATCACTATGACTTTTGCTATCTCATTCTCTACCTATCATTTTTTGATTTTATCTTCGCCTATTGTAGGATTTATTTTGTCCTACAGATATACTATTAAAACTGTGAACGCGATACTGGCGATCCCAGAGTCTATGTGAAAGCTATAGTCAGAACAAGGACAATTTGGCTTTAAACTTTATCTGTTTCTAAACATAAAAACAATTAGATTAGTACAATAATTAAAGAATTACAGTCATTAAGTGAAACGCACAAACATACCGACCAGTATTGCGTGTCTTAATAAAATGAATAAAATTTATGAGTCACACTAATATAATAGGATAATGATGTCTTTCATTGGTAAGTCACATGCAACAGGAATAGTTTACAGACACATCACACCAGATTGACGTGGTGGGAGCTTAAGCAACAATTTGATTGGTTAGTTATGGACATAACTGACACCAATATTAATCAGTTCTGTGAACATTCGTTGCTTCATATCAATGATGATTAGTATTTCAAATGAAATAATTAGTTCAATCGATAGAACTAATCAATCAACTACGACTATAATCGACTATTGTGGTTCTTTAACAAGCATTAGCAGCATGTAAATGTTCCTGTGTAATATGTCTGCTAAAATATCAACCACTCGTAAGTATAGTCTCAAAGCAACACAAACGCATATCTGTTTGTAACTTATCCACTTGAATAAGCAGTTCAGGATTAACTGTCGATTATAAATTCATCTTTCTGCTTAATCACTACCAACTAACTACTATAAGGAACTTTCTACTAGAATATTTTACTTTCTTGACCACTGCCTGACTTATTTCCAATTGCTGAGTTCCATGGCGAATCAGAGGATACGAATGCTAGAAATTTACGGTGAGTTTGAACTATAAATTTCCTGCAATGTTCGATCAGCATTAACATGGACTTGACATGCATGACACTGATCACCACCCAGTGATCAATCAATTGTGATTACATCTCAGTCGTACAGGAGGTTGGTCGCGGCCCGAATAGCTCAGTGGTAACGTCTCTGACTGTGAAGCTGAGTGACACGGGATCGAATCCGCCAGGGAGCATCAGTTACCTCAAAGATTACAGGTACACCTTGTTGACGAGTGCCAAGTAGCACGGAACCTGGGTCCAGGGTTTCCTGTTGATCACCTCCAACCACCACCTTACCTCAATATATATATATATAGTGCAAGCAGTGTCGAGCCACCTAGACTGGTGGCCACATTGCAACTTGATCGATAGCATTCGATCAGTGCTAAGAAGGACTTGACATGCATGACATTGATCACCACCCTGTGATCAATCAATTGTGAATGTTAGATCTTGTTTAGACTGTTCGTCAGGCAATGCTAAAGGTGTAGATTCATATTTTAATCCAACTCCAGAATTTATTTTTGAAGCAGACAGTGGTCACACTTTTGAAGCATGGTTTGGCAGAATTGAGGATATTTTCTGAATGGAATTCGTTGCTATGGAGGATGCAAAGAAAGTCCCGTTGCTCTTACAGAAGCTTGGTCCTAACGAGCATCAAAAGTATAAAAAACCATATCCTGCCTAAACATACACGAGAGGTTAATTTCGATGAAACTGTTAACATTTTAAGTAAAATGTTCTGTGAACAGATGTCTCTATTTCGTATCCGGTATAACTGCCTACAGCTGACTTGAGAAGCTGATGAAGATTATACTACGTATGCTGTAAGAGTAAATTTACAAGCAGAACGATTTCAATTAAATGTGTTAACCAGTGATCAATTTAAATGCTTATTATTTATTTCTGGTCTGAACTCTCCCAGCGATGCTGATGTTCGCATGAAGTTATTATCCAGTTTAAAACATGAGGAAGAAATGACACTATAAACTGTTACTGGTTGATGTCAACGAATTATAAACTTAAAACAGGATTTGGCTTTGTTGGAAACAAAACGTTCTGCACCATCTAATCATTCTGTTCATGCTGTTAAGACAGTTCAACAACAAAAGAGTGCCAAAAGTTATAAATATCACACGAAAATTCCAAAACCTTCAACGAAATGTTGGTATTGTGGCGCGTGCTACTTTTCAAGGTTCTGAAGATTTAGAAATCATAGATCCACTGTGTGCAATAAAGTTGGTCATAAAGAATCAGTTTGCCGAACTAGAGAAAATTTGAGTTCAAAGCCAACACAGCGTCCTCACCAATTCCAAAACAAATATATAAACAGTATATATTCTACACGGGCTCTAAGCACGGCAGATAAAAGAAGGTATGTGGAATTAGTGGTTAATGGTGTTCATATCCGATTACATTTGGATACAGCATCAGATATCGCATTGATCTCTAAACGGACATGGAATTTAATTGGTTGTCCACAAGTATTATCAACTGAGCATACTGCACGAAATGCATCCGGAGATATATTAAAGCTTGTTGAATTATAAAACGCGGTTTTCCAACGGTCAGGATAAGAGCCTGATTCCATAAAGAAAGTAAACAGCTTAAGGAGAAGAAGTTGGATATCTGGACCACCATATTTGTAGAGAAATTATGAAATCCCGTCTGCACCGTGACCTTTCGAAACCTTGAGCTTATTTATAACCGTACTAATTTTCAGACATGTGAAGGAGATAGATTTAACTGAGTTACCAGTCATGCATATAACTCTAGAAACAGAGGCATTTATGGATCCTTTGCCATTTGCAAAATTACCACTGAAAAGGTCTTCTATAGTTTTTGAGTCATATATAAAACTATTATTATGCAGGATGCATGGTATATCAACATTTTGAGTTGATTTAGCACGTTTATTGTAAAGGTGGATTAGGTTTTGCACTTTTGAGCCAGTACTTAGTGCTAATAGCTCTTCATTGATGGCTTTTAACCTATGTTTCTCTTTAATTTGGTTAAAAATTATTGTTATTTGTGTGACTGCCGTGAAGTCGTTAGATTTAAAATAACGTTTCTTTAGGTGTCTTAGTTTATTACGATATTAAGCTGGTATATATAATTCGTAATGTTTACTAATCCTGTAAGTCCTAATTGGTGCATAGGAGTCTAGACAAGAGTTAACAATCAAATAGAATATGTTGATGGCATCTGTGAGACTATTACATGAGAACAATGCATCCCAGTCTGAGAGTTTGATCAGTGAGCGCAAGAGGTCCCAGTCTGCATGCTTATAGTCTCTATAATTGCAGGTTCTTTGAATTTGGTCGGTTGTAGGAGGGATAGATGGGGAGAGCACAAGCTACTATCCTATGATCACTGCTTTCAAACTTGCTGTATACTTGTACAGATTGGGGAATGATATCTCTACTAAATATTAGATCAAATGTATTATCACCCTTTGTTGGGGTACGAACCCACTGTGACCAGCAGCATAGATTAAGGATTGATAAAAATCCATCATTGCTTGACTGACAACTACCGGTACTTCAGTTAGTCCCAGGATAATTGAAATCGCCGGTGATAATCTTAGCACTGCTGTTTAGAGTAGATGCATGTATAAATGCATTTTTAATAAGATCATTAAAATTAGCAGTTCTTTCAGGAGCTCTATATATACAACCAAGGAGTGGACTATGATTCAGGGTTTTTGATTGATATCCAGATCGATTCTGGTAAACTATTCAAGATACTATCTTCAACTTTGTTAGTTGTTAAGGTATCCAAAGCAAATATAAGACAACCACCTCCTCGCTTAGTTTCTCTGTCACAACGATAGAGTCGATAGTTTTGGATATTTAATTCGGAATCGGCTACTGCTGGATAACACACTGGAGGCCGAAAAAAAAATCCTCATTTTGGTTAGGTTGAATAATTTGTTGTACTTGTTTTGGTGGACAATTAAAACAGGTGCCTGCATGTTGGGGTTGCGTAGATGGTGCATAACCTAGTATACCATCTTCTCCACTGTGAGAGTGATGATGAGAGTTACACCTTGCAGGTTTATTATTTATAGCATTTGGGGGAAACCATGGGGCACGTTGGTTTATTGCCGTCTGTCTAATAGTAGGCCTGCTTCCATGATGGTTGTAGTGGCCTTCTTGTGTAACGTTTGAACGAAACGTGTCCTTATAACCTCCCTTACGATGAGTAGGGTTAAGCATAGTTTCAGAAATTATACTTTTGTTTGGTAAAGCCGTTGAAATATTTTTGGTAATCGGTTTAGAACTAGGTTTTTTATTTACTTTCTTTTTAATTGGTATATTCATTTTAGGTTTAGCAGTGTTTTTATGAGCCATCACAATAGAATCAGGTGTTTGATTGTGGGCTTCCGATATTACACTGGAAAGAATGACATTAGAGTCTCCACCAGATATGTCCTGGTTATCTAGGGCCACTAGGGGTATGAGAGACAAACTAGCACACTGCATTGGTATATCAGCACACTGACTAACATGAGTTAGATTAGCTGCACCTGTGGGTTCAGCTGCTGGCGCGATCATATTTGTTGTGACCTCAACAATGTTATTTTCGTTTATGGTACGCTTTTGTGTTAATCTTTGATTGGTGGTTTTGTCTGGGACTATACGAGCGCTTTTAAACTTCGTATGCGCACAGACTAGCTGTTCAGATTCTATCAAACGTTCCGCTAATAAATGGGAATCGAATCTAAACAGGATAGGGCACGAGTATTTTTGATGCTTTTTGTTAAGTCGGATACATTGGCATGGACCGTCCCGGAGATTAGTTGCGTTTAGTATCACGTTTCTTACAGTTTTAATGGCAACTTTGTCAGGTATATTATATATAATCACGTTATTTCGTGAGATTATTCGCTTGGTGACTTCGCTAGCTATCAAGTAAATAACGGATTCTACTTTGATCCTGTCTTCGAGCTCAGAAGTAACTATATCCTTTGACA
Organism: Schistosoma mansoni; assembly: GCF_000237925.1. Lineage (NCBI taxonomy): Eukaryota > Metazoa > Platyhelminthes > Trematoda > Strigeidida > Schistosomatidae > Schistosoma > Schistosoma mansoni. The sequence continues at coordinate 22,289,415 of NC_031496.1, forward strand.
ACAGCAGTCGAGGGGGTGACAGTGTCTTTAGTTCTAATTTAGGATCATCATGTTTTAATAAAGTGCCCGCAAGTGACTCCACTTTAGAACGCATATCACTTAATTGCTTATAGACAGCGGCTAATTCGTTCTTAATAAGATCGATACCATCTGTTCGTGAGTTAGAACTCATTATTAAGTTAGACAAAGAGTCATCCAGCAACATGTGTGGAACAAAATCAACTCCCACTAATACCTGATGCAGCAGGAGTAGCAGAGCATGGGGTATAGGTAAGACCAGAGTTGTTAATATCTGAAGAAATAGGGCTTTTCCGGGCTCGTTTTTGTGTCAGTCGAACCATTTTTCTTCAAGGGTTAATTGAATGTTATTATTGATTTATAAACTAGGTTTTAACGATATATAAGCACTTTGTAGTAAATACCGTGTCAGCGTAACGCAAACGTCAAAAGTACCGCAAGTTTTTGTAGTTCTTGCTACTTAGTAATAATATCAACTTTGATAACAGTGTCAAAAGAGCTCATTGTAAGTTCTACTAAATTACGCATTTAGTTCATATACTTCGATCACTTTGGTTATCAGTAAGGAATTATATATTTGAAATTATTCAATGACATCACAATTTAACAGCAATCAATTCTGTATTTCTAGAGTTTCGTAACAAAATCACAGTAAAACTATTTTTCGTCAATTGAATAAGGTTGTTCTTGGTTGGAGTTTTCAACTGGTTTGAAGCGTGGTATTTTAGGCCTCTACCATATATGGCATTTCTTCACAGGATAAACTAGGCAGTTATATGCCGTTTCAAACATTTCACAGTCGAATAATACATCAACTCATTCTTATAAAATTAGGTAGATAATAATCACTCTACGAGCTGCATGAAATAGTGAATACACAATAGTTATCGGTAAATTATCTGAGGTTGAATGTTGGGAATTTTAAATTAAGAACGGTTGACGTGCCTTAAATACTGTCATACTGATATGGACACTTGACGGTTGTAATGTAACACTGTTTTCAAGATCTTGATTCTTATAACCCGTTTCTATATGTGTATGTTTCCAGAGCACGAGTGCTACATTAATGAGATACAAAGCTTGATGTCTGTAAACATTGATATTTCATTCTGTCTTACGATAAATGGGTTCAAACATATTCTATAATGTTATTCAGAAGTATATTTCAAGTGTTTTAGATTTATTTGATTGTTTTGAACGATATTTATAATCACCACATAATGCAGTTGAAATAAGTTACAAAATAATAATTCTATATATTGCAGCCAAAATCTGACTCACAGACGACACCTACTGTTATGAAGGATATAAATGATCAAATCTGTTAACAGATATACACTCTCTTTATCGAACTAACTGTGTAACGACTTCAATAACAGATGAGTAAAATAATCTGAAAAGTGCTATTTGCATGACGAAGTGCGCTGTTTTCAGTTTTTTATTTCATTTAAATGTCACCCTATACATGAAATGTCCAAATTTACAGAGAATTATTTAAATGCCTAACCTCTTAGGTAATTCCCTAGATTATCTATTTAATCTCCTAATGGATGCCATTGAATTGCTTAAGTTTGTTGTTTAATTATGCCATAGAACTCAATCTATTGTTTTCAATTAAATCATTGCTGTGACGTTCAGATTATTGTTCACATTGTCTTCATATGTATGATTCGGTAATAGCAATATATGTAAGTAATAGATGCAAAGCTAGCGTAATCAAGCTCTAAATTGCTTTCCGAGGAGTAATACAGTAATCAGATAACTTCATTTGATATTTTGGTGTCATATCGCATTTTTATATAGATGGTATAAGTATTGTTTCAGTGACCTCATGTCCGTATCTTTGAATATAATAAATATGAAGATAACTTTTGCCTTTTTTACTCTTACAAACGTCAAATAACAGAAGTTATGTGGTCTTTGAATGAACCCAGGACTCCTTTGCAATGATGACTGATTGATTTCGAATTCCAAATAGAGTACATTCGATCGTGTTAATCTAATACTTCTTGGTTAAATTGCGTTGTTTCTGAGATTAACAGTTTATACTATTATTAAAATACTTCAGATTATCAAAAGTTATTTCCTCAAACTCTAACATCGAAATACATTTTGAAGTTCTATTTGCAATCACTTCGAAACGAATCAATGTTATTATGAATATTAATAAAATATTGTAAAAATAGTTTTTTAAGCATTTTGAAAAGAAGATAAGGTTAAGTTTGTGTCTCCTCTTCCATGAGGGGTGAAGCTCTAGTTTACTACACCTAGAATTATACGTCAAGGCACAATCAGTTCCAAGAGTACGAAGTGTAAATCGTCTCTGTACTGATTCCAGTGTAGGGTCAGTGAAATGTCACTGAATCCTAGGCAAACCACTCGGCAGTTGGGTCACTGAATATCGAACAGATCGTCGAACATTGTCAAGGTCAAAGACAGTCGACGCGAATCAGTTAATGATACGCCATGGACTGGCACACGCGGCAGTGGTTGTACTTTCGCTTCTGTACTTTCGTGGTTGTACCTTAACTAATATATTCTTGTAATAACTCTAACACCTAAAGTGACACGAATTGCCAGGCCCATATAACTTATTTCCTGCCCCTTTTAAAGGTGGCGGCAACCTCCCACTTGTGTAACTGACTGGCAATCAGAAAGTGTTCCAACATCATGGACCGAGTTTATAGTTGTCCCTATCTTTGAAAAAAGTACCCGTCGTCTCTGTAACAAATATCGAGTAGTAAGTCTATTTCCAATGTTGTCTTACTACGCGATAGTACCCAAGCCATGCAATCCGCACTTCATTAGTTGACAATTAGTGTCTTTACGCATTGTATGTGCTTTGCACCCTTCAAGTGCAAAGTAATTTTACAAGAATGAAAGGACACTGATCCTGCTTTCACTCTGAGTAGTGAGCAGATATAAGTGGTCGAGAATTTCGTGTATCTAGGTATCAGCATAGGTGGTGGTTGTTGTGTGAGTGGTGAGATCAGTTCACTTATAGTGAAGGCCAGAGCGCTTGTGCCAGTGTAGGCCATCTTTAGCGCCTTCGTGATGTTAGTCTGGTTGTAAAAGACCGGATCTACAACACGTCCGTGATAGGAGATTTACGAATGACGTCCCAGTTGATTCCGCATCGTGCACTGTTTCCCAACTGTGCGACTGGTTGAAAAATGGTGTGTGTGGTGCTATGAAAGAAAGTAGTCCAGGATTTGATTCTATTTGTCCTTCGCGACTTTCTGGTTGGAGTCATAGATATGAAGCTACTCAGTAGCTAGAGACGCTGTCAGGTATGGCTCAAAATAGAAGCCAGTGGCGATCCTGCTGTAAATAATGGACGCGACTTATTAAACTGGTAGAACTCTTTCTGATTGTACCTTTGCCAACTGAACTGCCTCTCCCATTTTTAATAATATTATTATTTCACTATCATACACTGACTTATGTTCGTTATTGTTTCTCGTTTTCTTCACAGTACTTTACATCCTCTGTCTCTTCACATTCTCATTGTTATTATGTCGCGCATATATATTCGGTGCCCCTTCGTACCAATATTTGTGTGTTCAAATAAAGTATAGTATTAGCAAAGACTAGTTTTTGATGATCATTTTATTGCCATTTTCAGTGATGTTAGTTTACTTCTTATTAGCTTCGGTAACTGTTCGCCTGACTGATTAGTTATGTGATGGTTATGTAGCAAAAGCAGGTTCGAGCATTCTTGAAATGTTCGAATTCGCTGTGGCTAGTACATATGTGAGATAACAAAAAGTAGTTGTTTGTTTTAACTTTTTCCGTGTTATTTTGTTTACGGGATTCACATTAGTTGTTCCTCATTTTATTTTTGGACACAGATACGTCTTATGAGTATACCAGCTTATCACAAATTCGCACGTTGAATTCACAACAAGAAACCTTGCATTATCCGTCTGACTAGCCTCTATATATGCTTGTCCGGAGATCAAGAGAATCACTGGAGAAGAATTATGAGTGATCTTCAAAACAGATTTCCACTAGAGCTTCTCTTAAAAAGGATAGTGGCTCCAAACGAAGTAATAGTGGACATTTTCTGATGACTAGTGAAAAAAAGTATACCACATGCCAATAATTGCTTTATAAAATTATTTAAGATGACCAGATCACAACATGGAGTCAATCTAATAAGTCATCGATTATTGATTAGTGTTTTTAGTAAAGTTGAATTGATCTTTATTGCTTGAAACTGTGTGGAGTACCTGGCTAATATGCTCTCCAAAATGGTAGAAATCAATGGTTTGATGAGACCCTCGTTATATACACAATTCATCAATCACAGAAATACTCAAACAGATTTTGTCTACAATCTTCACTAAATATTGAATGTGTAATCAAGTATACTTATATTTACTTTATCGTCATTCTCTTATTTTCTTCATTCTTTTTAAAGTTATTTTTAGAAATCTAGTACTTTTATGAATCAGAGTAATTTAAACCTCGAATTAGTGTATTTATTTACTGATAGCTTTCAGTAAAATTTACAATTAATTTCAACTCAATATTTGTTTGTTCCCAGTCAGTAGCAGTACCGATTTTTTATCCCTCGTTAGTTATTGACGTAGTAACTGAAGGTCTCTTGTTACTGATTAGTGAAGTCTGAATGAGATCAAGTTCATTTCTTATCCAAATTCAGTTCACTATACCTTATTAAACGTTTCGTTCATGAAAATCGGCTTCAGGTTATATTTAATGCGTGCTCAACAATTAGGAATAATTTCCAAGTGATATTTGAAGTAATAGTAATATCACTCCCTGATTTTGAATAGGTTTCTCTACTGGACTGATATGAATTTCTAGTATACAAGGATTAATAATATCATTTCTGCCTAAGACTGGATGGATGTGGTTCGTGCTCATAATTCACTGTTTGAATGCTGAAGTACGCATTTCGCTCAGTATAAATATAAGAAAAGCGATCCCTAAAGTGGTGTCTATTATTATGTACAAAATTTGTTGTTCACCGTTTAATATTTTCCCTGATTTGAATAGACATCAATTCACAAATTCTTATTCCTTTCTAGATAAACTCAGAAAACACCGATATTCGTCAATCGAAATCAAATATGCTGAATATATGGTGGAGAAGATTTGTGAGTCAGGTGGATGATTTTGATGGACTTTTGTTCTCTGAGCTGCAGGGTTTGGTCGTGGAGCTTTCATCGTGATTCTGAACGACATCATCAGCACAAACTCCAAGTAGTAGTCTACCAAACCATCCAGCTCAAAGAACCAATCTCCATCAAAATGCTGAATCAATTTTATGATCCTTTAGGATTAGAAAAGACTAATAGTGGTAAGAGTTATCTTGTTGATCACAGTATTAAACAAGTTTCTAAATGTTTTCATAGTCTTCTTACATCCATTTTATGGATGATACGTTTTTATTGGAATTTTTTGAGAGAAATGTGGCTGGAACCAATTCCAAAACTAATGTAAACTTCGCCAAACGATGTGGTTGAAATTTTCCAACAGCTTTTGTAGAGGACATGATTAAAAAAGCACTTAAAGTCCTTAATTGTCAGTATGAATGTTAACCGTTCTGTTATTAATTTTTGTTTTGTTCTTTCTGTATTAATCTCAACTGCATTTATATATCAAAGAACAACTTGGTAATTTACTGAGGGTGTTCCAAATTCAGGTTTGTCTTAGTAGTTTCGCTGATAGTACAAAACCGGCTGCGTCATGTTAATTTGGGTATTTCGTCTTGGCTGCATGTTAACCAGTCACTCTCTCGTGTTGTGGAATGCAATGAAGCAAGCTTTCAATTATATTAGTGAAGACAGATTGTTGAATAGACAACGATATCATGTGATGTGGAACCAACTTCGTATGTTAGTACGAGAAAGCTTATTTTTGATGTGGCTAAAGATAGATTATGTGAATTTGTGGACCGAAAATACTGCTTCTTATGCTGTTCAGATCAACGGAAAATAATTCAGGAAAAATCGTGTCGCGAAAAAATTAAGGAGGGTCAAGTATTATATATATATATATATATATATATATATATATATATATTGTGAAAATAATATTTACAGAATTCACACCAGTTTACAGGCATGATCAGATTGATATAAAAAGCAACATTGAATGTACAGAACAAACATGAAATATAAAATTATTTATGTCTGCTGGTTCAGTAATTGATAAGTAGATTATATATGGCATATATCACGGCAAGCCAATGCAACACCAGGAAACTTATTTTTTCTTAAGTGGATAGCCTGATGATTTATGAACGTATTTCTTTGAGGTTATTTTCAGTGTTAAAGCGAGTTATTGATAAATATCTACAACTAGGAAAATTAAGATAAAAGCAAAGAGCACGGAACAACAAAACAATGATTGCCAAAATATGCCGGTCAGGTTACCACTGTTCATGTTAGATATTATTCAAACGTGTTAGAGTTGCTTGTGACAGTGTTAACGTAAGGTCTGTAAAGGGACAGCAAGTACGTGGTTAAGCATTTCAAGTTCCGATAATCTCACTTGTGGAGTAAGGTACACTTACAGACGCTAGAGCATTTAATGCATTCTCAGAGGAGCAATATGCATTAATGGAGCAAACAATTATTGGGAGAGAGTTTAACATACGGATAGTTTGTGGTAGATTATTCCAGAGTCTAGAAAACTTACAGGCAAAGTAATTCATATAGAGAGAAGATCTGGAATATGTTTGTTTCGCTAAAGACAAGGAATTACGAATGTCGTAATGTGAGGCTTTAGCATATTGAATCGCTCGATTGGATGTGAAGGATAGTTTGTTAAGCATTTTGAAAAGAAGATAAGGTTAAGTTTGAGTCTCCTCTTCCATGAGGGGTGAAGCCCTAGTTTACTACACCTAGAATTATACATCAAGGCACAATCAGTTCCAAGAGTACGAAGTGTAAATCGTCTTTGTACTGGTTCAAGCCTTGCAGTACAGTACTTGTGGCCCAATACATGTAGTACGGATTTACATCCAATTAGATGCTGCAAATTTGAGCATGATATTTCTTAATTTTTTCATTAAAGTTTAAACGTACACAGTTATTCAGAAATTTAAACCAGTTTACATTTGTTGGAATACATCGATTTGTTTTCAAAATTTGTCAAGGTGATATTGTCAAATTCATCCTAAAGTTTATTTATTGTTATAATGAAGCATTCGCAAGCTTATAATGTACGATTTGTATCTGTTTAGAAAACCATTCAAAAAATTGTAGGCGCTGAGCAGCTTTTCTGTCCTAGTACGGAACTCCTCAGCAGTGCGCAAACAATCCTATTAAGGATCGAAACCTGGACTTTCAGGTCTCAGTGGAATAGCTATACTTTTAGAACACTGTGTCAGCATGAACGCTGTCATCACTTTGTTTCGGAAATGAGATGGATATCGACTGAAACGCTTGTGAAATGTCTATTATTGTTTGGAATTCGATATAACCTTTTGAATGTTGATTCCGTGATTCAAAGGTTAATATTTCGACGACATGCACTTGGGTTCTGAGTTATATTGATCGTAGTGTCACGTATCTGCATTGCTTGGGAGTTCCATATTAGTAGTAAATAGCTGTCCTATAATTCCAGGTTTCTAAAGGTTGTCAAACTGAAGTCTGTTCGCGATCCCATTATTAATTCTACTTATTTCACTTGTCAGTCAGTCAGATAGCTACAGTGTAGGACCAGACACATATATGCATCGGTCCAAGTTGCCATACTTCATAAGCACAACAAGATGAACACTGAATTATTAGAAGTCAATTTAATCGTGGTAATATATGAAAGAGACTGTACATAAGGATATAGTACACGAAGAAAGACAGATATGTAGCAGTTTTAATTTTATAGTTTAAGAGAAGACAGAGAGTGTATACACTGACCCCAGTGTGATCGATTCTGAGCCATGTCACACAGAGTCTCCAATCATTGGTTACGATAGTCACGCGGACCCGAACCAAGAAGTCTGTATCTACCAACATGGCTCTTCTGTAAATCTCATAGTCATATATCATCATTTTATTTCGGATATAAATTTTACTACTTAGAAATAGAAGCGAAAATATCATCTGTTCAGATGGTTGTCATATTATCAATAGGTCCACAGCTGTTTTTGATAAATAATTTGATCACAAAAGAACATAACAAAATTCGACGTTATTTTATCCCATAATATTTTGTTATTTTCAACGGTGCATAGCAACACTGAAGTTACACTGATTTCAACAGTTTAGATTACATTTTTCAATACAACGTTCGATTATCGTCAGTCGATCGAAAGAAAAAAATTTTGTTGGGCGTACTCTGAATAACAATAAACAGTAACCGAAATGGTCCATAGCATTTCAACTGGTTTACTTGTTTTAATTAGATACAACAGTCTTTTAGATATTAAGTTTCTCTATTCTTAATATGGTATGAAATGTTCAACTTAGGGTTTGAATAAGTTTTGTCATGTCAAGTCTGAGTAAGTAGGTTCTCTCGTTCGAAGATGAATGCGATAGGTGGCTACATATCTCGATCCTTAAATTGTATCGGTAGCATTTCAAGTTTGATACTTTCAAGTATATAAATAAATATACCTTTACCCTGTGAAAAAAGTTGTAAATTTATCGCTAAATGGTTTGAAAGCGTAGACCAATTATTGATAAGTCTCGGTTATTGAACGCTATACTCGGATCCTAAGCTAATCTCGTAACCCTTAAGCTCAATCTACACAGTAACTCGAACATGAGAGAAAAGGCTCAAAATATGTGAGAAGCACGTTACTTCAAAGGTTCATTCATGTACAGAAAGCATAGGGTTTTGATAGTATTTTAGAGGTCCTTTGATTTCCCGGAAAATCCTGGAATGCTACTATGCATAGTAGCAGTTTAATTATCGATCAATCAGAAACTCAACAAGTGACTTTGCACTTTCATGATGTTTTTAGAAAAACTTCTAGTCAACGCTGATTGGATAAAATGCTTCTCAATATTTCCTGAGCTTTTCATATCGATAGCGAGAAATTCTCTGCATCACTCCAACAATTATACGCCTCTTAACAACCACTAGAACATTGTGTCTATTTAATTAATTACTACTACTTCTAATTACACCTCTTACCCCTCTTAAAGTAGCATAGGTCTCACACCACTATTCACCATCCAAACATGTGCTGGGCAATCATTTCCAATTCTTTCAAAATGTTATTCAACCTTTTCATATCTGCTTTTATTTCTAGGCGTAATGTGTTAATTTGCCTTCCTCTTTTGCGCTTTCCTTACAGATTCGAAGCCAGAGCTTTTCGCGTGACGCAGTTCGGTGGGTCCCTAATGTATGTCCGATTAAATAAATTAAAATTAGTTGATTTTGCTCATCATAGGCGTATTGACGTAGAGGTGAGTAACTGGTATTTGAGACTTTTAAACTGATCACCACATTTTGCTAAACAGAGATAATGGTGGCTAGCAGTTTGAAGCAATCGGTACTGGGTTCAAGTCCTTGAGTGAATATCAACTGTGGGATGCAGTTACATTCAGTTGACCAGTTCTAAGTAGGACGAAACGCTCGTCCTGGATTCCACTGCTAGCCACTCTCCCCTCCGCCTATGTTGCTCGTAATTGAAGGAAATATCAAAGCAATCCTCACTGGATGCACATTTATCAATATGAGATCGATCAAATGTAGTCCACAACATCAATGGGAAGTGTTATATCCCCCGGTGAATTACAAATGGTAACTTTTAGGTCTATTTATGGATCAATGTAATATGCCTATTTCCTATTGTACAATTATTACGTAACTGAACTATTCATATTCATATTTCCCTTATCATTAGCTTTATTTTGACCCTGACTTATTATTATACGATTCTTGAGTTATCATCAGTTTATTGATTACTATTCACAGCCACATTCGGCTAAATATTGTACAAACGTTATTATCTATTTTATGGGTCGATATGGTTGATTGTTTGGTATATAAACTCAGTATGTTTGAAATACAATGATTGATACCACTGAGGCTGTTATTGGTGTTTTGGACTTAACTGGTTGGGCTAGGCAGATAGCAGGACCGGTTAGCACTGTAGACTGCTCGTACGGTTTCGTGTGTCACTGTTCCAATCGACAATTCGCTGCTTCCTGTTTGGCGGTCTTATCGCGTCACACATCAACTAGGCATCCACTCGGCTACAAGCATAACAGGAAGACGCAAACAAACATTATAAAAATAAATGATCATATTAATTGACCAAGAAGGAATATTCAGGTAAGACCTAAAGAAGAAAAGCCAAATATGGTCCACTGACACTAGCAACTAAAATCTAGCCGATATAAAATCAGCTATGGCTTCCGAACATCAATCATATATACCTGAATGTATTCATTGCTTTAATTATTCAACTTTACGTAAAGAATTTGAATAGACGGAGATCGTCTTGCTTTTTGAATTTGAAAGGTACTCATCCAACTGTGCAAATCAGTAACCGAATCGTCTTATAGAAGCACACATACATTTGAGTTTGTTTACATCAAATTTGGCTAAGCCCTTTTGTTAACTTATTTAACGGACAGTCATTCATACAACTTCAACCTATCTATACTATTGTACTTTTATTATGTACGCTTGTACATTGCTTACTGCCTAAGCATGTATTTATTCTGCTAGCCTTACTATTAATCACTTGATCCGATGATTCATGCCATTCCACTTGTATATATATGTACATCTTAATCCTGTTCACTGCTCTACACTGTACTGTACTCGCTCATTCGGCTCTCACGCTCACTCGCCTGTTTTATGACACCACTTTTTCATGCTTGCTTTACGTGCCTGTGATTTTGGATATCTGTGTGTGGCCCAATAATAAACGAAATCAACCCATCGTCTTCGCCTTCTGATTTATGCACCGTTAGGATGTTATCGAGTAACGGTTATCAGAACGAACAGTATACGAAGTTTAAGGAAAATATCGAATATCGACCACCACAGCCTTTACCTAATTCTTTCTTCTACGCTATATTTTAAAGACTGAAATATATTGTCTTGTTTGTGAATTGAATGTCATTTCTATAATCTTAAGTGCTTTTTTATGTACACTTCCCAGTGTTGTTTCGTGAATTCTTAAATTCATGTGCATGTAAACCAGAGATTAACTAAAAGTGTAAAGTCAAACTCATCTTGATCAATTTTATTTAGACCCAATCTATTTTTGACAGTGTTTCTCCCCTTCTGTTTTCTACATTTTTCTTTATATTTTACAATAATCTATTTTGAATGTTTGTGGGAATCTTTCATTAATTTTAAGAGTGTGTAATTTGAAATTGTGTATATTGTAAATTAGTGAATCCTACACAATAGAAAGCTGAAAATTTGAATTCAGAACATCCGTTGATTAGGCTAACTAAAATTTATTTAATTTAAATAATAAGCACAAAATAATGTAAGTTGTTTACTGAGTTAGAAGAATGATAATTGGAGAACATTGATTCTTATGTTGATATAAAGTTTTGTGAACGATTAATAGGTATTTAACATGTATGTGAATAGGACCATAAAATAAAAATGAGTATGAGTATTGTGTATGTTAAAGATTTGCTTAAGACAGTGCAAATAAATCATTCAAATGTTGAAGCGTTGCAAAGCATCTTTAGGGTGTCGAATATGTAGTGCATATTAGTTTCACCACACATCACATTCCACCTCAGGATTCATTGGTGAACCAACTGGACAACCATATGCACGTGCGAATCTGTTATTATTAACCAACACCCCGGTTACTCTTTCAAGGTAGAGAAAATAAAATTATTTAATTAGTTTGGACAGCCGTAAACTAAATATACAACTACTATAAAGTTTGGAAACTGAAATTACTATTTTTCTGATAAAAAATCTGAAAAGTGAGTAAGATTGAAGTTGAAGTAGGCGACTATCACTGGAGTTGTAGACCATCGGAATTCATTAATTTTTGCTTTCTTATAGCCGTTTGTAGTGTTAGATGAGTGACAGTTATATCACATTCAAAGATCAAAACGTTCATTCTCGTTATCGAATATAATGCTGAATACTTTTATTTCTTCGTTTTATAATGCAATATCTGCTTTGAAAACTTTAGTTTTTGTGGCAACAAATATTTCCATAGTCATAATTTTTAGTATGGCATATGTATTTTTAATCGCTATAAATTCTTACCTGAATTTTTCCAAAACATGAGGCTGGGCTACCGAAGTTAGTAGAAGCATAGTCTGACCATGATGTCCACACAAACTCTTTAAAATGAGATAATGAAAACAGTTGTAAAGTACATTACTAGATATTTGGTGGTAAAACAAATAGGATTATATTTAAGATGACATTGCACTTATTATACCTTACCGACAGTATACAGTATTATCACATGAGAACAGAGATAGTATTTAAGAGGTTTGATGAAATGCAACTTTAAACAATAGCAATTTTTGAATACGTCTGGTTGAGTTGGCATTTTTCATTTTCTTAAATTATGTTATGACCTTAGTTTTAAGCTTTATTACTTTTCAAGATGTCACTGACAAAATGAAAATATTATTGAGTTGAACTTTAAACTAATGAATACCAAAATGAATTTAATTTGCAGCTTAACTGTGAATAGCAAGTTTATTCAGGTGAACGATCCACTTAACCAACTTCTCATATCGAATTTCATACGTTGTGATCATAGAAATTGAAAAAATAATTTGGTGGTTTGTATGAATTTAAACAAGTGTTATTGAACGTTGATGAAGCAGACTATGTTGTTCACCATGTAAATATTTTAGAAGAACAACAAGTTTCAAATCCTTTTGGTAATTGAATGTTCTGGCTAAAATATAATGTCGGAATAATTGCATGAATGCCATGTACTCCATGTACCGGCAATAAACTTGTATATTATTCTTCTGTTGAATTTCAGGAATAATGACATGAGTGGTTTAAAAGGTTTTTATGAAAAATGTTGATGTTTACAGCAATCACATCAAGACTCTGTAGTGCCGTGCTTCAAAAATAGTTCACTTCTGTAACCCTTATTATACAAATCTTAGCGGTGTATAAAATCAGAAGGCAAAAGGAAGCGGAAACTACATTTTATTTGATGAATGATGCAGACCAGAAAGCTGTGGGCACATGAGCAAGTGTAAGCGAGCGAAGCAAAGATGATGCATAGTGGAGATGGCTGGGAAGCCAATTCGAGAGCGAAGCGAAAGATAATGCGTATTGGAGATGGCGGGGAAGCCAACTCGCTATGAGCAGGCATTACTCAATATTTATAATCAGACAAAAATGAATGACAGACATATGATGAATAGGATGCGAAGGGTACACGTATACGCTCATATAAAAATATAATCAAGGTTAATAAGCGGATAATTAACAAGATCAAAATATGAATTTTAATGGATAAGCGAATTGGCTTGACCAGTAGCTAGAATAAAGTATATGGGCTTAACATATAAACTGATACTACAACTCCAGGTGAACAAAGAATGTAGGATGAGTGTTTTAGATAAAGACCATAAATACCATTGAATATAACATTGAAAAATACACCATAGTTATTTTTTTGAATAACAAACAAATCAAAACTTTGACGTACTTGAGCAAAAGAGAGGAAGAACAATCGATCAGATGTAAGTGACTGATGGTGATCTTGACTAACATTATTCGAGAACTTGTTCAACAAACGCCTGTATGTCTGAATAAAGAAAATTTTGTAGCGTAAAATGTATTGTGACTGAGCGTAATTGCAAACACTGATCATAATGCGTAATAGTAAAACATCATTTAAAATATACAGGTGATGTATTCGTGAAAAACTTTTCCTCACGTGTTTTGTTAAAATAGTTTATAGTATGAAGAACCAAAGTAAACCTATGCACCTTGTGCTGTATTTCTTAGTTTCCATGAATCACGAACGAGAAAATGAGTAACAGTGTTCTGCACCGATTAGAACTAGTGAAATAATCATAAGCCATGCTACAGATTATTCGGCTCAATGAATTGGTTTCACAAAAATATTCAAAGTAATCAGTTTGACCTTCAGCCGCTTTGTTTGTTGTGATGATATGTAGAGATCTATCTATCAGGACAATTAGCCTACCCTAAGACTTAGTTTTAACTTCGTCTTCTTTTATCCAGTGACTTATTTCTTTACTTCAGTCACAGTTGACGCTAATAAAATTTTGAACAAATACCGTCTCAGTGAATGAATAGAACACTCAGTTTGATAGTTTTTCGTTTTCATAACAGCAAATATGCGATAACTGTTTGAGATGTGTAATAACAAAAGAACGTTTGAATCCGGAGAAAGAAGCGTGTGACTCAGAATGTAGTACAAGTGGGACAAGCGTATCAATGTTTTCTTGAAGAGCTTAATAAATTTTTAGTTACTCAATTACCAATCATATGATAGGGTATAAAAAGCTAAAACGATAAACGTGATGTCGAACCACTTTGTGAACCCCTATCTTCACGTGAAAAAAGTTATCATTTATTTAAAGAAGTGTTTGTAAGGTAGTTTGCCATATATAAAGTTTGATTCCTTCCTATGTTTTGGTGAGTGAACAAAATGTTCTTTATCGTTCTCATAAATGACATTCGAATAATTGTATTATTTATTTGTCCATGCCACATTTAGGTTTTTGTTCACTGTGACGAAATAATCGAGCCACTCAAGATACACAATTGTAGTCTGATAACCGATATCTAATGTCAGTGGTCATAAACGAAATCTCATTTATTATCTAAATGTACTTACGTAGTAAGATGCTTTTAATCCATTATTGTCAGCCAATATTTCTTCTTGAGTACTAACCTGAAAAGCCTAAATCAATTCAATAATCAAGAGATATGTGTTATGTAAGGTTGTGAACCTGAAATGAGAAATGCTCATAACCCCTTTTTACACTGAAATGTTATATTGTAAGTATACCATATGACATTCCATACGATAGACTTTATTCTCTAAAATAAGTGATAATGTCACGTAAACAGAAATACTTTCAGTTTATGCGAATGCAGTTTTAAGTTAAATGACTTATCATCCTATAAGAAGTTTTATTTACTTTTCATTTTTAAAGAGCGTTTCATCAAGGGATGTATTAAAGTTTCATAGTCATTTAATTCCGTTATTGATCAGTATTGAGCGAATGTATATCTCATGAAATTCATGTCAGACGAAGACGATGTTGAATTGTTTTCAAAAGTCATTGTTGATTAAAAGGAAGTTCGCTTACAAGAAAACGTGTTAGTAAAAAGTTTGAATTATTTTCTAGTCTTGGTTTTTCAATTACTGTAATATTTTCAAAAACAGTTTATTCAAATTAAATCACATGACATTTTACGAAATTATTAGTTAGTTACGTTAAATATAGCGAAACAAAATTCTTGAAAGTCAGTTTTCAGTGTATAAGAGTGATATTAGGTTGGACAATCCAAGTCCATTTTGTTATATCCGGGTAAAGAATAAGAGAAAGTAAGTTCTGATTTTGCATTCTCAATCGGTGTACGACAAGGCTGTCCACCATCTTCATTTATGCTCAGCCACTCTTTGGATTGATCATGTATAACTGTTGTTTTATCGTGGAATACAGTGTGGTCTGGTTCCATATAAACTACCCCTGTCTGAAAATGTAGATCATTCTGGACCGGTGATCATTCATCTTCTGTGCTTCCTTTTCGTTCAGAGCAAGTAAGTACTGAATCCACTATCAAGCATAGAGAATAATTCTTTTCCTCGTTGCGTATTATTTCCCTATGGTCGTCTATGTGTTTTGGTCGGTTCTAGGACATAACACATTCATAGTGTCATTTGATTTTTTTTTCTGATGAACAGTACAAGTGGAACACATTAAAAGAGTCCCATGTTTATATACTTTTACTTTTATTTGTACGGTGTGTGAAATCAGAAAACACCGATAACTGATGTCACGTATAATAGTAGGTAAAAGCTCATTCTTCAATACTCTCAAACTATAAGTAAATTACAATTTGAATAAAGTTAATAACGTTATCACTTGATGACTAGGTATAATTTTATTCTAGATTAGCTGCGATTACACAAAATGTTAGTAAATATTTATATGTTCATATTTATAGTTTAACTAAACTTACTTTCAAACTAGTGAAATCATAAAAACTATACTGATAACTCAGACATATAGCTTTTGATTGTATCAATTTGGATGACAATAAAGCATCAAACGAAGTCCGTCTGTTATTGTTCTTATCAAGCAGTACACCTAGAGATACAACGAAACTAACAGGTTATCTCCATTGAAATTCTAATTCTTTTTAACTTAAATGCTAGTTTGCATGTACAGTAGAAGAAATGGTAAACAGAAATAAGTGCATAGATGTTTGATAATAAACAGTTTCACATCATTCGAAATGAAAGAGTAAAACAATGGGTTTATCGGAAACTAATACAACAGAAATTATGAAATGAGATGAATGGTGTCTAGCAGTGAAATCTAGAACACGAATTTCGTTCTATTTGGGACCCATCAGCTAGATGTACCCACATCCCATCTCTCCTTATCATGCTTATGACCTTGGACTATATCAAAGCAATCCACACATGACGTACATATGCCAATAAGAAATTAATCGATTGCATTTCCAAACATCGATGGAAAGATTCAAACAACCAATATTAAAATGAAACTATTCAACAGACATTTAGTCGTTACTCGTCAGTCGTATGGCAAACCAGGGTAGAACAAATTATTTCACATGATTTCAAATTATTCCATTGTAAAAATTACATTTGACATAGAATGATTTTCAATGAGTACTATGAATGAAGGTACATTGTATTATCACCAATATTAAATCAGTAAAAATTTATATCATCTATTTACTAATAGGACAATAGCAGTCTAATTTTGTATTCGAAAACGTGTCTGATATTCGGTGTGTGGTAACAACAGAGTAATACTCAGAATCCATTGGTCATTGATTAATAGAATAAAAGGATTTTTCAAGACAGAAATGTTAAAATCTTCAGTTGCTAATGAATGTATTCTTGGATATTCCATTCATTCTATTCACATAAAACGTTTTCGTGAAATCGCCCTTCTCTCAGTGATGTCCTAATTTCGAGAATGTATCGATACAGGACACTGGTAGTCCTTTGAGATTCCTTAGTCATAAAATGATTAAAACCGACAACTGGAGATTGCACACAATGGCAAAATGTTATACGCACATTGCGTCATTTCCCCCCAGAAGATTAGTTTTCTTTGATGAATAACAAACTGAGATCGTCAAATTCAAGAAGTTGACATTTTGTTGATATGTAAAACTAATTTTCTTGATCGATAAACCCTTTATTTATCCGTGAAAAAGTAATTTTCTCCATGAATTCATAAGACAATAAAATCATATTGTGATTTTATGAACATTATTATATCGAAAGTAATAATGTTATATTAGGTAATTAATATTACTGTTAAGAAACTGAAAATTGAGTATAATGATTGAACGAACCTTCGATACCTATGGCGTGCATAATTTCATGGCTGATAATCCAACCAAGTGCTCCATATTTCGAGGCTAAACTACCATTTTCATAATAAAATGGAGGTTGTAGAATTCCTGAGTATAAATATATGCGATTTTCATCATTTCTATAATGAGCTGCTACACGAAATTCCGGTGTTCCTATCGGAGATCTGCTCACAAAAATAAAGGTTTCATTATTTCAAACGTCCTACCATTTCATTAAAATTTCACCATTTTTGCATTACATCAGATAAATATTTCAAGAATACTACGGTACAAAATGCCTCGAATTTCATTTTGATCATAAACCAGCATGGATTATATTACATGATACTTAATGAATCCAATAAATGAAGCGGTTTCATTCAAACAAAAATGGGGTTGAAATTTGTGGGTCAGTTTACAATATGTGATTATGGAATCTGAATAAAAGTAAATTTTTACAACAGTTTCAATAATATGGATTCTAATATTCATAATAAATATCTGTGATTTCCTGAATAGCCAGTAGGTAAATAATCAGTTCAACTTTTGTACTTATTGAACTAGACTGTTCGTTGTTTGAAAGACTTATGTCATTGGTAATTATTTTACATAGACTTTAGTCTGTTATTTCAGTCTACTATAGTAGTTAGTGTCCAATCTCTTATAAAGCTGTTACATGATATGATGGTAGTAATAGTGGTAATGGGCAATTAGATTTGTCCTATGAGTTATAAAATGAATGGAATCTTCTTACCTCATTACGATTTTAAATAATGTAATGTAGGCACAGAAAGTTTGCTTAAGAAAAGTAATATTTACATTCTTCTGTCTTCTAAAATTTCATTTAGCATATTGGTTACACGTTTTATTTGGAAGACGTCTAAACGAGTCAAACATACATTAAATCAGTTCACCAAATCAGTTTGAATTCATGGTAATACCGGTTCTATCCGGAAGAAGGCGACAATCTATAAGATAAGTTTGATTAAAATAGATTCCAAACTTTCTATTTAAATAGTAAGATTAATAATACCTGATAACTTGTATTGCTTTTATATCAGAGATATCATGAAAACTTACGGGTTATACTTGTTTAATCGAGTTTTCAAAGTGTCAACATATTTTGCTCTACGGATGTAAAATTCATTTTTGTAATAGTTGTCCTCTCGAATTGGGTACTAAACATTATTTGTGTGAAAAAACGTTGATAAATTTCATTTTCAAAAAAATATTCAAAACATTCTAAACATCCTGTTTTTCAGTTTATTACGTAAATATTTGTCATTCAAGGGTTTTGGGGTAGGGCAGTGTCATTGAAGCAACATTTCAGTTTTTTATTGTCAAATTAATCATTGTCACGCAAGTGGACTTTTCTCAATTTCTAACGCCAAGCTACCGAAACCATTTAACTGATGCATAAAGTTGTGTGAATAGACCTCGTGTGAATGTAAATTTTACCACTTACTGATACAGATGCAACTTTGTACTGTTACGAGATTGTAGATGATGATTCTGTACATGCTCCGAAGTAGTTGAAGTATGGTAAGATTGATGTGTAGTCTTTGAGGACTAGAATATTGGTTCATAAAGTGACCCATGTATTTAAACCTTTTGGTTTAAACATATGAAGTGCCAAAGTGCAGAATATAGACCAGTGAGTTGAAGTTCCTCTGCCAAGTAATGATGGAGTCCAACCAAAGTTGTTTGAAGATGTGAAATATTTATTTACTACATTAAATGTTATCACTAGTGAGTTCTGCAAACAACGGTCTTTTGTAAGTTTCACGTATCTCCTCCGTGATAAGTGGAGTTATTCTCTGTAAAAATTAACTAATATGTACCATAATACCTATTATATTTAGTTTTTTAATAAAATATGCATTAGTTGTATTAAATATACATTTAAAACAATTTATTTTTCACTAGTAAAACAACTGTAGGTAACTTACTTGGGATACTGTTGAAAATATTTCTTTTACTTCAGAAGCATTTTGAATAGAGTACAAGGCAAACACGTCCATGTTTGAAACCTACAATTTTTCATAACGATCAGTCATCTCACCAAAGGTTAAACAAACCTTTTGTTTCATCAATTTCCTCCCTTCATCATTCAACCACTTGATTTTTGGTATTGAGTTAATTATAGTGACTTTGATTTCGTTAAACATATTGATCACCTGTAATGTAGTGAAAGTTAACCAAATTGATAAAGTTCATGTCATGTTTGAAAATTATTACGAACCATTTACAAATGTGAGAGATGATTTATGAGATCTAAACATGAGAGTATCCTAAGCGTGGTCCTAGCAATTTACTTAAGGTTCATGACAAGCAATTGTATTATAGCAACTATTCTACAGCTGATTTCGAATATGTTTAATTTTGAATAAACCCTTTTATTAACTTACTAAACAGAAAATACTATTAGAAAAGTAAAAATTCGTTTATTTTACAGTTGAATTTATGAGTCAATTGAAACTAGACCACTATGGGAAACCTGGAAGAACCGGACGGTTGTTTCGTCCTAGTGTGGGACTCCTCGACAGTACGCGTCCACGATTCCAACCCGCGAGATTTAAACCTACGACTTATTTGTATCGCGCGTAAATGCTTAACCTCTAGACCACAGAACCGACGGGCATCCAACGGTGTTAATGTCTAAATTCAACTAATCCACAAAGTTAAGCAACCGCCCACCATTATCTTCAGTTAGTTACTATCTCACAACAGACCCGATTAAACTCCACTGGTCACTGCTTTCCACTAGAACTCCAGGAAATACCTCTTGAAGCCAGTCACTAGTGAGAAAATGAATATTATCAGAAGAGGGTTTTGTAGACATTTCTTTGTATTTTCACAATAACTAGACCACATGACAGAATTTAGCTAAAATGTTGATAGCATAAATATTATATTAAATATATTCTCCTCTCTTCTCCGAATTCGCTTATATGCTTATAACTGCTAAAAAATTGTAGTTGCCGCTTCTCTTTGCCTTTTGATTTCAAACACCGTTGAGATTTATATAGTAACGGTCACAAGGGTGATTGATTAACAAAGCTATACCACTACAGTAAGATAGATATTGGTTTTTCAAATCGATCATTGATCTCTGTCCATCAAGAATATGGTTTGAAATTAAAATTGTATACCAATATACAGTCTATTAAAGTAGATAAATAAGATCATTTGGATGGATTTTCAAATCTGCATTTTAAATGGATTTGGTCAGAGAGCACGATATACGGCTAATAAAAATATTTTAAGTAGTTGCGTTTAACTAAAATCATAGTTAGTTTCCCTCCCTTACCGAATTGTATTACGTTACACTTTATCTTGGAAATGTAATGTAGTGTTAACGATAATGAGCTCTTATCCTATATTGTTCAAGTGATTATTGCACACTGCAGCTTCTAAACCTTAAAAAAGACCACAGCAGTGATGACACTTCGTAAGGATTCTGAAGATCATTTTAAAAATATTCAGTATATTTGTTTTGAAAGAAATAAGTTTTAGTTGTCTAACCAAAACTAGGTTGATATTGGAACGATGTTGACCATTTGATGTAATACATGTACTAACTTATGTCGGAATGGGAAAGAATAACACCACAAATTTTGAGAGACAGGTGTATAGGTGATATCAAAAGTGTGAAAATGTGTTGAAAAGTCTCTGGAATCAACATCAAAGTAACCATAATTTTGCATCACAAACTTCGACAGTTCGAAAAATAACGGAAATCAATGTCATTTAGCAGAAATAACGATTATCATGTTGTGATGCTGAATATCATTTTGTGTGGATGTACTGCATTTGATATGAAGTGTACTCTTAATTGCGTTATTCGAGATATTTGTTTATGTTTACGTAATTGGAATTAAAAAGCGTAGTACCTCCCGATTTAAATATCAAACTTTTGAATGTGAATGAATGGCTATTGAGTACATAGGTGTTTCTGACAATATTCCAGTAAATTAATGTTCATTTCGATTGCTCGCTCAAAGAACCTCAAAATGTACTTCATTTACGAGCTATTCGAATTCGACCACAATAATGTCTACAAATAATCACCCCAATATAATTGATGTTTAGGATGAAAGTTAAGATTTTTTCAACAATTAACTGGATTTCTATATCTGGAAACACTGATTACTTATAGCAAGATTAGTAATTATGATGTCTAACCATTTAGATATGTAAAATCATGAATGTTTAATCTTGAGAGTTCACATATTAATGACAGTAGAACGAATTTGTATGACGTCATCCATAGGGTTGAACAGTTGATCACTATTTTGGGTTCCATTTATCTATTTGTGAACAGTTAAGCTCTGTCATGGATGACAGATTCATGCAAGTTAACAAATTAAGAGCAATTTTACTATTGTATCTTATATCTGAGTTCGTATCCCATCAATCTAGTATGACATTGTTCACTGTAGTGTTTCCACTAGTTTAGCATGAAATGAAAGACTGTATGTACAAGTGTCCATTGTCAAAAAGTTATCGGTTCTCGTTATGATAGGTAAACTATCTCGGAAACTATCACAAATAACTGCATTCTGATTCACAGACCAGAAAACGGATTGTATGGACACCCGTGTTTCATGATCATTTTTTATCATGATGGATAATGATCTTTTGAATAAACCAAAAAATCGGAATTGTAACCCAAAGTCTACTGTAACAATGTGAAAAATGTTATGATTTTGCGTATTTCAAACATACAATCTACAATGGTCTGACGAGAAATGAGCAGCAAATTGTCTATCACTGAGGCTTAATTTACCCTGAAACAAAATGCTTTTCAATAAATCTGGTATATGCTTAATTAGAGTAAAATGTGTTGATTTATAATGTCAGTCGATCAATAAAAGCTGATAGAATTGATGGTTGGATTTAGTTTACTAAAACTGCTATACTAGGATCTATGAAGTTCACAGACTGCATCCAGAAAGATGACATAAAAATTAATTCAGGTCACCATTTTTATACGTTACCCGAATTTCGTAACAGAGTAACCTATAATATTTTCATTGAACTGAGATATGTCATCCAATTGAAATGAGTAGGCATCACTCGAATCTGATAGTTGTATTGTAGCTTGTTGTGTATATGAGGAATTCCATAATCGAGGAAAAATTTACTTCTGGAAATGTATTTAGTTTGTCTCATTTCATCATCTGACGACTTCAAATTATAGATAAGAGGATCTTTTGTACAAACATTGTAAATAAGTGAAATATGACATGAACTAACCTCCGTTTTGTGTGTTTCGTTTACATGCGAACGGATATAGTGTCTTTCAAGCGTCCATGGGAAACCGTCCTTCAACCGAGTTATACACTGCTCATCAAAATGTGGCTGTGAAGCTATTTTAAATAAAATGATATAATATTATGTTGTGGGAGGATCAAATGAATTTATATAAGGAAAGAACCGAATCAGTCAGTATGTCGGCAAATATAAAGTTCATGTTGATATTCCCCATGAAATACGTGATACCCCATCGTGCAAATCCAGTATTTACATATCTAGTATCCATGACTACTTGTGTACTCAACCAATCGTATACTTGCTTCAACGTGAAGCTGACCTAGAATATATTGAGAACAATACTTAACCGAAAAGCTGTTTAAATCCATTACTTCACTTCGAATACCAAGATGTACTTCGAAGTATACTCTAGTTACTTACTACTTTAGATCGCTCCATTTCTGTGCATATGACTGAAAATTACAATGATGAATAAATCGACATTGATTCAATCATAGTGTGTTACCTTGATGAGAATTTCTGAGCATACCGGATCTGTTCATATGTGAATGTTGCTTCTGTTCAATTATGCGGGCAGTATGCAATGGAAAGTTTTGTTTCGATTGGTAACTACTAACTTGTTTATTTATATGGTTACTACTGATGGACAACATTTTTATAGCGGCCAGAGATTATAAAGTACTTGATATCATCTTTATGTATGTCCTCAATACTTTCGACATCACTGGTGACGTTAGGTCATATAAATTAAGAATATCATACTTTATTAGGATAAAAATTTACAACATATCAACACTGGTTGGGGCGTTCCTAGTCATGAAGACCATTGACATACAAAATTTGTTTGCTACCGATATACCTATCTCCTTGTTGTTACTTCCATAACGGTTTTAAACTGATATGTTGTCAAAATGATCAGTATTTTCATTTTCCAAGCATTGTAAAGATCTTTATGACTTTTTGTGTTTTCCCTAAGGATAAACATCGTTTTCGGAGATAAAGAAATGTACATAATTATAGAAGAACTGAAACATGAACCATTTTGTTAACTGTTTAGTCGTTCAGCGTCAGACTGGAAGAGCAGTTTCTCAACAGTTTCTAATCCAGTCCTCATCAAACTTCATTTTACTATACAATTACATGTTCAGAAGTATAATAACGCATTACAGTTATGCCTAATAAATACATTACCAAACGAATATTACTGTTCACCAGCATAACTTTTAGGACCAATAAGTGATATTCAATATCATTATTCCAGTTCTTCTTATATACAATTCAATGCAATAAAACTCTTGGATCACATGTGGAAACGTGGTTCGAAATTTAATTTCACCTGAATAGGTGATTCCCAATCGCATCATTGACTTTAGGATGGACATTTCACAGTAACCAGCAATTAAATCAGTAGATTATTACCAAATAATATTCTAGATTTAACAGTTTGGAAATGAATATATGTCAGTCATCAGGAGTGTCTGTTACGAATTGTGATTTTTTAATGAAATTTTCCCTTGAATCCAATTATCATCATGTCGACGGAATATGCTTCTTTAAAACGGGATGCTATATAATGGGAACGAGCAAAACTACATCTGAACTGATGTGTCCGTCTGTAGTCAAAAAATTTCATGATCTAATAACGTCATACGTTATACTTGTTAACTACAAATAATTCTTTTTTTTTACTTTGAGTACTAAGTAAATAAATACATTGTTGAATACAATACTGACATGAATTCAAATTATAATCCATTCCAATTGTATGAACGTTTAGAGTATTCTTTTGTTGTTCTCGTAAAAAATCCATAATAGCTATTGTGCGCAGTATACTGATGAAGAGAACAAAATTAGGTCAACAAAACTCTTCAATAAAGCTAGGATAATGATAGTAATAATAAAAGAGCATCGGTAGGACAACATGTGCAATTTATAAATAATACTGGAAAAACGGTTCTGAACTCGAATAACTGTTGTAGAGCTTTCATCCTATCTCTTGTAAATATCTAGAACCACATACGACCGAGTTCAATGTGAGATAGTAAGCGATTTTCATTTAAAAAGAAATCTTATGAAACTTCATTAGTACATAATCTAAATACAATTTGAATCATGTGGTTAAGATTGAAATTAGTTCATCTAGAAATTGTGAGAGTTCAAAAAACCCGGCGAGACTATAATTTATGGACGACCTGTGAACAAATAATAAGTGACCTTGAGAAATGTTAGCCAATCAGCAAACAGTCTGTATAGAGTAAAAATATATTATACAAGACCAAAGAATTAAAGTGGATACACTTGTCAAGGTTAGAGAAAGGTTCAAAGGTTCTGAAATCGTAATGCATTAGGTAGAGGAACTCATCCATATGGCTCCATAATTGAAGGTTTCTGGAACCATGATTATGTCACAAAAACCCCCTTGGCATCCACCACATAGCTTAAAATTGTTTGTGTGTACACCAATTGTGTAGGTTTATTATTTTTACTATGTATATGTCACTGAGATACTCATACCACTGAACAGCCGAAGCTCCATTAACATCTGCGATTATTGCAGCCAATGTTACTGGTGCTTTTATTATACAGTTGGCGGCAATTATTATAATGTGCCTTAGTCTCAATCTGGATCGAGAGATGAAGGTTCTTATTCTAGCAAACGTCTTCCTTCAAAATATATTACACCGAAGGAAAACATCACAGTACTTTGCACAAGGTCTACAAGTCATTTAATACCCACAATCACAAATACAGTAACTTCTTAGCAGTCTGTAGCCGCTTAATTGTCAAGTCTTCTCTAAAATTCTCTGTGAACCGATCGTGCATGAGCACTTGGTATTGAAATCGGCGCCGTGACCTTGAAATCCCTGAAACGCTTCTGATCCGCTCCTCCATAAATTATAGGCCCGCCAAAAAACCAATGATCCAATGTGATAGAACCAACATAAACAACCTATCCAGTTTCTTTAAAACAAATAAGTCAACATATTTGTCAATCATTGATATGTTTCATTTTAAACAATGATAAGTTTATAATGTTTTCACGAAACAATCAATAACCATATGCTTCTATTTACCTGATTGAAGCGTAAAAAGTTTAACAATCTACTGAACTACTAGATAGCAATCAAAGGTATTAATATTGATTAATAAACAGCCACTGACAAATAGTATATACTAAATATTTCATATGTCTTTTGGGCATAGATTGAAATTGGATGATTAGAATCTGTATTCAACTCTGTAAATTATAGAAGCCTCTTTCTTTGTGGCAAGCATCACAATGACGTATATCAACACATAATGTAAATAGTTTTATCATCCAAATGTAATTACTGAACTTATTTACAGCTAACGGATTCCATTTCGATCAGATCTAATCATTTTTACGGTTTCGAGTCACGAATTCGTCTTAGTTAGACTCCTAGTAAAAACCGGGAAACATCAAATGGCTGTTTCTTTCGATTTTGAGGCTCTTCAGTAGTTCATGTCCACGAACTCACATTCGGGAATCGAAACCAATCCCGTTAGTCTCACACGTGAACGTTCAACTCCTAGATTATTGAGTTAGTATCCGAAGATGTTAAGGTCTAACTACAATACAATAACTACGATATCGCGCGACCCTCATCTATTGCCTGTGCTGGATAAATACTGTTGATGTGCACCGATGAGGCATTTCATATCTGGACGAAAGACTCGCCAAGTACCTCTAGGTTTTCAGTGGTAGTGTAACTAAGGTCAACTCATGATTCAAAAGTGAAAGTTCAACAATCTGCTCTAATATTTTACACTAATTAGTTGTTGAGAGACGTAGGTGCACATTTTTGCAAACTTATCGACTTCGAAATTCTATATTTGTTCTCCACCAAAAAGAAAATATAGTGTTTTTCACCTTTCACCATCTTTTTCTTTCAATAGAGCACGGTATTCTGAGCAACGTTGACGGAGTTCGGATTGCCGTTCTATAATGATTGGTAGTTTCTGGTACCTTACGTATCCAGTTTGTTGTAAGACCTTTTCAAGTACGTGACTCCAATCGATCTACAAAAGTAAAATAAATTACAATAAGCTTACAGTATGATTCCTCGAGAGAGAATGGAATAACATTTGCAATGGCTTTAACGTCACATGTACCAGCCGTTTGCATATAAGTGACCAACTGTGTATTGCTAGGTAAAACAGTTCAGTAATATAATACTGATTATTGAAATTCCAAATAAATATAGATTCTTAGAAAACTTAGCTTACAATTATAAAATAAACATTTCGTATGATGATTTTCATCTGTTCACTATAAATAATGTCCCACTATTCCGTGACATTAATCTACATTTTATTGTATACATTGATAGTTATCAACTTTCATATTTTTAAAGAATCTCTGTTACATTGCTTTATATTAAAAAAACATAAAGTTGGAACAAGTCATATGATAAAATTTACCTCTGGACATGTGGAATGTAGTTCATTTCTGGTAGTTAGTTCTCTCACGTTCGGTGTCTTTGGGATCGACCTCTTTTGGAGATTGAAAGTAAAACATAACAAGGATCAAAATGACAGTTATATCTTAATTTCAATTGGATATGACGAAATGAGACTCTCGTGTGAAAATCATTTACAGTCATGGTCTGACAATCGCACACTCCAGTTATACGATACAAGGAATAATTATTATAAGGTTTATCATCCTTTTTCCATATATCGGGATTGACGGTCTTTTAGACCACTGCTTTTACCAGCCAATTCCCAGTAAAATCTTCTGAAACCTGATGACGTTAAATGATTGATACTCATTTAGAACTAGCTAGTAGGAAATTTTTCATCTGATAAACATACGAATTTATGTGGATCAATTTTTTAAGGGGCCTATTTCACTAATTGTACCGACGACATCTAACTACTAATAATGATCTTGTATTCGAATTTACAGGATGAAAAGCATTTAATAGATATTCCTAATCACGTCGGTATGTCACATTGACATTTCTCTTAAATCTGTTTCAGTTCTTTGAGTGATTTTTCTATAATTCATTATCATCAACTAGAAAACCTATGATCGATAATAGCTACAAGACATTCTCTTATGCAGTTACTAATGATTAACAACTCAATGTGATTTTAAATACCATTAAATGCAAGTTAATGATTATATGCATATTCAGTCCCTTTTTGTTATAAATGAGTGAAATGTATGTAAACATTTGTGCGTAGGACACAATATTTTATGCAGAGATACTCGATCAATTCTACCGTTTTTACACAATAGTGAATGCCCTCCCACAACTTAGAAACACTTTAGAAATGAAATTTACCGCACTAGTCTTGAGTAATCATGAATAAGTATACATCTGATTACTCGTAACTCCATCAGTCAGTAACTTACTCGTATTCAAAACTGGCTCTCATTATTTAGATAGACGTCTGTCTTACATTATACCTTTTCAATTGGTAACCCATTGGCTTTGACACTGGAAATTTTTCAAGATATCTTAAGTGAGTTTGTAATAGTGCACAGACGTGATGTTTCGTTACAATGTCAAAACTTGAAAAGCAAACTTTTCGGCCTTAGATTATTGCTAGTGAAGTATAATATTTAAGTCTTTCTATGAAGGCCTCTAATGATTACTCATAGTGAATAAATGTCTAAATGATTTCTTCTAGTAGCGTAAAACAATGTCATCATATTTTTGACTTGGAGACATACAGATTTTTAAATAAACTTACTTTGCCTAACCGAATCATTGTTTGGAAAGCCTCTGTTAGTTGTGTTTTGTTAGACTGAAGTACTCCGGTTTCAAATGCAAGCCTGTAGTAATCCTCTTCGGATTCATTCATAGTAGTCTGTTAAAAGAAATATGAAACGTCGTTTACTCATATTGAAGTGTACATGTAGAACTGAGTTGGTGACACGTTGAAATGCTCTTTGATATCAAGTAGAATTTATTCTCAAGATGTTTATGATCGTTATTCAAGACGTACAAATATCTTGAAAATATACAAAGAGTTTTAGCTTTTTCTATTAAGACGTAACGTTTTTCGATTGTCTCGGTTGAAAATGACGACTCATATGCTATTATATAATGAATTAGATCAAGTCCTGCTGTTGTGAATACGTTCACCATTTCAAGGAACCGGTAATAGTGTACTTCATTTATGTACCTTCAAAATATTCCAGTAATATTTTGTCATCCATTTTTTCAATTTTAACTTCATATATAAATATTAGTTAATATATTTAAAAACCTTTTGGAATTTCAAAAACGATCTAACGATATGATTTTTTCTTCCGTCAGTACTCACAAACATACAGCTCGTCATTCAACTTCTCATCATACTCTGTCCACTAACGTATTCCCTAATTTTTCATAGAACGTGAGCGTTTCTTAAACCTATCTATTGATAAAAGGACAATGATAACTTACTAGCGATAGAACGTATGTTGTACAACTAAGCATGTGTACTTATTACATAATCTTAAAATTTGATCAATAAAATCATCGTTTCTCCAAATATTGTTATGAAGTACTATCTAAGTGTAATTTCAGTACTTAAATACTGTTCCAAACTGTCATTCAACTTTTCTTTCATAAATGCATTAGGAAGACAGGGTGGGAGACTATATTGGAAGCGGATTCATGATATAATGAAAATGAATATAGATGGACTGTTCGAGTGAGTCCTGATGAGTAGCAGCTACCATAATTTAACAACTCTCTTTAGATGCCAGCACAAAGAATTAAATTGAAGAGCTGATTTCGTGATATCACGAAAATGTCTAAGTTCTACTGACTGCCGTGAAACATAGAATGTCCGTTCATCCAAAGGCTCTAATTTTGATATCAAGGAATTATTTAATTAAATACGTGGTATAAATCATCCGGCTGAATGAAAACATTCGAGTGTTCATATCTAGGACTATTCTGACATTTAACTGATGTCAAAATGGGATAGAAATCAGAAACTTTCGTTGAGTTACCTATTAAATAAATACTTTTTAGTCACATTTAATTCTTACCTTCGGTAAATCTGGATGAAATGCGAACTGACCAGGTGAAATCTGATGAGATAAGAATTTCAAAATACATTTCTGTGGTTAGTTAAATAATTAATTAAAGCGTGTATCACATAAGACATTCTATTGAACCTGTTTTTACTGACACCATACATGTAAAATATTTGATTTCCTTTTTCTAAGATATGTTGAGAGTATTTCCATCATATTCCCACGATTTATTACGTATATTCGCTACTAGAAAGTGTAATTTAGAAACCTAATTACCAAGCAGGTTTCAGCATAACCATTTACGGGTTTCATGTGACTAAACTATCAGAATTAAGTTGCATAAGTTAAGAAGAAGACAACACAGTGATGTAAATTTCTTTTCAGCGATATACTTTACTAAAACGTTGAAACTGCTTTTGTAGATATTTAATAAACGAATGAGTTTATTGTTTCATAGAAAGAAACTACATCTTAGTGTTCGGGGAAATCAAGTATAAAAATAAGTTTGGGTAAAAGTCTAGGTGTTAAGAAAGAACAGGAACATAAGAATTAGTTTCATGTCAGAAATATAAGACATTATTGTTAACCTGATAGATATAAAAGAAAACTTAATCCCGTTAGGGTGATAATAACAATGAAATAAAAAACTCTCACAAATTGTATGAGTATCGTTATGACTGGCTATTGATTAAGGAAGTAAGGTATTATAGATTACACGTGCTGTTTTTGTATGCAAAGTTTTGGTTTTACTCAGTAAACTGCTGAAGATTTATTAGCAAGGCAGCTATTGATAGAGCCTCCACTAGATTTCATTCGTGTATCTGTATAGATGGTTTTGAAGGACCATTCTAGTAGGGAAATGTAACAGGAACCGACGATCTGGTTGCTTAAAATGATTTTCCCTATAATTTTGCAACTCAATTTTTCAGAGCTTTTGCCGATAAACTCAGTGCTAATGAACAAATTTTCTTTGATCAATTGTTGGTCTTTCAGATTTCTGCCTCATTACAGGTTTCTCAATGTACTCCTAGACTGACAGACAATCTTGATAGATTTTTGTCTATGTCAGCATTATTTACTTTTCACTGTTTCTTTGTAGCATATCCTCCTGACCGTCGAGATTAATGACTGAAATGCTCAGTGAGACTGAAATTCAAAATTCAAGTATTGATCATTCCATTTTATGTGTACGAATCCTTGTGAGGACTTTTTAATTGGAAGTAATAGGAGGAGAATTCCAAAACCATCTTACCTTCCAACTTAAACGTAATTAGGCAGTGATAGTTATTGAATTTGTTCAGGATGATGTTGGAGATAGTATTTTTGTAGTAGATGATACACGCATCATCAATGTATATTTTTATAAGTATCATATACGTCAGCTTGACCATGAAGTGATACACTGAAAGAGAGTTCAGTGGAGGACTCGTTGCTACCCATTAGCTCGTATACAGAGGTAATTATTAGATATAAAATGGACACTGAAATTACATCAAAAGAGTATGTGTTTTAAAACAGCATTTCAGAACAATGATGTCGAAATAGGGTCCACCTACAGGAACGATATGTTTCCTAAGTGAGCATACTAAAAATAACAACTATAACTGTAGTCAACTTTCTTAAGTAACAGAGTGGTCATGACAAAATCTGAACTTTATCAACATCAACCTTATTGACAGTAATTTAGCCAAACCTATTATAATTGTGTAGAAAACTCTAACTTTTGTAACTCTACATATGTTACTTGATAACAAAGACTCGAAGCCAGTACCCAGAACTCAATAGGTAAGTGAGTTTGAAGCGAACGGTACTGGGTTCCAGTGTCAGAGTGATCATCGACCCTGAGATTCAGGTACATCCAACTGATAAATCCCAAATGAAACGAAATGCGCGTTCTGGATTTCACTGATGGCCACTATCAATCCTTGTCTAGAATTATTTTGACTTAAGGCAATATCGAGGTAATACGCACAGTATGCACATATGCCAATAACAGACTGGTCAATTGCAGACCTTAACACAAATGAGAGGATCGAAGTAAACGAAGTGAACGCAACTTGTTTATGCTTTAATTTATGTACCGTATCATGAGATAGAGCCACCTTTAAAATATGTGGTC
Organism: Schistosoma mansoni; assembly: GCF_000237925.1. Classification (NCBI taxonomy): domain Eukaryota; kingdom Metazoa; phylum Platyhelminthes; class Trematoda; order Strigeidida; family Schistosomatidae; genus Schistosoma; species Schistosoma mansoni. The sequence goes on from NC_031496.1 coordinate 22,321,328, forward strand.
CAATATACCTAACTTCTCGGAAAAAGAATTTTTCTCAAGTTATAAAAGCGAATATTTAATGATTATGCGAACAGTATATCGAAATTCTTGTATTCCGTTTAACCAGTTTACACGCCACATCAAAGATCAGACAACAATAAAAAAAGCATTGAAAGTAGTATGACGTGTTTTGACTTCAGTTCTAAGAATATGATTTAAGTAGTCACTGTTTAGAACAGCCGAAATGAATTAAACCATCGCCTTAGTTATGTTTTAGTTTTCAGTACGTAAAACCAATGGAATCCTTTTCCTTAGTAATATAGTAAATCATATATTTAGTCGTCGCTCTATATAAAAAAGAATTTGATTTATCAAAGTTTGAACACATTTTTTATTCACGTGCGTACATCCTAAAATCTCTAGCTGTAACAGTGGAAACTATTTATTAGTTTATCAAAATCGGCAGTAGAATATTGCAACAAATTCATCGAAGTCATATCACAGGGTCAACTAAAATTTATTGTAAGGTTGGATTGATCTAAAGAATAGTTGTTCCTGTTCATTATAGTGGATTTGTCCGAACGCCGTATATCACTAACGTGCTTTTACTCCACGTGCACATTATATCAATATTTATCATACCAGAATCTAGTTTTAATAAAGAAGCATATATTACATACGAAATGTCTTTGATACACACTTCCTTTTCATCAGGATTTCTTACTCTGGTTTGGGTTATAGGTCATAATTAGGAGTAGCCAATCCCTTTTAGTTTACTATAAATTGAGTACAATACTTTTCTTCACAATCCAAATTTTATTTGATATAAGTCTTTCGACGCCAAGTTCTAGCGTGTATTAGCAATGATTGTAATAGATTCAAAAACGTTGAATATAATACAAAGAAATTTGATATGAGATATATAATTGAAGTGCTTACAATAACAGCAAAAATATCCTCTGCGATGTTTATTGAAAATAATGGTGAACGTCCGGTTTGACGTAATAGTGGTAGAAATAGATTGGTAAGCCCGTTACTCATGTTATTTTGCTTTTGTTTATTTGTATTGTTTATGTTCGTCGAAAGTGATGGTATTAGTTCCCATCCGCCAAAATACATATCTATCAAGTGATGACGACCATCACGCGCTGTGTTTGAATTTCGACTATTTACGCAAGATTTGTAAAATGCTCGTGCTGTTTGTAAGCGCCAATCTTCTTTATGATAGGAGTCATTTGCTTGGAAGTATTATAAATTATTGACATCAAATTATGAAGAATAAACAAAGAATATTTAATTTAAACAAACGAAGGATTTATTATAAGACGTTAATACCTAGAGATGTCTATCCTCTTATGACCATTCATAAGTAGGTATAAGTCAAATGATAATAATCTTAATGAATTCATTCGATAAATTATCGTGAATTTGATACTCAAAAAAGAGTATGGAATTCTGATGTTAGGCAAATGGAGTAGGATTACGGAAGGCCTGGCCGAACTCAACCTCGAAGACCTGATGTACTTCAAAGAATTCGATATTTAATCATTTGGACTGGTAACCACATTGCATCCTAACAGAATTATAAGTCAACTTCGATCACAAAAGCTGTATAGAATCAACTGAAACAGTGTTACCTGATATTAATTATGTCTTGGTCATAAGAAAGGCCATACTTTATCTGAATAGCTTCAGAGTAACGTCGCTTACTATCTAACATGATCCAAAGTTTTCGTATCTCATGTAGATCATCATTTTGAAATAGATTATAAATATAATTCGCAGATAGCAGGCAAATGGTATGTAGCCTGACTTCTGAACTTTCAGCTCAACATACGATTCAATCTAACTGCAAAAGCACATATATCACTTGCTTTTAACTAAAACATAATTTCATCAATCCTGAGAGTAATACAATATTTTATGTGAACAATTAGTTAAATAAACAGCCTTTCTGTTATCGAATAAGATTATACAATATACTTTTAAGTTGAGTTCCTCAAACAAATCTAGAAGTTTGATATTTTGCTATTTATGTAGTACAGTATGGAAAGTGTTCGATAATATTTCGTATAATAATTCAGTATCAATGTTGATTGATGTACCACATTCAGTAAAAAGGAATAAATAGGGGTTCCTCCCTCAAAACAAATGTTATTTGTTCAAGATGTGCTACTACCTATATCTTGAGTGATTGAAATTTTGTTTGAGTTAGTTTATAGATCCTTCAGTTTTGTTGAAGTATGGTTGTCTGCCTACTTGCACGGATTCTGCAACATAATTTTAAGCGTTATCTCTAAACAATTCAATACTCTTTCTATGAAATTTAAACGTAAGTGAAAGGTTTAAAATATAAAAATCAGCACAAATTATATTATAACATTATTTTTCTATGACTTACCAATTATCTTCCAGAAGTAGTTATCAACGTTCATTTCCATCTTTCTAAAAGTTGTTGAACTAGAATCCTCATCTGGAAAGGGATTATTCTTTTCCCACTCTCCACATGCAGTTTCGTAAAAATTAATACAATGTTTTGAGACATGTGAGTTATTGGTATTATTCTGTCCAGTCTCTTCCAATATATTTGTTGCTACAGAAAAATGTGTAAGCAATAAAATCATCTACTGAACCGAGGATTTGAGGGTTATAAAAGAAAGACAGTTTCGGAACGATTAAGAGTAAGGGAGTTACTTTAGAAATTTGACTATTAATGTTGTGAGGAAGAAGACCTTAATTTTTTTATTACAATTGGATGTTAATATAAATAAATAAGACTGATTGATTAAAGAGATGACCGGTTGGTGTTTATTATGGCATTGATGGTATTGAAAGAAAGATAGCTTGTGAAGTGATTTACTAGTCCGGGATAGTTCATTCTGAATGCCTGATGAACATGAGTTTGAATATTCTGATATAATATTGTTCAGAATCAGTCACAATGTCATAGCTACATTCACTGTTCATCTTCCTCTTGATTTTGAATTAAAAAACACCTTCATGTGTTTTTATATGATAAGCATTATTAATAGATTATTTCGATTCATTTGCTATTCATTTTATCGACTAAACATTCTTCCGTTATTATGGTCAGAGAAATTTGGTCAACACATACTAGAAAATCACTGGCAGTTGTGGACTAGATCATATTTTTTTGGTCAGATTATTCTGTTAGTGTTCAGATAATCACAAATCTTTCAATGGATTATTACATGGAAATTCATATATTTTTTTAAATCTAAATGGGTAGTGTTAAAATTTGTCTAAAATCAATACATCAAACAATAAAATGGACAATATCAAACATCGCAAAGGGTTTCAAGGGACTAAAGATGAAGTCAAAAATAAATCTATTAGTTCATCACCCGTCGATTTATAAATATTTCACTAAAACACATGAACCATTGGTTAAATTAGAGAACAAAAATAATATAAAGCAGAGAATCAAGAAAAACATCTACATTACATTAGGTCGTATAATCAGCATATGACTTAAAAATGGAAATATTCGGCCGTAGAATCAACTCAAATGGGTTTTTTTCAGTATTCATTCTACAAAATCTTTCGTTTCATCAAAAAAAATGACTAACCAGTGTCAGGCGTTTCCGTAGTCCGTGCATTTTCATTTGTTACAACGAATTCTGAAATGATACAAAGACAGTGAGAAGCTCTATCACCATAAACCGAAGTAAATTTTTTGTAATGTATGATCGAGGTCTATTATTGTTTATTTAATAACGATTTTGTTTCATAATTATTTATATCAAACTTGTTTTTGTCAGAATGATTTATGAATCGTGTGTTTGTCTTTGTTTTTCTATTTCATTGTTATCGAATTCAATTGTCAAATAATAAAGTTTGACTAACATAAACAAATATGATTATTTGATTCACGGTAATTTTTTAAACTGTATGCAAATATCCATTACAACCTTTGACAACAAAAGATGTAGCTTAGTAAACGATAGGAGGACTTAATTTTTCTGTGAATACGATTTAACAACTTTATTATATTTTCCAGACATTTTTAAATCATTTCAGATGTGTAACTGTTGATAAGAACTAATGAAGCGGTATAAACAAATTGAATGTTATTACATATATATGAATAACGAATGTATAGAAAACATGAGAAAGGCAACTAGTTGTGGAGAAATAAATGAATAAAATTAGATCAGTTCAAAGCTGCTCAAGATCTTAGTCGTGTATTTTTCAAAGGAAATTATTTAAATTAATAAATATAAGATTAGAGTATGACTGTTCACATTGGGAATATGATGTGTTTGGATCTGAGAGATTTTCAGTTTTTGAAGCACAGTTTTTACAACTACTATCAAACAAACAATACGAAGTGAATATAAACTTCACCCCATTGCACAAGCAAGTAACTATCAGGACTCAGTGGCCGAGTGGATAACGTGATGGAGTTTGCTTTCGTGTGGAATGAACAATGACTACAATTATCAACCTGAATTTTACAATGACAAAATTATATTCTTTTTTGATATATTGACATGCTTTATTTAAGAAATCTTTAGAACAATCATTTAAGCCTTTATTGATATTTACAATAATTCTGGAAAACAGTGGTTATTTGGCTACTGTCCTTGATTATAGTATGATGCACTATGCTATATGCAGTATTGTTTTCTATTTGCAGTAAGTGTAAATGACTGCGTTAAAAGATACAAAATTTGAAGAGTGGTATACCAAACTATTAACATAATTTGTGTTTCTAGATTCGTTGTGAACAAAATTAAATGTGATAAATTTTAATCAAGATTCAATGTCATATATAATTTATCTTACCGTAACAGCAACTCAGAACGAAAACGATTGCCACTACATCAAATGAAATTATATTTCTTAACTTAAAGAAATCCTACCATATCTCGAAATTCTTCCTAATAGGAAGCTTCCAAATGAAAATGACATCACTTTATTGATAATGCAATAGATAGTTTCAGTAAGTTGATTCTTTTCGTCTATATATAGTCAAAAATTGTTAGTTTATGGAAAATAGTTATTCGTAGACTACTGACATATTAAAAAGACCATTTTTTCTGTTACATAAAAACATCATTCTTCTATTCAGATAATCACTGGTTGATAATGGTATTTCTTTTCAGTGTTTTGTATTACAGCATTGGATATTCCTTAGGTATTCCTTAGCAGGTATTCCTTAGCATACTCAAACTTTGATTATTTAATGAGTTTGACCTACATTTAACTTTCTAAAATCAAAGTTTTGATAGTAGTAATGATAATAATATTTTAGACAAGATAAGGGAACGTAAAATAGGTCAGTGATATAGATGAATTGAGAAATAACATAAAGAAAGTTTTTTTGAAAAAGAGATTTTCACATTTTTACTCTGATGCTGTTCACTATCTACGTTACTTCATGAAATATAAAGATTTAGTATTATATTTTATAATATTTACTGTAGGATCAGAATAATATCATCACAAATGAGATGCATTCCTCAAAGCAGGAATAGAAAATATCTCATGGAATTGCCTCATGATGCTTTAATTTAGTCTTAAGTAATTGTTTATTTTTCAAAGTTGAAATCATGAGTCAATTGAAGCTAGACCACCATGCAAAACCTGGAAGCACTGGACAACCGTTTCGTCCTATTATGGGACTCCTCAGAAGTGCGCATCCACGATCCTGCACTCGCGAGATTCGAACCCAGGACCTACCAGTCA